>NC_071327.1:76791080-77121496 GCF_943734725.1 Anopheles marshallii | reverse complement strand
GAAAGTAAATCTATCAGAGCGAAGGTGCGATAATAATATTTATTTATTTTAATGATCGCATGAATTATTAAACTTTTTGTTAGTGAACTTTTCGTCCTTCAAAGCATTTTCACCGGTTACTATTGCACACCGCAAAGTAAAGTACTGGGCGCCTCCAGCAGTTTAAATTGAAGGCCAAAAATTGATTTTAATTTCTGCTACTTTCAATAATTACCAGCTCATCGTATAATCGAACACAATCGGGAAATGAATACAACTTTTGTATATTGAATTCAATAATGCATATGTATGATCATAGTATATGTAAATTTTTTACTTCGCAGGTCTCTCATTTACTCAAAATTTGCATAATAATTTACTGAAGCAGTAAAATCATGATGAAATCAACGCCAAACAATAGCCACAAAATGGGCATCAACAATTCGATTACTGAAGGATGCATCGTAATGTGATATTTTTTCACGTAATAAATATTGACCTGAGCTATCATTTCATTTCACTAATTCGTTCTATACACACACGCACTGCGTCCGTAAATCAACAAAAACAACCCTAAGGTTTCTCTATTTTGATTTCCCCGGAAACGAACAAACATTCACGTGAACTCCAATTTTCGATGATCCGCCCAAACAGACAATAGATTCGGATATGGCATCGAACACTAAACGAATCACTGTTAAATCCCGGGGCAAAATGATTCAACTTTCAGTCAATACGGCATGTCGGGTTTTTCAGTGTTCAATATACCTATAGACTCTGAGGATGTCGGTCCATTTTCCATGACTAACGGGGCGCACAAAGGCGGATCCGAATCTACATGCTAATAAAAAGAGCACGGAACCCTTTTTTTCTCTGGTACCGGTTACCGGGACAAGCTATTTGATAAACATATAGAAAACATGCTATCCCTTCGATGAAACCCATCACTTGGAGACACGGGTTGTCACGTGCTGCGTGTTGCTCGCTCTGTTGGCGTAGACAAACAAACAGCATTCAATGATCCGGGGATTAGTGTAGAAAATCAGTTCGCCTGAAAGGTATACACCAGCTACAGGGGATCTCTAAAGAACTAGTCCTCGCATAGTATACACAAAAAAAAACATATCAACCTTCCCTGCTTTACTTTCCCAGGTTCGGTTTCATTCTCCCGAAGTGTTTCATTCGGTCGAGGAACAACATTTTCGCAACGAAGAATACATTTCTAGCTAATTCAGTTTGCTTAGGTCGAACCTTCTTTTTACCCGACTGGTCGCTTGTTTGGACCGTAAATTTTATGTTTAATTTCTTTAAACGCTTCTCAAAAATCCCTTCGGCCGTAAAAAAGAAACTGTTCCTAACTGGGGTCCATGTGGTGGCACGGTTTTGAAAACGTTCATCATCTCTGCATGGTGCCCCTTAATTGAAATCATTCTACTCTATTCTCTGAAAAATAAGCTCTCGTAAACCTTTGTGACGATCCTTCGCCCTTTACCAGCATAACATATCTTCCCAGTCTAAGTTCAGGTTTGAATTGGCATGCTTTCACACAGGTCTCAGAAGAGCGAGAAGACAAGAAAAGTAATGGAATGTACGAAAAGGATAAGAATAACACTTTATCAATAACCACTCAGTTTGTGGAGTGCACACGCAGTGAAACTATGATAGTTGCGGGGGCCATGGGACACCGGAAAGCGCGCCAACATACGACCCTGTTCATGCTGAGCGAAAAGGCACGAAAAGCAGTGAATCGTACGACATAACGTGGATAGGAATAATATTTCAATGAGCGACCTCCAGTTTGTCTGGTCAAACGATGTGAAGCGCAGTGAAACTGGTAATTAAGGGATGAGGGTTGCTCCTTGGGTAGTTGCGAGGTAAAAATTGCTCCTTGGGGCAGCCGCTTCACGGTGGTTCTGTCGCGCAAAATTAAGGTCATGCCGGTACAATTTAAAATCACGAATAAAATCACTGTCTTGCAGTATTTAATAATCGAAGATCAAGTTCTTCTATTTTTTCTTAATTTCTGTAATATTTCCATTTAATTATTATTGCCATAAAAAGGACGCCAATAAACTGGCTACGAATGTGGCTTAAGCGTTTTCTCTGAAATGTCAAGCAAGATGCGTACGTTTTGTTTATGCGTTTGTTTTGTTCTGCATAGCCGGCTCGGGCACTAAAACTAATTACAAAAACGCGAAAATCAATCGCTTTTCCATCGATCATGGCTTCAGGTGTGTACTTGTGTTTAATCATGTGTGCTAGCAAGCGTCTAATAAAGGTAGCATGTTTACTCATCTCCAGACTATGCCGATTATCGCGACCCCAATCGACCCGTACAACGCAAAGGGATGCTAATGAATTTTCTCACCAAAGAGTATGTAGAAATTCGTCCGCAAGATGTGGTAAGTTCAACAACTGAATCGCCACTGCATCGCAAGTCAGATAACAATCAAATTGTTGAACATTTCAGTATGGAAAGTGTCGTTACGTATCGTCGTTCCAGAAATTGAACCGGGTCGGCGAAGGCACGTACGGAATTGTTTGTAAGTTGTAAACTATGTACACCCAGATGGTATATTTAAAGTGCTATTTCCCCTTCTACGTTCTAGTTCGTGCCCGCGATTCTGTCTCAAATGAAATTGTAGCCCTGAAGAAGGTACGGATCGATCAAGACATCTTCAAAGATGGATTCCCAATAAGCGGAATGCGTGAGATTCAGATTCTCAAAAATTGTAATCACGAAAACATCGTCCGGTTAAAGGAAGTGGTAGTCGGCAACAGTCTAGAAAGTATCTTTCTCGTAATGGAATTTTGTGAGCAGGATCTTGCCTCGCTGCTCGACAACATGGAAACACCGTTCACGGAATCGCAAGTCAAATGCATCATATTACAGCTGCTGAAAGGTTTAAAGTACCTACACTCGAAGTACATCATACACAGAGATCTAAAGGTGTCAAATTTGCTGCTAACGGACACAGGATGCCTGAAGATAGCCGATTTCGGTTTGGCACGCTACATGAGCGACTCAACCAAACCGATGACACCAGGCCTTGTAACGCTCTGGTACCGTCCTCCAGAATTACTCTTCGGTGCCAAAACGCAGAACACTGCGGTAGACATGTGGGCAACGGGTTGCATTCTTGGTGAGCTGTTGATTCACAAACCGCTGTTGCCCGGTACGAGTGAAATCTCCCAGATCGAGCACATCATTAACCTACTCGGCACACCAACGACGGCTATTTGGCCAGACTTCGATAGCCTACCCTTGGTGCAAAACTTCACGCTCAAAGAACAGCCCTACAACAATCTGAAGAGCAAGTTTCCCTTCCTATCGTCGAGTGGGTACGATCTGCTGAACAGTTTGTTCATGTACAACCCGCAGTGTCGTGCTTCAGCACGACAATGTCTGCTAAGCACATACTTGGTGGAACCACCACTCCGTAAGTAATGACTGTGAAAACGAGCGTTAGTAGAATCAAAATAAACATTCCTTATCATCTTTGCAGCATGCGATCCGAAACTGATGCCAACGTTTCCTCATCATAGAGATATGAAGAAAACAACCCCAAACAAACCGGAAGATCCGCGCAAACGCACCAATACCCTGTCAAATAGCAAGGCTCCATTCGATGCAAGCCAGCCTCCAACTATTTCGGATTTACTCGGTTCATTTATTAAGAAACGACGCTGTGATTAGCGCAGATGAGAATACCCTCTACTTGACTTGTTTTACCTTTATTATACTAACATTTTGGGAGAAAGCAAACAAATGTCCGCAAACGCATGCCCCACTACAGGTATGGACGATCCATCGGTGTCTTTTTCGCTCGCTTATCACGTGCTCTTGGGAACCACCGGTGTTTTGTCGTAAATGTTACTTTGCTCAATTCTTGACGCACAAATTCGGGATGTTTAGCTTTCAAGGCTCCTCGGCTGCTGTTGATTATGTCATCTCGGACCAGGTGTACGCTCGGTTCCGGTACAGCTACATCAATCGGTTTGCTGAACTCGTACGGAAACTCCGGCTTCGGATGCCAGGCTACGAAACAATTGCCTCCTTCGGCTACAGTCACCTTCTGTACAAGATCTTGAGGATTGCCACGAGCCACTTGGACGTTTTCGTATTGTTTCAGGGTAACAAAGTGATTTCCCCGGCGGAAAATGCGTGCCAGGAACGCCATGGCGCGGTTTGTTGACAAACGTGTGTGCTTAAGAAACGTCAACGCTCAACGGCAGGGTTGCCAGTTGAACAAAATCCAAATCAAGCGGTCAGATGTTTTTGACGTTTGTTTCATGTTTCTTTGTACACAAACAGAAAAATAGTTCACGTCATCGAGTTTTGTGGCAACATTATAACTAAAAGTTCCCCAAAATGACCGACGAATTGTGCGACAAAATTGAACAGGATGGTAAATTTTACTCCACACTACACCAAGCGGTAAAACTGAGTTGTTTATGTTCCTTCTCGTTGTAGAGTTTTATAAAAACTTCCTCGCCGACAAGCCCAGCCCGGAGCTGCAGCTAACAGTGGCCATCAGCGATCAAATCACCAAACTATCGGAAGGTATCGAGCAACTGTCCAGTGCACTTCAGAAGCAAGTTCGCGAGCAATACGGTGCACTTTTATCGCAAGCCAAACACGCCGGAACACTAAACGCATCGATTGAATCTATTTCGAGTCACATCGAAACTCTTCGCTTCGGTGCCGAACGGTTGCGCCGGCAGATAACCGTTCCGTACGATATGCTCGAAACACAAACCAAGGTGTTGGGACGATTGCACGAAGCATCGCATGTACTACGCCAATGTGGACGATTCCTGCAGGTGCACAAGGAGCTAGAAAATACGGCTGATCTTGCGGAGCAGGCTAGCATCGTGAACGAGTTGGAAGGATTAATGGAAGATGTGGATCTTACAAAGATAGACTTTCTTCGTGAGGAGATAAGCACCGTGAAGAAAGCGAAACAGCGGCTTCTAAAGGTAGCGAACCGGGATCTTTTCGAAGGGATTCTAAAAAACAAACCCGACCAGGTCGGTGTATGCGTACGCATTTTTCACAATCTGAAAATTTTACCCAAATGCCTTAACAACGTCCTGGAAACGTTCAGCAATTATCTGAAGGATGCGGTAAAGGAATCCTTCGCCGGGACAGATGTTGCCAAGCTTCGCAAAACGGGCGCCTCGTCGCCAGCCAAGGAACGGTACGAATCACGCCAACTGAAAGCACCTGGAAAAGCGCCGGCCCTCACCAATTCTTCCAACTTCCGCACGAAACTGTGGCAAGCGCTAGAATGGTTGTTCCTCGACGAGCTATACGGGCACTGTACACAGGTGCTGTTCTTGCAAAAGTGTCTTCTCGAGTTGCCGCTCGGAGACGATTACACGCTGGCGAAAGAGTTTGATCGCAAATTTTGGAACAATCTGGAGAAACAGTTGTTGAGTTCGTTCAAATCAGCGCAATCCCACGTGATGCAGACGCTTCAACAAGGCCTCCCGAAACTGCTTTCACTTGCCCGTGGTTTGGAAACGAAAATTGATCAACATTTTACGTTCAGCGAGAAAGTTTTCGGTTCACTGGAGGCTGGCTATCTGGAAAAGTGTGCTAACAACTTTAAAGTCGCACTGGCGGATATCGATTTTCCGAACCAAGAAGTAATCGACGCACTGGTTCGTGTTGCATCCGCCGAACTAAATGCGGCCATCGTCGATCCGCGTCTGATCGGGCTAGTGACGGGTGTGCTGTGTGTATCGAACAAGGATCTGTGGAATAAGATCGAACGCAACGTTAAGCTTGGTACCGAAACACAGCAAGTGCTTGGTGAGATAATATCGTCAAAGCTGTTTGAGACTTTTTATAAACAATTTTTCTTTTCTCCCATTCAGACAATCCAAACGTTTCACAATCGCAAAACATTACACTAGCAAATGTGATCTACTATCACCATGAAGCTATCAATCGGTTGGTGTCGAATTTGGGAACGAAGTTCTCTGCCCTAGATGCATCGAAACGATTAACGTCCAGTCTCGTTGAAGGCAAGACTATAACGATGGCTATTTTACAACCACTGATCGGTAAGTTTATTTGCTGGTTCATACCACTGAAAAGTAGTTTTTAATATATAATTTATTCCTATCAGCTTCCATCCATTCCGCGGTCAACGTAATCCTTCTTTCTATGCACCGTGAACCTGGCCTGAATTCGAACAATATTTCCACCTCCGGCCCGTCGCTGTACATGAAAGAGCTGCAGGACTTTATCATTCGCTCCTGGAACACGCACATTCTACCGTTCAACGATCGCGTAGTGATCGAAGAAGCCGGCCGTAATCTAGCCATCCGGTGTATTGAGCTGTTTGTACAAAATTTGGCCACAATTCGGCCAATTTCCTTCGCAGGCAGGCAACGACTCAAAGCTGACTGTCACCATCTCGAGGGTGCACTAAAACCGATCGTACCGGATCTTTCCTCACTGGGGAAAAGTTTCCGATTGCTGCGTGCTATCGCTTCACTGTTTACTGCCACCCCGCAGGAACTGGTTGAGCAGACGGCCGAAGAGGGTGGAGTTGTACCGCCGTACATCGTACTGTTTATGTTGTTCGGACACGCTGGCAATGATATGGCAAGTCCGCACGTGACCGCCGGTTGGGGCAATGAGAAGCTACTGCAGTGGCTGGAAAGCCATTCCGCGGAAAGGGAACGCCTGGAGCTGATAACGGGGGCGCTCCAGAAGTATCGTTCAGTGATTCGACAGAAAAACATCACGCAATACGATCCCGTTTATCCGATCGTTACGAGCTACTTGGAGAATGTTGCTAAACACTTGAACTAGGTAAGATGTACACTTCGTACACAGAACTTATTGTATTTTATTCCATTAAAAAGTCACGTAACGTGTAAATGGATGCATACAGTATTTCAGCTTGAACACCATCCGAAAGTTGTCTGGCAGAAGATTTGGTACGAGTCACAGCAAGCGCATAGATCAGGTAAGTCTTTAGAAATATCCACATCTTAGCTATAATCGCTAATATTACGAACACTTCGAAAGAGGTGATGTGTGCAAAAAAGCCTGTAAATGTAGCAACATTTGAAACCAAATTCTCCATTCGCGTCAGAATATATCACTTCTTACCAACATCGTTAAAATAATCTCCGGATCGAACAGAGAAGCGTCCCGTTGATAATACGGCAGTGGTGTTAAATTCGTCTTGTATTCTGGCATTATAGCAATCGCCTAATACTAAAAGTAAAAATAGCGTCAACAGCATCTTTGCCTTATTTTGGAACACTACCGATCAATGTGCAAGTGTAAAAATACTGGGACTTCTTCTGATCCATCCATCACAAGAAAGCTACTTGTGGAAGCATTCCCTCGTGGCAATATGCCTCACTAGTGTGATAATTGTTTCGCATTCAGGGAAAGGTGCCAAATAAACACAACTGCACATCAATATTACATTTAGTACGAAAGTACGTATGATGAAGTACGTAACGGAAAGGTGCAAACGCAACACTATGTTAGAGAAAGAATCATGGGACAAATAAATAGGAATTATTTTATTTCGTTTAAATAAATACAGTCAAATAGTTCAGTCTTGCCATTTTGCGGCTCCGGTGAATCGTCTTCCACCTTTTCAACCCCAGCTTGTAAAAGACGAGTGCCTAAAGAAGAAAGATGCTGTCACTTAACTAGCTTTTCAAGCGTTTCTACACACTCTAACTCACCCCCAATCGGTGTGAGCCGGGACAGAATAGATCTCAGGGAGTTGTGGTTCAGAGCGCTGATAAACGATCGCTTGCATGATCGTGCTGAAGTATGTAATGAACAAAACCCACGCTATCACCTTTGCCTTTATGGCCATCGTAACCGGAAACGTCCAAAACCGATACCCTGAAATATAGGAGGATGGTCACGTAAATAGACTCTCTAACAAACACTGGACCGCTGTTACTGCTGCTGCCCATTACACATATTATCGTAGTAGTTAGACTCCCGTGCTGTAAGCGCCGTATCACTTTCGTCCTCACCACCGTGTACCAGTACGACACACGAACCAAGCAAAGTTCCCAGCATCAAAAGTGATAGTTTCATCGCTTGGCCCAACCTATCCTATTGCCCGCACCAAACACACCACGGAACAAACCCGAGCCAGCTGCCAGATCATCTCATATATACTGCACTGAGTTATGCGACTTCAGAAGCATCAAAGAAACTGAAAGTGTCCAGCTCAATTAACACTTCCAATTAGGAAGGTATAGGTTGTCGTGCAGCAAGAGTTACCCACCGCAGTGGAGTACTTATAAAAGACCCACCGATATTACGCCGGACGTTTGATTAGTGGTTGCGTATCGATTGAGATAACAGCAGGAAGAAATGACTACAGAACGGTTAATAGTACTGTTGGCACTTGTGCTTGTTGTGGTAGTAGCAGAAGTTCAAAGTTCTCCGTTGATAGAAAAGGAATCCAGGGCTGGCACTGACGTTGAAGCGGGGCGACAACGAGGTCCTTTCCATTTTGGTGGTAAGTAATTGTAATTGTGCAAGAACATAACCAAAGACAGGACTTCAAATAAAATAATGCTCTTCTTGCAGTGTATCCATTCGGATGGGGCTGGGGCATTGCGGCGTTTGTCATAGCGGTTGTGAAAGGTGCGTTTTGGCTCGGTATCATCATGATCTGGGCGTTCTTTAAAGGTTTCCCCGCCAAACATGGCTGTGCACCGATTATTCTGCGCGAATCCGTACCATACTACCACGACCATCATCACGATCACCATGAGGAAATCATTTGGGACAAACCTCCGCACCGTAGACGCTCGATACGGGAGGTGACACAACCGGGCGAAGAATCCGATCTACTCCTGACCGACATGATTACGGATCTGGCGTTCAGCTTTCTCGGAGTCCATACGACCGATTGTCGTAAGCGGTTTGTGTGTGAGGTGGACGTTAGGGCGAAGAATGACTACCTGTTGAAGCTGGGTACGCGTATGTTCGGTGTGGATATCTTCCGGAAGTATCGTTCACCGGATGATGTTTCGGCCGAAAGCATCGAACAGTGTGCTAAGTTGTACGACAAGTGTAAAACGCAAGGAAGTTCAATTACGATGAACGTTTTCGATGGTCAAATGCAAGGATCTATAGATGATTATGATGAAGCTGTGGCAAATCAGGAACAACAGCGATAGGGAAACGTAATGCAGAGTTAGGAAAGGTTATGTATTAAGATTTTATTTATTTTAGAATTACGAAATAAAGATATTTTAAATTATACATTGTGAAATTTGTGTTTCGTTACTCCGTTTATTATAGTCAATATATTATTTGTATCCTTAAATTATACATTTTATTTCATAATCTTATTATATCACCATTCCAATTTTTACTTATCCTACATTTTGTACTTTTAAACAATTATAAATGCAAAGAAAGGTTCTCGAAGCTCGGTTGTATTATTTATAAAAATATTTTATTCCAATATAAATTCGTTATGCTTCTCCAAACTTTTCTACAGCCTTTTCAATTTTGTCAGTCCAGTAAAGTATCTCATCATTCCCGGTGCCACCGTCCATTGTATTCCACAATTCAGTGTTCAAGCTCCTAAAGTGACTAAAGGGAAATAGAAAATACTACTGCATGAAACTTACTATTTGTTCCGTACAATGCTAAGATCCAACTCACTATACAGGAGTGTCGTGATCGACGTAGTAGGATTGACTGTTACCCCACACTAAATGGCGAACGACGAACAGCAACATTAACCCGGCAAAAATGGCGCCCAGCTTCAGGAAGCCCCAAACGTACGCCGCACTAACCCAATGCAGTGGCCATACTGAAACAGTTAGAACAGTAAAATGGCAGACGATCACTCAAAAGCGAAATGGATAACTGAAACTCACTTACGTATTTCGAACTTAGGATAATGTGGATGAGGACGACGCACACGCTGTCCGGTACAGAGCTCCATTGACAGTATCACTACCAGACACAGAGCAAACAATCGCCACCATCGTAGCGATATCACATTTATTGGCATAGTGTTGCTACTAGGATATTACTACTGCGGAAGGGAAACAGTTCTGCCAACGGAAACGGAACGATTACTTATGACTTTGGCTAGTGAAAATAACACCGATATCATCCGGTTGTGGAGCGTTCCGCTGTGCTTTGTAAATGGTGATAAACGATCGTGATCAATTCACGCCAACGCTCGAACAGACGAAGAAAGTGAAGTGATGATTGCTTCCGGTTGTTGACCGGAAGTTTTGCATGAAATTGTGATCTGTTTTCGCTTTCGTTATCGACATTTCGTCACGCACTGTTCTGTGAATTTAATGATGATTTATTGAGTGAAAGGTTAAATAATGTTTATTTCGAGTGATTGAGTCAGAAATTAGTCAGCTTCAGACAGTGAGTCAAAGAGGCTCTGGGTTTTAGCTGGAAAAGTTACAATGTGGTATATAAAACGATGTTCTTCATTTAACAAAGTATATTTATTCACGTGATCAATCTTATTTCAAGAGAAAAATGCTGGGAACAGCAGGGTGGTAAAAGAGCAACTTGTGGTAATTCTTGTCTCTATATGTCGGTCATGGCTTCAAATTTGGACCGCACACTTTCCCACGTAACCCAGACCAGCATTCAGTTATGGGTACATTAAGTCATAGAGAAAACAATTGTTAAACATCGTTGGAGAAGACCAACAAGGCAATACAAACCAATTTAGTAGAACTAAAGTAGATATCTTCCTACTTAAGCTATTTTTTTTATTCTGGGGACTGATAATAAATTACTACTACTAAAGAATATCTTATCCTAATACTATGCTATCCTTAGTTCAACGTCGTAACACTGTTCCCATTGCATCCAGCCGATCGTTCCAGTAAAGGTTCACGTCTCTTCTTCCTCTCTGCCGGAATAGGTTGAATTCCAAAGTGTCCAACGAACGATGATGGCTTTTGGAAATGAAATTAAAATGATAATTGTTCGTTGTAAAGCACTTCTTATGATAACACTTTTACTCACAAATATTCCGGTCCACTTTCAAATATGATAGGCTCCCTTTGCGTGTTCCATTTTTTGGCGAACAGCAATAGGAGTAGAGCGCCCAAAATAAAGCCCAACTTTACGATGTACCAAATGTAAAGCGCCACCGTCCATCCAGTCGGAGCGTCTGTTAGAAAGAGGTTATTTGTCATTAGCGCAAACTACATACTATTTTATGGCTTGTGAGTAATACTTACATATTCCATAACTATACTTTAATGGTTTCACATGGTGATGATGGTTTCGTGCGTTCGTAGTGCAACATAAGCCAAGTACCACACTGACCAGCAGTACAATTCGAACCATCATCTTGTTGCCGGTGGAACAGCTCATCTATGACTGGTGCTGGTCAAAACATTGGGAGATCCATACATCGATGCACTTGAACTTTCATCCGTTTTGTGATAAGGTATGGGAGGAGCATATTTAGAATATATGTGCTAATTAGTTGGGATGTAGCAAAGGAAAAAGAAGGAAAGGACCATGACACGGTACGTGTGATAAGGATGCATTGAATGGAAACGCCGATCCTTAGACCGACTTTAAACTTCAAATACGACAAATAATAAAGATAAGTGGAAAAGGAGTCAGTAAAACATCGTTTGTTATATCCCCAACAAAAACTCCACTCAATGTAACATTGTCTTTGTACAGAGAAACAATATTTTATTTGTTCTTGCTTGATTAAATCACTTTTTTGTATAATAAATATTATATTAATAAATATTATAATAACTACTTAATATTTGTAGTGGTACAAATGCCTTCCAGCATCATGATAAGCTCTCGCGCTCCATTGGTTCTCGGCTTCTCTCTGTCGTACCAGTGCAAGATGGATGAGTAGATACGCCTTAAAGAATATCACTATATAATACGTAAAAGCAGCAATGGCTGCCGCATGCGATCCAAAAACAAGCTCCGGGAATCCTGTGTCGAGAAAACGTAAATGTCAATGTTTACAAATTAAAACAAAAACCCTATAACGCTTACCGTATTCGTTAAACCCGTGATCATCTCGTCCAGACGTAGCTAAGCTCGTGGCATTGAAGTCTTTTGAAGTGTCGACATTTGCACTGGACATGGCCGTTAAACATCCAACAAGTAGGGCGACTATAAACATGACGGACTTGTGGCACCATCCACCGCTGATCGTTCACTGATAAGGGTAGTTGAAGTGGTAGTTGTCACCTCGGTCTGCTCTCTGTTTCCGTTCGATGGCGAAAGTGTCTATCTGAGTCACTCCCCTCCCGAAGTGGAACCAATTAGAGTGTTTTTTTTTTTTGTGTAGTAAACATTCCTCAGGTCGGCTCTTTGGTAAGTTTGGGACAGTTTCCAAACGATCCTTTGCCCGATATCACCTACACAAGCCCTCCAATGTGCATCAGTAGCAGAATGTACACTCTTGTCTTACTATTCCTAATAAGTATCACTTTAGTAACCGCATTCGATAACAGTGCGATTGAACCAAGAAGACACTCCAGTCGTAAGAAGAGCAAGAAAATTAATAAAAGTCAAACAACTAACGGATCGATGTTTGTTGCAGCTTATCCGTATGCTTGGCGCTGGTGGATTGCACACAGCGTATTGTGGATCATTAAAGGTGGATTTTGGTTGTCGGTGTTTATAATCGTGCTACTGTTCAAGGCATTCCCGGTAAAGCACGGCTGTAGTTCACCCATCATATTTGAAGAGCCGGCAGTGTTTGATCATCATCATTCTTCAACGGGCTGGGCACGTCAATTCGATCTCGGGAAGTCACTCGCAGACTGGCAGCTTTATTGGAAAGATAGACTTGAAAGGGGGGATAGATAATTTCGGTTGATTTAAACGTTTATTCATTCGGTTAAGCATACTTCCAGAGATAATGGAAATAGAACTATGATTACAGGGTCTAATAAACACACCTGTTGGGCACAATAGCCAGAAGCGAGTTATTCCAGTTTCTTAACGACAGCTACCTTTGTTTGGGTCACGCAATCGTATTTGCTTGCATCGCACACCGCTTTGTACGTACTTGCGTTCCAGCCGAGTTCGTCATTTGGTCTTTTACCTCTGCAAAAAGTGGTTTGCTTTCAAAATGTACTTAAAACTGTACCTCTGTACAATGGTGGTGGCGGTGATCAGTATGGTTTCAACAAATGGAAAGAATATTACCAACAGTACTGTTACAAACACAACGAGTAACATACAAATTTCGATACACAAACGACCAGCAAAACAACGAATTAAGCTTTTTGGTATGATATACAGAAGAATAAGATTAGAATCAGGTGAACATTACATGTATCTCTTTATTAACAGATGTCGTAACCGCTCTTCAATACTTGTTCGTGTTCGTTTACATCACCCAAATATGGATGTTTTTCAAAGTGGTTCTGCTCGCTGCCATCTTGAGTCCCAGCCTAACAAAACACTACTTTAATACAACCCCGTATACTTAAGTCACTAAAATAAATATCTTACAAAGTATGACCGCATGCATGCAGTTCCACTAACGTGGCCATCTCCAATCATCTTCATTGTTTTCGGTTGGGGTAGTTTTTTGTCTCATCTGCACCAAACCGTCCCGTGTCGGATTTAGACTACATTTGTAAAGCTTACTACACTCGGCAGAACTTAGCACAGTACTTTTCGGCCGGTAGGCACGAAACACTTCATAGCCCGACTCGTTCATCACTCTCCACACTTCTGGTATGCGCTTTCCTTGCAGGTAAAGTTCACACACGATACGCCTGCGACATGCATCATCGTTGAGGTCCAGTTTGTCGAATATCAGCTCTGCCAAATCCGTGTCCTTGGCCTCCTCTCCCGTCCGAACGGACGCTGCGCTACGTTTGCGTCGACGACCCCAACCGAAACCGGCTGGATGTTGTACAAACGGACCGTTGCCGAAGACACTGGAACCGCCGGTCCATTTGGACCAATAGTAACCATCCCCGAAAACGTGCATCGCGACCAAAATGATCGCAATCTTTAGCTTTATGGCAACGACCGTCGATAGATCGCTGAACCATGGCCACCCTGTGGAGATGAAATTGTGTCTGCCGTTACTCAGAGTCCGTTCAATGCGTTTGTCCACTACTTACAGTATCGGAAAATGTCTTCATAATGATCGTACCGTGCCTCCACGAGTGCATCGCTAGATGGGTTAGAACTTACAGCTGCAGGCTCACCAACCACTAAAGTAATCGTTAAAGTAAGCAGACAGACTGCAGCTGAAATAAACAGCTCCATTTCCGTACCGCCGATGGGTTGGAAATGAAACGATTCCGTTGCTTCACTTCCAATCGATCATCTGCCACGATCTGCTTCCTCTGAGAAGCCACCTGATCGTCACCGCTTTTGGTGCTAAATGTCGCAAGTTGAATGAAAGTAACACAACTTCCTCCTCAAGGTATCCTTTCCCACGTTACTGTACGATAACAACAAAACGTTAGGGCATCATTAGCACCGGACTGCATCTGTGCGAAAGTTGGTGCACATTCACTTTCATTTCAGGCCCTGTTGACACTTTCGGATTGATGTTTTCTAATCGAGGATCACGCCGAGCGTTCTTCTTTCTACGTTCGTAAGATCACGTCTTCGAGCTTGTGCATCAAGTGTTTAGCACCTTATGTAACGTGGGTAAAACGGTACCGGTTACCGGAACTGCGGCGTAAAGAATGACTCCACGTATCTTGCGTAACCGATTGCGTAAAATAGTTCTCAACAAATGTTCCGTCTGAGGATGATATTTTCTTCAAATTGTGTGTGAGGAGAATAACTTCAGAGAAATGGAGGGTCTCGAAAGTCTTATCAGTAACGTAGAATTGGACCATGTCTCCCAAATTTCGTATCTTCCATATCCGACTATGTCCAGACAGGCTATTACGAATGAGGTCATCAAACCCGAGCGAGCTTCAAAATAAATTCGATTAAGAACCTTCGTACAACTTGATCAGTAGCACCAAACAATCATTCCTTTGACTACTGAAGATTCCCTTCGATGCACCTCGCTACACCGGAACTAAGTTTGGGAATTCTCAGCTGATCCATATTTAGCGACACAAGCAACGCTTTTACGCACCAAACCTTCCCCTTCCATCATCATGGGTTGTCCATCTTGAGAACTCGTTCCAATATGGTTTAAATTTGGATCGTGTTCCGCTCATTTCCACCCAACGGAAGCAAGAAAGAAAGTGAGTTTCCGTTGCCTTTTTTTATACCTTACCTCCCAAGGCACGTACCGCGCTGCCCAACCGGAACAGCATCCATGTTGAATTAGCTTCAATTATTACGGTCGTCTTTGGCGGGACGCGCGATTTTTTGGACAGCTGCGTCAACGATACGGGGTGGAGGAACCCACCTCGAATAGAAATTTAAACCCGCGTATAAAATGAAGACCACCCTTGGTCTAGTGTTCGCATTCGCGTTACATCCGTGTGCTAGAAAGGAAGTGTAACAACCCGGCTCGTTTACTAAGCCGGTTAGGCTAGCTCCTAACCGCATTCGGGGACATCTTCTGTGTGTGCCATTGTGAACTCAACAAAAAGTGTACAGTTCCGCGTGAGTGTGTCTGTGTGCGTTTTTCAAAAGGATCAGCCATACGTAACGTTTGCTATTGTGTTAAGGAACGAAGTTGCGTGAAGTGCACAGACGATCATGGCTTTCATCAAGCAATTGCTACTGATGGCAGCAATGTTGGTGCTGGTTGCTGCTCAAGAACTCGCCGAGTCACCAAACACCAAATCGGTTGATGAAGGTCGCCGAAGAAAGCGATTCTACAAATTCTTCTTTAAAGCCCGTAAGTTTTTCGCTGCCAATTGTGCATTGGCAATAAGCAAAAGTGTCCACAATTCTCACCACTCTTCCACCGTATCCAGTCGGTCCGATCATGTCCACCCTCACCACGGTGGTGCTGGTGAAGGCAAAGATTGTGCTGGTGGCCCTTTTTTTTGCTGGAATCTATTTCTTTGGGCACAAAATATTTCCGGGTGGATTTTTCGGTTCGTCGTTCATTAGCGAAACACCGCCACCGTTCCTCGAATCGGGCCCCTACACCAGCTATCATTCGACAGGCCATGAGATCATCTCCAGCTATCCCGGACCGGAACCATACTCGAGCTTTGAGCCTCCGTCCAGCAGCTACGGTGCACCTTCGCCTACTTACGGACCACCTTCGAACGCTTATCTCCCACCGACGGGCGATACTTCCTCGTATTCGTCGTACTCCAAGTATTCCGGAACTCGGCGAAAGCGTGACGTGGAGGGTCGTCAGTCAACAGGCGATAGCGATCCTAATGAAGATGATTTGGAAGAGAATGAGTATGATGATGAGGCGCTTTTTTGTGATTAAGAATGATTCTATCTTGCTTAACTATCAAACAACCCACTTACAGAATGTACTGGACCGATACTCTAACCGATATGACGTTCCGCTTTCTGGGAGTCAATCAACGCGTCTGTCGAAAGCGATTCGTGTGCGAGTTTGATTTCCAAGCAAGAAGGAACCCGATCCTTCTGTTCGTAACGCGTGCCATTGGGTAAGCTCAGCAGCCGTGATGAATCGTGCGTTGAAAGTTTAATCAACCCTACGTCTAACTCATTCAAGCCGGGATGTGTTCCACAACTACCGTGATGTTGGTGATGAAAAGGCCATCAGCTACAAAGACTGTGGCCGCATCTACGAGGACTGTAAGGTTCCGAAGCGGAAAAAGTTCGTCCGTCGACCTGTTCGTCCTACGGTGGCACAACAGCAATACCCCGCGCCAGATGCGAACGGGTACGATAATATGCAAGAGAATGAAATTGATTCGACCGGATCGCAGCTGGAAACCACAACGATGCCCTCCATTAGTCCAACCAGAAGCAAGCTGATACTGCTGCCCAAGAACAGTAATAATCGCTTCCGAAGAAATTAATCCTCAGCTGTTCAGCCACTTCGCGCAGTGGTTAGGTTGTACATAAGCTAAGCTATTTATTTATTTATTGCAGTGTAAATGAATGGAGAAAGAAAATAAATGTAAACAGGAAATTTGTTTTACTACCACTCACCAGGACGTCATTTATTTCCCGAAAGAACTGGCTCAACTACAACTGCCTTCTACAATTTCATTATGATGAGTCTTTTTCTACGGATACTTCTACCGATCGTTGTACCCGTGTTTGTTTATTACAAGCATATTGCCCTACTTGCAGGAAATTGTTCTTTAGGACACTTTTTTGGTTTTCTTCTTCTTCATTCCATCGATGGTTGATGCCAGAGCATCGATATCGCGCGTATCGATGTATCCGGCATCATTCTTTAGCTCCTTACCCGTCGTTCGTCGATTCATAGCACCGCCAGCTAGGTTGCCAACCTTCGCCCAAGCCATGCCCAACAGCTCGAAGGCAAGCTCCTGCTTAAAGAATACAAACCCGATCAACGCAATTAGTACGATCGCTGACAGCGAGCTTTGATTGAGATCGCCCTCAGCCGTTCTTAACTCCGGTGCAAACGGCAACTCCGCGTAAAAGCTACTCGTGTTCGCCACGAACGACACCGACGATAAGCTGTACCGGTAGTTCTTCTCCGACAGCGAGGAGGTTAGCTCGATGTGATAGCTCTTCCCGTCGAAGGGAATGCGCGGGAAGAACACCATAATGCCCGGGTTAATCTTCGACTTGGGATTAAGCGGCGATTCGATGCGCTGTGTATGAACGGGAGAATCACTTCCCTTTTTGTACAGTGCAATTTTGAGCGTCTTGTAGTGATCGTTTTGGGACGCGACAACACGCACGGTCACATCGACAAACGCCAGCGGACTGATGGCGATTAGATTTACGTCACGTGTGTCCGCCTTCTCTATTGACACGACTCGTTCGCGTGGAATGGAACGATCGATCGCGGCCGTTGGTCCCGCACCGGTGCGTACACGTACCCGATACTGACAACCGGGCGTTAACCCACGGATACGATACTGGCCGTTGAATTCGCTCGTTGCCTCTTCGAGCACATTACCGCACGTGTCGTCTGTTACCGCTTCAACCGCCACATTCGGGAACGGTTCTCCATTTAGTGAGGTTATTGAGCCGAAAATAGAGAACTGAGTCCGTTTGCCGACAAGCTCCTCCTGCACGGTGGCTCCTTCCTGTACCTTAATCAGCTTCGAGTTTGGCCGGAACTCGTACTCCTTCATCATCGCTCGCAGGTAGTATTCGCTGGGCGACAGCGAGTGGAACTTGATCGTACCATCATCCCCGGTGACCATATTTTTACGATAGCTTTCCGCACCGGACAAGGACAACAGTACGCCCGACAACCGATTGCCGGCATCATCCTTCACCGTGACGATAATTTCACACAGCTTGTGACCGCTGAATGAATTGCTCGATCGGTCGAATGCAGAAAACACGTATGATTCCTTCTCGGCGGACAGTTCCACAGCTAGCGATGGATCGATCGGACCAAATCGAAACTCGCCACGCTCATTCGTTTGAGTTACCTGTGATGCGAGATCTGCGTTCTTGGGGAACATTAGTGTAATGGTGGCATCCTTCACCGGTGGATCGGTACGTCCGTTAATGAGCAGACCCTTGGTAGCTCTTAACTTACTGGAAACATCTGCACAATCGCTACCGCCCGTCACGACCAGTTGGGTTGGGTTAAACAGCATAATATCACTTTGCGGCACCAGCGTTATACGTTCGCCCTGTTCGAGATAAAACTCTTTCCGATACACGAACCCACCATCGGTGCGTGTATCAGTTAGTTCGAAGTCTATAAACTCTCCAGTGGTTTCACCGTCCCGTAGTACCTTCACACGGTAACGCTCCTTTTCTTCTGCTACTAGCTTTACCAAATTACGATGACTCTTGGCATTGACCGAGATAGGGGATGAACTGGCGGTATTAAACTCTGTCGCAGTTGTTTCCTCAAACCGATGGCACCCACTCAAGCGCATTTCGTAAGCCCCGGCGCGCTTCACACAGAACATGTTCATCCCAGCGGTCAGTACGATCTCTTCCTCTTTTGTTGGAGCATTTTCCTCCTTCGTATCCTTCCAGCGATAAGCCATAGTAGCACCGTGGCTAGACAGAATCGAAACTATATAGCCCGTCTGCACAAAGTCCGGTACCGTTTCCTTGGCAGTTTTGATGTTGATTTTAACCGTATTCGATTGCCAACATAGTTTTGAGCTTGGAACACTTACTTCGTAGCTACCGGGCAGTACATTCTGGAAGGTATACGCTCCCGCATCCGATACCGGTGCCTGTACTTCCTGACCAACCGCGTTTCCGTTGCTATCCAGAGCCTGCAATGTGACCGCCAGATCGCCGCATGATTCCCGTTTGGTTAGACAACGTACTTCCCCCGTAACCGTGGCTCGTAACTGCGAAAACACGATCCCTTCCACGGGTGAATAGTTTACCTCGATCGTTTGAGTAACGGGGAAGAATTGGATACCGCTGGCGTGCTCCTCATCGCTCGTTAACACCTGCACCGTGTACTGTCCATTTTCGAGGAACGTACACCACTCACCGGTACCTTCACGGCTCGTCACCTCCACCATCATGGTGGATGCTTTTTTCGTGATCGCGACACGGTGCGCCTTCTTCGAGATGACCTGTCCGCACACCTTAAAGCCGGACACGAGTACGTCCGGTAGGGATGGATTGGCGAGCGACACTTTCACGATGTGATCCTTAAACTGTAGATCTTCCGCTTGGACTTGGATCGTGTATGTGGCCGGTTGAATGTTTTCCAGCGTGTAGCTACCATCCTTACCGGTAATTGCGATTTCACGACCGTTCAGTTTTACCCGTGCGTTTGCAACACTTGGACCGTTGGGTGAGCGCAATACCCGACCCGATACACTGAATCCTGTCACTTCGAAGTTTTCCTTCACCCGGAGACCATCGTTGCCGACCACAAGCTCTACCGCTTCGGGACGAATGTGAAACTTAATTTTGCTATCGCTAAAGTGCGGACGAATAAGATATTTGCCGCGGGACACACCGGGAAATAGATAGCTGCCAGTGTTTTTGTTTGGAGTCGTAAAACAGAGTGGAGCCGATTCGTAAGCTTTGTTGCCCGAGTTTGCTACTGATGGCACGCTATCGGAAGAACATTTGACGACTGGTTTTTGCTGCAATGAAAAACGGTTGTTCGTATAGTATGCCATTAAAGCTTAACGTTCTTTACTTACATCCTTCGCACTGTACAGCAAGAAGCCAACATTCGCAAACGGTTGTCCATCGCTGAACACGCTGCCTTCCACGTCGAAGCCCGAAACTACGAGTGATCCTGCCGGTATTTCGGTGTTGCCAGAAGCGACCGTTACCTTGTACTCCGGATGCTCAAAGTGCCACTTCTGATGCTGCACCTTCACTACGTACCGGCCCGGTTTGATCGGAGTGAACGAAAACACACCATTTCCGTTCGTGATCGTTTGGCCGATTTTGCTGCCATCCTCCGCCACTAGGTCTACGCGTACGTTCCGTGCCCCAGTGTCGGACATGCCACGAAATTCAACGCGCCCCGTTATGCCAAAGCCTTTGAAGAGAAAATTCACATCCTTGCCCTGGCTGCACACGTCCGTCTGGCCGTCGAATTTGATCTCCACCTGTTCCGGTTCGAAGCTCCAACCGGGCGGTGGTATCACCTTCAACACATAGCTGCCCTTATCGTACACCGGGATGAAGTAGTACCCATTCGAAGGTGAGCATTCAGTTTTGATTTTCAAGCTGCCTTGGGGTGTGAATCTAGAACGGAAAAATGTACATCATTTACAACCATACCGTTCGCTGGCTATGCTCTCCCCTCGGAACCGTGTCCCACGTTAATTAAATTAACCGAAATAGGAAGACTTACAGTCCGACCTCCACTTTGCTCAGATCGAGCTCGGAGTTAACGTTCTTCACAAAGCCACCGCAGCCGAAAACTTCGTCGGCCGTGCAATAGCCAAACAGCAGCACGAACGCCAATCCCAACACCGCAGAATGTACCATTTTCTGCGAATGTTTTGTGTGATAAATTGGGATGAAAATGACCGCAAAACCCGGTGCCACTCGAAATTGCACCTTTTTCCTCGATGGAATGAAGAGAACTACAAAGATCGGATTGACAGAACAGGTGTGATGTGGTTGTCATCTGTTTGTCAATTCTCCTCCGTGAAAGTGTTGCCAGAAGCACTTTGATTTCTCTTAAAAAAAAAAAATAAATTAAGTATGGTAAATGTGATACTAGTTTTTGTGATTACTATTGCCAATTTGTTGCACATTTATGAAAATGCTAACATTCCAAAGAAAAGCAAAATGCACGTTTCCAAAACTTCTCCATAACTGTTCACATTGCACATGTACACACTTTTTGTTCACAACTGTATGAACAACAAACAGATGCCGGCTAGGCTTGTTGTACTCTGCAATACGTAAACGAAGGCGAAACGTTCAGTGTAAAATGGGTGATAATAACGCATTCGTATTGGATAATGGTGCATTTTATGCAAAACTCGGTTTATCCGATGCTTCGGAACCTAAGTAAGCCTAAAATACCCACCACATGGTTTTAGTTTCAATGTTGTTCATCGTGTTATTCTGTGTTTTAGAACCATTCTGAACTGCATCACAAAAGCCAAATCGGAAAGAAGACGACCGTTCATTGGAAACCAGATAGAAGAGTGCCGGGACGCTTCAGGACTGTTTTACATTTTGTGCTTTCAGCGTGGTTATCTGGTGAACTGGGATGTACAGAAAACGGTTTGGGATTATTTATTCAGTCCCGATTGCTGTCCGGTTCAATTTTCCGAGACCCCACTGCTCATCACGGAACCACTGTTTAATTTCGGATCAATCCAGGAAGCGATGCTGGAAATTCTGTACGAAGAGTACGACTGCGATGCAGTTTGTAAATCTACGGCGATTGATTTAGCGGCCTTCAATTTCACGCACACCGAAGGAATCGAGGAACAGCAAAGACCACTGGCGTGTGTGGTGGTAGAGATGGGATTCAGCTTTACCCACGTCGTCCCTTTCGTGAAGGGTAGCAAAGTAAAGGAAGCGATACGACGCATTGACGTTGGTGGAAAGGTGTTAACGAATCATCTCAAGGAAATCATCTCCTATCGACAGCTGAACGTGATGGATGAATCGTACGTTATAAATCAGGTAAAGGAGGACAGTTGCTTTGTGTCACAGAATTTCAACGAAGACATGCGAATAGCGCGTAAACGGTTCCCCGATAATACGATCGTGCGAGAATACGTGCTACCGGATTATACGCAGATTCGGCGTGGATTTTTGCGCAACCCACACGATGCTTCTAGTGGGGACGTTGGAGAAGAACTGCAAACGGTTAAGCTAGGGAATGAGCGGTTCGTCATACCGGAGATACTGTTTCACCCATCAGACGTGGGAATACAGCAGATGGGTGTACCGGAAGCGATAGTGGATGCAATCAACCTATGTCCGGAAGAGACACGTCCTCATCTCTTTGCAAACATTGTCGTGTGTGGAGGATGTGCACTGTTCCCGGGCATGCAGTCGCGTGTGGAAAGGGACGTTCGTGCTTTAGCGCCCGATGAGTATGAAGTTAACGTAACAGTACCGGAAAAGTAAGTGGACCCATTTCATCGTAATTTCCCGTATGATCCATAGTTTTTGTTTCCATTGCAGTCCGATCACATATGCCTGGCATGGTGGAAAGAAGTATTCACAGTCGCTTAGCTTCATGAAATCGTGCATGAGCCGCAACCAGTACGAGGAGTACGGCACCAGGCATCTGGTGGAGAAGTACGAAAGCTAGCGGCGCAAGAAAACCAACCGCAAGCAGGAAGATATATCAGGTAAACTGAAGTTACTTTATTACATTCCTACCGTTACATTAAAAAAACATCGTCCTCTCTCCATCATGAAAATAGAAATTGTCATGCTAGGTAAAACGGTGTGCAATTATTATAGTAATGTGAACTGTTTTCTAATCTCTGGCTTTGTTGTTTTATCCTCTAACAAACATGCATTTCGTCAACGGGGAATAAGGCTAGCGCACTCGATTCGTCTGCACCCTTCCCGCCTACGAACGGGAAACGATTCCGTTTTGTCCTCATAGTGTATTCCAACATCGACGATAAAGACGGGATGGATAATACGATGCAGATGTGTGTTACTATAGATGGTACCCCGTATAGATTAACGGGCACCAGTTACGCACGTTACGAGACAAATTAAAACGTACACATACACTTTGTCTGCTGGTGGAAATTGTCCACAAACGGATGTGCCAGATAAACGAGACTCTCTATCAATTAACCGTGTCGCTTACAATGAACATTAGGATGGAGAATATGAGAATCAGTTCCGAACACAAATATAACACATATAACATGAACACGCACACAACACATTTCGGAGCGGTGTAATGGGAGACTGGTACTGCTAACTATATGTGTACGCAGAGCATTGCACGGATCCTGCGGATGAGCTGCACACCATGGCGAACTTAATACTGTTGGCGCCTCCGAGCAGCGCGCTGCTTATCGAACCGTAGTTCCATCTCCTCCAGCACCTTGGGCGTATAGCGAACGACCAGCTTTACCGAGCCAACCGCTTGCTTGAGCAGCTCGACGGCCTTTTCGTGATTTTCACCCTCGACGGACACACCATTCACGGACAGCAGCTGATCACCACGCTTAAGCCCTCCGTGCCGATCGGCCACACCGCCGGGAATGATACGCGAGATGTAGATGGGCGAATTTTGTTCCTTGCCGCCCATCACATTAAACCCGAGCCCTTCGTCCGTTTTGGGCAGCTCGACGACGCGCGGATGGGCGTGTCCTTCGCTGGCGGCGAATGCTGCAATCGTGGCCTTGGCCGTAGCAGACGCACGCACATCGAGCGAACCCTGGATGTCGACCGTTTCGTAAACGTGCTCGTACACTTCCCGCACAGCGTTCAGGAAATCACTCTGCAGCACTTTTTGCAGGGCCGCCAGTTTGGTGGCGGGCACTTCGCCGCTCATTTGCAACTTTTCCAACAATTCGATTGAGCGTTTTACATCTGCAAAAGGAAGCGAATAAACGTGCATTATAGATTGTCGACAAATTACGGGGTGACTGGTCAACATATTGACCTTCCACATTACCTTTCGCCAGCGTTAGGGGCTCGCATACGTTTGCCATTTTATTGATTTGTTTATCTATAACTTCAAGACGACACTCTGCACACGATACACGAGCGGATGGTGTTTGATAGTTCACGAAATGTCGTATGTGGAACCTTTATTTGCCGTGGAAATCGCACGTACACGTTTCGCTTTGCTGGTAGTGTTTATTATTATTTTAAGCAGCTCTTTTTACTTTTTGGGGGGCGCACTCTATGAATAGCATACAGGGTTAATATTTTTCCCCAGTTCCGCACCCAGGACCAACAGCAAACGAAAACACACCAACACTAGCACAAGTAAAGGGTGAGGATAGGTGGCCATCCACTGTGACATTTTGTTGATGAAAGCTATTGTGAATTATTTATTTCAATTGGGTTATTTGGTTTACTGAATTTCAGAAGGCCGCTGAATATTGATTTAATTTAGAATTGGAAATGACTAGAGTATTCGCAGAATAGCAAACATATTTTGCCGGGGACCATGACACTGTGCATCAACAAGTGCACAAGGTTTATACTGTGTCGACTTTTTTTGTTTGCTATTGTTGCATTTGAATTCGAATGACCGACGCCTAAATGTATGCAACACTGTGTTTTTTGTGTCGACCTCAAACAAACTCAATCCATTCACTTTAAAAATCATATTTTCTCCAGAATAAACATGATTTAAAACACGGCAATTCAAAAATCGGAAAACGACTAAATTGAACATTTGCAATATAAATAAAAAGACCGCAGATAATACCAACGATAATCAGGGACAAGTTTAAAAACATATGCATCTGCATCATATTGCCATTGCAGTGTTTGATTGAAGATTCTACAATTATATTTATCATTATAAACTCACAGTTTAAGATAGAAACATATGTTTCCTTTTTTACAGAGGGCCCAAGAGCGGTTTATTGATAGGCCGGTGATAAAGGGATAAACAAGGTTCAACAGTAAAACAAAACGGCTACAACAAAAAACAGTCGCGTTATCAAATTAACCACGAGCGCGATATCGATTAGTAGTCGAGTCCCGGACAATCTTTGATGTGTGTTTCCAACGTAAGAAAATCCCCGAATACGTTGTTACAGTGAGGGCAAGGTTCGATCTGCCGTTCAAAGACTCCGGGCGATGTGCCGTACAGCTTCATTCCATCCGTTTTCGTCGCACGGATGGTTTGGCGAGGTGAGGATGGGTTTACTCTGCTAAAAAGTAAATATAGCACCTCATGTTAACACCCACATTTGCCATCGACATGGGGGAAAGGTGAGCATGGTACCTGTTTTGTGCGTGGTCCATCGATAGTTGATGATTCTTCTGCAGCAGTGTTTGCATCTCGGCTGTGATTCGGTTCTTCTCGATCAAAAGCTCCTGATAGGCGTTACGTTGTTCGGCTAAATCGGTTTTACATACTTCCAGCTGTGCTTGTAGAGACACCAACTCCATTGTGGTGCCATTTCGTGGATCGTTTCTTGTTTGAACACCACCGATGATCCTTGATTTGTCTGTCATCTCGTGGCTGAGAATGTTTGCACGACACTTCATGAGCGCATCCTGCAGACCTCCCAAACACGTTTTCATGTTGCTCAAATCATCGATGTAAACTTTGTGCTGGGTTAAAGTAACAATAGCAAGAAGTTATTCTTCGAAATGCACTTATTTCACACAATGCTCACCAATTTCTCTTGTTCAAGCAACTTTTCCCGAAGTTGCTCATTGGAACTCTCCAGCATCTGGTTACGCTTGACGTACTCGCGAAGAATGTCCTTAAGTTCGTCCATTATTAAATTGCTTTTGAACAAACTGCCCGCAACGAAATCCCTTTCAACATTCCCCAATTGCTTCAGTTATCGTCTCGATTTGTTGTCTTCAAATGTTACGAAGCTTCTGCCTTGGTAGAGCCGCGAATCGTACAGCAAAACCGTAAACTCCATGCGTGTTGTGTTAATCCAAGATCAAACTTATCTTTTTGGCACCCTCCCACCATTGCCAGTTTCGTTTGCAAATCGCCGATAAGGGCCGATATATCACAATGATGCCCGAAAGGGGTGAAAAGGGCCAGCTCCTATCGAGCGTTTGATTATTTTTGATGACGAACAGAGTGATAAGCTGTGATTTGGTTCGATTATTGACGTAGACCAAGCAAGACCAAACTGCAGCTAGGGCAGTTGTACATTACCACTGAGCGAGATCACACATTGGTTTGTTGTTTAATTTCAAAATGTATCTTAAAGAGAGCGCATCTGTGCACAGAGGTGGAGGTATTCATACAAAGTTATTTTATTGAATTTTTGCATACATTTAGGCGCAGTAAGTACGTTCCAGCTGGGTTATGACGTAATGGATAATTCAAATCTCGACACGTGAAAAAAGTAAACCGCTAGTGCAGAATTTGTCCTTTTTGTTTTGCTCTGCTGCAATCAGATGTTCATGAAACAATCGCTATCAGTCCGGAATTACAACATTGAGATTAGCACGGCATGTCGAACGGAATGATGTTTACTATCTGCTTTATGTTTCTACGTTTCCTTGTTTGCACATTCAACGCTAGCTGATAACAATCTTTTAGCGCCATGTATTGCTTGCTTTCCTTCATACATTTTTTTTTGTAATTCCGTTTTTTTTTATTTTAAAACAAAATCAACTTTATTTGCATGGCATTCCTAAAAATTATTCGATAAAAAAAAAACACACTAACAGTTAACGACAAAACCATCCGCGTATTCAGTGAAGGCTTTTTTTAATTCAAAATGCACACAACACTAGTGACTGAAGATCTATTCAATTATTATTGCACTGTTCCAATTCCAGTACACCTGGGGGTCGAATTTACGTGATAACAGTCGGAGCATTGCGGCCGGTGAAGGTTGGCAGTTTGGAAACTTCGAGCGCAATGTCAATCAAGGGTTTCAACATTTCCGACGCACTTCCCAGTACGTTCTCCTTCTCGTACGAGTCGATGTACAGCCGCACGGTTGCACCAGAGCTACCCGTACCACTGAGACGCATGACGATACGGCTACCGTCGGTGAACACAATTCGCAGCCCTTGCTTGGTCGACACAGACTTATCGATCGGATCGTTGTAGCTAAAGTTATCGCCCAGCTTCACCTTGTACGTCTTGCCACCGGCGCTCAATTCTTTGCCAACAAACGCGGGATCGGTGATGGTTTTCTCCAGTGTGTCCATCATCTCGTTGCACGGTGCCAAATCGCACTCTTCATAGTCGTAGCGTGTGAAGTAGTTCCGTCCGTAGCGCTTCCAGTGCTCCACACAAATCTCCTCGATGCTTTTGCCCGTGTGTGACATGATCGAGAGCCAGGCCAACACTGCCCACACGCCGTCCTTTTCGCGGATATGGTTGGAGCCTGTGCCGAAGCTTTCCTCACCGCACAAACACAGCCGGCCAGCGTCCATCAGATTACCAAAATACTTCCAGCCGGTTGGTACCTCGAACATTTCCTTGCCCAGTGCCTCTGCCACCCAATCGACGGCGGAAGCGGTTGGCATGCTTCGGGCAAGCCCCTGTACACCGTTACGCTTGAAGTACGGAATGCACTCCAGATAGTGTGCGATCACGGCCAACGAATCGCTCGGTGTCACAAAGAACGCTTTACGGCCGATGATCATGTTACGATCACCATCACCATCGAACGCTGCTCCGATGTCGTAATCTCCTGCCCGCACCGTATCCACCAGATCCTTGGCGTACGTCAGATTGGGATCCGGATGTAATCCGCCAAAGTCAGGCAGGGGTGTCGTATGGACAACGCCATCCTTCGGTGCGCCCAAACAATTAATGAAGATCTCGTTCACATAGCTACCCGTTACACCGTTCATCGAATCGATTCGCATCTTGAGCGGTGCCCCACCGGGACGTGACTTTCCACTCACAAAGCTACGTAGCTGTTCGAAATCAAAGATTTCCTTCATTAGCAAAACGTAGTCGGATACGGAATCAATCACTTCCACCGTGAACGGGTTTCCGTTCACCTCAGCATTGGTCACTCCAACCTTGCCGACATCCACCGCGACGGACGCAATTTTGTACTGCTTAATTTCACCCGACAACGCGTAGATTTTGTTCGTGAAAGCGTCCGGTGCTGGGCCACCATTTTCGCAGTTGAATTTAATGCCAAAGTCATTCTCTGGGCCCCCCGGATTGTGTGAGGCGGTTAGGACAATTCCACCGAGCGCCTTGTGGCGGCGAATCAGACTCGATACGGCCGGTGTCGAAAGGATACCGTTTTGGCCGAGCAGAATCTTGCGTACACCGTTGGCGGCACAGAGTCGCACAATCAGTTCGCTAGCTTCCTTGCAGAAATAGCGACCATCTCCACCAAGAACGAGCGTGGAACCGGCCAGAGCTGGGCCATTAGCGTCCAGAATGCACTGAACGAAGTTTTCCGTGTAATTCTTCTGCGTGAATACTTTTACCTGGAAGGTGAAGGCTTCTTATAGGATGCTTCTACGTTAGGTACGCGTAATGTGTTTTTACCTTCTTCCGAAGACCACTGGTGCCAGGTTTTTGACCCTCGAACGGAGTGGTTGCGACAGTTTCGATCGTTACGCTCATGTTGATGCGGAATGAAGCGCCTGCTGCTCGATGAATTTGTTTCGAATGGTTCAGTGGTAAAGCTGCCCTGCTCACCTTTTTCGCAACGCACACTCCAAGCAAATAAACGCTCCGTGTGATTCGACAGATACGAGAACCTTCCGTCCAGCTGCGATGAGCAGATAAGCCAGCAAGCACAACTGCTTCGAAGATCCGAAAAACTCCTTTCTATTTGAAATCACCTTCAGTCAAGGTCGAAAGAAGACAATTTGTCAACTTTGCGTTTGTTCTTGACAGAATGATAACAAACGCCGACCCAAGTTAGATAGACACGCTGAGAAAAGGTGTGTTTTAATCATTTCTTCAGAAAAGTCATGTTTTAATGGTTCAAAAAGACCGATTTCGCAGGAATCGATGTGTGATAATAAGTTTTGAAAATTATTAACACAAAATGGAAACGAGTTAAGCACAAAAAATTGCACTGTTTTTAAATCTGGACTGTTCACAGTGGTCGAAGCAATCAAAGAAAAAAGCTGTTTGACCCATGCGTTGGGCTACGATTTGAATAAATAACTATATTTTTAATTTATTTCAGTTGAGCTGATACATTATATAACACTAATTTAATTTAATTCCAATCGTTTTTGAAAAAATAAAATTGACCGTGACTGCCCCACCGGTTTCCTTGCGTCAAACTTGGCAAAACGTCAAAACGGCGTCAAACGACCGACCACTGTGCGCGTAGTTCGATGTGTTGGAACTTGGCCAGTGAAATTGGTATGCCAACATAACATTATTTCTTTACAACGTGTACGTTCGAACCGCCCGTAGAAAGTATTTACCTTCGTCCGATTCGTTTTCGGCACAGTACCGTCAAGTTGGTAAGTAAATGGAACAGTAACTAGTGTGGTGTTGATACAATCGTGAACTGTGCAGACGATAATCGCAAACGTTATTTGCACCCTCCAGCAACGAGATGAAAAGCTACCTGTACGCTCTGCTTGCGCTGCTCGCCGTCAGCCAACTTGGATTGGCCAACGAGGAAAATACGGCTCGTCTGCTGGTTTCGAAGCACATTTTGAACAAATATCTGGTAGAAGCACGTGATATTGTTGTAAAGTACACGCTGTACAACGTTGGATCCGGTCCCGCCGTGAACGTTCACTTGGGTAAGTTGGAGTTGAAATCTAAACCGAATTTTCTTCCGGCCGGTGTGCATGAGTGCAAGTGGCTAACCAAATCAATCTTCTTTATAGTGGACAATGGATTCCATCCGGAAGTATTCGAAGTGGTCGGCGGGCAACTGTCCGCCTCGATTGATCGCATTGCGCCACAGACCAACGTAACGCACATCGTTGTTGTGCGGCCGAAAACGTACGGATATCTTAACTTCACCGCCGCCGAGGTTAACTACATGGCGACGGAAGATGCGGCTGAACCTCAGTTCACCATCAGCTCGGAACCGGGCGAGGGTGCCATTGTGGCCGAAGCACAGTTCAACAAGCAGTTCAGCTCGCACTATCTGGACTGGCTGGCGTTTGCCTTGCTGACGCTGCCCTCTCTCGCCATCCCGTACGCGATGTGGTACAGCTCAAAGTCAAAGTACGAAGCGATGGGCAAGTCGGCCAAGAAGGCGAACTAAATCGCACAACACAGTAGTCGTTAGGACACCATCTATCGAAGCAGCAGGCAGCAGCAACATAATGGAAGCTGGAGATGTGCTTTGGCAACCGATTTTCCCGTTGTTGATAGTGGATCGCCGACTCAACCATCCATCTTGAAGACTAATTTAATTTGTAAGGAATTCCTAGCAGTGTGCCCTTATCTCACGGCTACTCTTTCCGGAGTGCAACATCGAACTTTTTTTTATTGGTCCCGTCAAGGAGGAACCCCTTGAAGCACAATTGAAATAGTTTTCATCATTCTAAACATCCACATTGCATCACTTCACAATGCTCCGTGGTCGCGAGGAAAGGCAAAGACAGACAGAAACTGTGAAAAGAGATTGAAAACTGGTACCTTTTCATTCGGTTTGTGAATAAACTCAACGAACTGTGTTCGTGAACAAGTGACATGAGTTGTGTGATCGGTTTTATTTAATACATGTAATGCAATTGCTTTGGAAGTTGAAATTCGTCTTATAACTGATAGGAACTATAGAATTCATTAACGCTCAAAGAGCAAGATTTTTTACAGCTCAACTACGTTGCGTGCTTCTTGAAAACTCCTCTACGCGGTTTGCTACGAACGTGTTTCAGAATGGAATCGTAATTTTTCGAACGGCTGCCCATTGCGATGGGTGTTGAAAAAGCGGCGGCCAGCTCCAACTGTGGCGTAGAATCTTGCGTATCGTCCGTCGTCGAATCATTTTGCGGCAGTACCTCGATCAAACCAGCCTGTTTCAAACGATCGTAACATGCCATGCCGGGTTCGATGCAGCTTATCAACGGGATGTTTTTCTTCGTGAGAAAGGCCACCCGCAACAAACACTCGTTTATATCGAGTGTAGGTTTTGTCAGCTTCTCATCTTCCGTCCAGAGAATTTCGCTAAGTTCCGTGGCAACATAATTACGAATTTGCTCGGGACTCGGTGTTATGTAGCGTTTAGTTACGCGTGATGATGATGCAAGGCTCTGCGAAGAACTTGCCTGCAAACGCAACGGCGGCAGCTCGTCATTGTGGACGGCCACCGGCGATGCATCCTTCTCATCGTGCTCGTACACATAATCGGTACCCTCGACAACATCCCGAGACTCGAGCACTTCCTTACGGATCTTGTTAAACAGTGGATTGATGTACTGGACTACCGCATACTGCAGATCTTGCAGTGCGGACGCATTGCCCATCACTACCTGGAAGAAGTAAGAGCGCAGTGCTTTGGCATCGAGCTCAACATCGGGATAGTGAACGCGGAACATTTGCCAAAACGAAATATCCCATGCATCTTTAGCGATGGCTTGCCGGTGGTAGAAAAAATGCACCATCTGGTGAGCTAGCGTGCACGGTTGCTCCTCTGAAAAAAGGGCAATGGCGTTAACATAGCTCTTGTTCGCCTCTATTATTAGTATCAATTACCTGAAGATGAGATCAGATCTGAAGAGGTTGTTTCTTCTAATTCCATGTTTTCGTTCAATTGCCGTAAAACGCCCGACACGAAGCGACGAATGCTAGATGCGGTTTTCACCGTTGTGACAAAAAGCGATTCGAATGAGACCAAGCGATGTACTAAACTGGTACTAACTTTAGTACACATTTCGCATGCACAGTGGGTATGTGGCGCGGTGCATTTTTTTAGTCTAAATTTCATCTGGGGTATTTTTGAATTTACTGTTCTTTTTTTGTGAAATTACGTTACTTTCCTAAAGCTGTGGGATCGGAAATGGCCCTTTCCTTGAAGCAAGCACTATAGGACATGATTATTTTAACGTATCTTTACAATAAAAAAGAGAAAAGAAGTGTTTTAACTGTAGTAAAAGGCTCATTCTGCCTAGAGTGTTTGAAAATGTGAACACAAACATGTCATCTTTGTAAAGATGAGGAAACATGAGACAAAATTTTAAAAAAATGTATAACGCATTGCACAGTATAATAATTTCACTCGCCAAACAAATCTAACGTATTTTAGGCACTAAATTTCAGAGTTTTATTTATTAATTTCTAGATCTTCCAAAGATCACATAGCGATGGACGGAAAGTAAGAAAAACTGCAAAACGCGAAAGCAAGAGTTACAAATAATGAAAGGGAAATGCAAATATTGGAACAAACTACGGGATTGAAGCAATTACGTGTAAAACAAACCACCGTTTAAGAATTCCGACTTATGTCTGCGTCGTAACAATGATTGCAGCGTGTATGCGGTACACTGTTTCAATTAAACCCAGGTGCAACGCACTCACCTTGCAAACACGTACACCATTTAATGCGCTACTCAACACTCGTCGTTCGATGCTGCTTGAGGGCTCATCGATTTCGGGTCAATGTACAGCAACGAGCCTCCCAACACAATCTGCGGAAATATCCGGCCATTGCGTCAACATTGTCTCATCCACACTCATCCCTCCTTTCCTAATCATTGCAGAAGACAGTATCAGATGATCTGATTGATTGTGGCACCACCGGTTCAATGTAGCGCACCGGAGGGCCCAGTTCAATGTCAACCAGCAAACAAGGGCAACTCTGCAGCTTGCACCAGGTTGCGCTGTGATTATTGTTGCGTAAACAACGGTTCTCCTTTCGCTCGGCGATGATGGCACAGCGCATCGGGATATGATAATCGGCAATTACCTGACACCAGCTGTGATGGGCGAACGAGCGCACGCTCGCAAACAACCTGATAAAGCAAGCGACAAAGCAAGGTAAAACATAACCGACCATTGCTGGTGCCATCTTATACGGGAGCTGTTCAGCACACAGAACGCGCTACTTACACCCTTCAATCCGTATTCTGGAAGATGAGCAACCTGGGCGGGATCAACGGGGACGACAATCTGGTTCGATGATTTATCGTCGGTTGGCTCGTGGTCGTGTAGGTACGGCTAAGGTTCCGATGCTGCCGCACCATGTTTACCGAACGGCACGCGAAAAGCTATAAAAAGTACATTCGTTCGTTGGGGCCAACGGCATAACGCTTGCAACAGTGTACCGTGTCATTGGTCCGTGGACATCCCGTCGGTGGGTGAATATAATATTTTGTGTTTGAGTTTCTTCCCTCCCTAAACCGCACGATCGTAGCAAGGATGAAAAGTGTAAGTATCATTGTGTCCTTACCCAGTACACCGGATGTAGTAAGCTCATCCGCTTTTCTTTTTGCAGTTCCTTTTCCTATGCCTGTTCCTGAGCGTGGCCAACTGTAAGCCGGCGGCTATTCTTGCACCTGCCGTGACGTATGCAGTTCCGTTCGGTGTCGCTGCTTCGCCAGCAATCGCTTTAGCTGCAGCGACGGGAGTTGCACCAGTTCTTCCGTACCACACGGTGATGGCACAAGCGCCCGGCATTAACACGGTAACCGAATATCAAGCCATCCCGTACTATCAGAATCCTGTTGCAGTTGTGTCAGATTTCGTGTATTAATAAAAATAGTGTGTGGAAAGTAGTAAGGAACTGAGGGGCAGGCAAATATACTTTTAATATTAATCCCTACTGTAATTATGCACGTTCTAGTTAGGGTTTCTCATCGATGCCATGTGGGACCGCGTCACGGTCCCATGTTCCGGTCGGGGTTTAACCAAAGTCCACCGCTGAACGCGTGCGGCGCGATCGCGCCCCAAACGTCCACTCTTGCCACTACCGAGCTCGTGAGGTGCTAATTTTCATATTTCCCCTCACCAGGGTGGAGATCCGAAGAGGAAAAGTCAACGTTTCTCATGCGGATAGTCCTGTCCCGCCGCGTTTGTAACCGAGTTGGGCTTCCATTTTGAGTGTACCCACGTGAGTTGGTTGTGCACGTGAGAATGGTACCGTTACTGCAGCGGCACAGGGATAAACTGGGAAAACACTCCACTACAAGCAGTACATTCGGCTGTAAAACGCCGTTGGTGTGATTGTAAAGTTTTCCCAGCCTCCGCTCCCTCGGGGTGAGCGCTACTCCCGCACGGACGGCCCGTTCTTCAGCCCCATGCGTTCGGCGGTTTTTGACGGTGTGAAAAGATGGAGGCTTTCGATGGAGCGTAGCGTAGTGTTTGACGTACTTGGACGACAATTTTAATTATATAATGGAATCACATGGCCCATTCAAAGGGCAAACGTTTTCCCGGACGAAGCAGAATTTATTTTGTGCCGTTTTGTGCTGTACGCCGGTGCGAGGGAATGCTGCCGGTTTGACGTGGTTTTGTGTTGTGGCAAGTTTTGATCAATGAGGAAACATTCAACAAAAAATAAAAGCTGGACAGAGGCAACTTTTGAAGTTTTCCTTTTTTTTGTTCTGTAAAAACATATTCCATGCTTATTTGCACATTGTCATTATAACACCCACGGCGAGCGGATTTCTTGCTAATAGGCGTCATAGTAAGTCACGTTGTACTGTTTTCCACACATGTTTCGGAAGAACTAAAATGGCAACATCGGATGTAAGATGCACAACAAACTGTTGCATGCATTTAGGCGCTTCACATCAAAGAGTTTGCTATAAAATTAATGCAAATCGTCAGAATTAAATATTGGAATGCACATAAAAAAAGAGATCTGGAATTATTGTTCTAAATAAACCGATTAACTTGTTGAAGGAAGCATAATGCAACAATAAGTGTCGTAAAGAAATAATGAAAGTTATGCGTTGTGCATACTTTTAGGGGGTAAATTTGTTGTGAGGAGGTTAACAGTTAAAACCCTTGTGTGTCAAGTTTTGGATAGGTATCTCAAGCAGCTAATAAAGTTTCCGTAAAGTTTCATCTTAAAACACTATGTGTTTCTCATAGTGAAGAACAAAGGATCAAAAATAGATATCCAAAAATATTGGCAATGGATAAACAACGCATAATTAAAGTTTGTTCACTCTATACCGTTTTTTTTGAACATAAATGACCTACTTCCGTAAATAAAATTTTATCTTGGGTGGATAATAATTGCTAAGTATTTCAGGACCGAAAGGTAACTGCACTTTGCTTTGCTTAGCAACTTTATGTGTACGATGTGTATGTGTATCTCTCCAATTTAATACCATTACCCTCCCAGCTTTTTATTTTAATTTTCCTCCGTTTATTATTAACGCACAGAGATGTATTTTGCACAATTGAAATTAGGTCAAACGCACTTATTACGTAGTGGGGATGATTACTCCATAACCTATAGAGGCGTTTTCGCGTTCTTCGCTACTCTTGAGTTGAATTATAATTTGTTTAAAAAGAAGAAACTGATTTTCCTTCCTTCCTACCAGCACAGGGATGGTACAGGGCTGTACAATAATCACGGAAGCTATTTCCATATGATGGCGACGAAAACCCGCTGAGAATAGGCCTGGTGGAGCGAGAGATACCACAGCAGTAAGCCCAAGCATCGTTATTATCTGATGTTTGCCGACATGACTTTACAAACAGCAGGATAGGCACAGTTAGCCAGAAAGCCACAGGAACTGGTACAGTAGTTATATTTGCAAAATATAGGTTATCGGTTACGTTTTGTGGCATGTTGTTTTGCAAACTAGCAGTTTAAGTGTTATGCAATAGACTGTAACTAAGGCGATGCGCCTAAAGGTATGCTATGTGTATTAATTACTTAGTGGGATTTAAATTTTGCATACTTTCAGGCGCAATTAAACTCATGATCGTTTTAGCTTTTAACCGTTAATCTTCTTCATCAAATGTGTTCTCGCCCAAGTTGGACACAGATCACTTCAAGCCGCCTAACAACATCCCCAAGCTACAAACCGATTTTTCGTTCTTGGTTAGCCTTCGGCTCTCCGTTTCTCCTTGCAAAACGAAGCCGTACTCCATGATTGTGTTGTTTTGTTAGCTTTCATTCTTTGCTTTACTTTCAATGCGAAACTTTCTCGACTGTCCGCGTGATCCGTCCAGCACCGAACGTCAGCATCACCCATCGAAAAGCGGGAGAAAGTTTGTCCCGCGAAGCCATATGCTTTCACTCTCACTTCGGTGCGTTCGGTGGTACAGCATCCAGCATCCTTCCGTCGGATGCATTCGGGCCTTGTTCGGTTCGGTTCGGTGCGATCGGCCGGTGGAAAACTCTATATAAGACGACCATGTTGCCGTAAGCTTTTCATCAGTTGTTACCAACAGTTGAACCCGAGCTTACCGAGAGCAGTGTGCGAGCTTTTCGCGAGCCAGTTGGGTGTTTGGGAAAACGTTTCTATTCCGACAGAACACATACATTTTCGAACCGATACCGTACTGCCGTAAAGAACACGCAAAAAAAGGATATTAATAGTGCGCCTTAAGAGTGTGACAAAGCGTGCATGTGCAGTTAAAAAACAATACACAAGCGTTCCACAAGGACTTGTACCACTCAAGGAGAGCAGCAGTAGAGTAGAAGATACTGGAAGTGGAGTTTGTTCGATTGTTCAGCTTGGTGTTCAGAGTGTAAAACAAAACGCCAGTCGTGATGATGATGACGCTGGACAAGCTGGACACGGGCAGCAACGGTGGACTGCCGGTGTCGGGCGCGGGACGGCACAGGCGACACGCGGAAAGCAGTACGCCCGAACCGATGGACGGTTTCTACATCGACATCCCGACGCCTTCGACGCGCAGTGTCTCGCCACTGTCGGCGTCCGTGTCACCGGGCAAGGAGAAGTCGTTCAGCTTCTTCAAGAGTGTCTATCGCAAGATAAGCCTCAAATCGAACGACGACGAGCTGGACCAGTTGGGTGTGCACGGTGATGAGGATTCGCGCAGCTCGTCCGTTGATTCCTGTTCGTCGATCAGTGACCACCGAGATCAGCCAGCTGGCAAGGAAGGGGATAGGAAGTTGCAGCTACAGCTCTCCAACCTAGCACTATCCAGTGCGTCCAGTGATTCGGGTGTTAGTGGCGCCACGAAACGGGGCGATGATGGTGAGGAAGGTGACGACGGTGGTCCGGGCAGTGCTGAGGGTGCCAAGGAAAACCGTCGTAAGTCGAGACGATCGTCGGTGCTGCGGCTGTTGGAAAGTCTCGCCATCAATGCCCCGATGCGTTCGCGGTCTCTATCGTGCAGCAACAGCTCGGTGAACAATCTGCTTCACATGAAGGGACGTGAGTCACGGGCGGAGTCCAAGTGTTCACTCTTCAGCACTAACAGCGCCAACAATGGATCGTCTGGCAATGGTGGTGAGCGAATAAGCAAGGAATCGAGCAAACCACCGCCGAAGAAAATATTGCGGCGGCCCGTATCTTACACCTATCTGCGAGGAATCTCCGGTTTGCCGACGCAGCGAGTACCCCGTTCGTCCATCTGCTGTAGCTACTACGGCCGTTAGGGAGGATCGTGTAGCCAATGCGTGGCAACAAAACAACAAACACCATATCATTACTGTTTCGTCTACTAAGCCAACGGTTCGTGGTGATTGCAGGCGGAAGGTACTACCATTTGCACAACAAAATGCAAAGCAAAGAACTGAAATCGCATACTAAGATGAGCCGAACGCTCGCAAACGCAACAATTGGGAACAGATACATAAGTTTTCTAAATTAGTAGACGTAGTGTTTTCTTCTTCTGCCAAAAGTTATCGCTTAGTATGCCGTGATGCGAAAAAAAGCCGTACCTTAGCAACGTAAGAAATCGAATAGTAGTAGGTAACGGAAGAATACGACAAATCGGAAGATGATTGACACCGAGTAAGTTGACCGAGGGACACGAGGGAGATGTTTGCTGACCTTGCAAAACTACAAACTGCCTGGCATCTGTTTCACACAAAGAAACGCTCGAAGGACACTAACCGACCGAACTATTTGCGATAAAAAGTGCAATTATTATACTCGATCGATTGAGATACATTCGTGACGATTGAGGAAGAAGCTAATCTAGTGTGACAAATTCTCTTATGATGATGATGATGATGATTGATGATGATCGGAGTAGCTTCTCTTCGCGTTTCAATAGACAAAAGACACGACACTAAAGAGAAAAAGCGTTGCACTTTCGATAGCCAAAACGCTGCACAAGCGGTGCAGCGGTGTTGCGACGCACTAGCTTACAAATCGAGAAACTATCGCACCTTTAAGAGTTTAGTAGTTTAGCGAAGAAAAACATTCATATTTGCCTCTAGAAGTTATGGCTGACGAGTGGATGGCGTCCGGTTTTGTAAATAAATATTAAAATACTAATTCAAACAAAGTAAATGCGCTTGTGTTGCAGTGTTGAAGAAAATGAACCATTGATATCCGAAAATATTTGCTGTTTTTTCTTTAAATTATCATTACTTTTCAAATTTGATACCACGATTGATAGTACAATCATCAGTATTACGAAGTATATAGCCTTATGCTTCTTACACCGACGGACTTTAGGTAGAAGGCTTGGAATGTTCCAGGAACATTCTACTAAAAAGTATTGTATGATTAACTATCAGACCCTTTCATTATTGATATGTTTTAACAGAGATTTAGTGATAGATTTTTAGAAAGATTTTATTTTTACTAAATCATCAACTCTCTACGTGACTGTATTATTAAAGGACATTCTAATCATTCCAGCCAACTGTTGAATATTCCACACGCATTGAAATATGCATATTTTTAAGCAACCGATGTAAGTTTAAAACCTTTTTTTGACGATAGTAAACAGAAAACACGTTCTTTACAGACGTATTTATCTCCGATTACATTACACAAATTGCTTCCACTTTATGCTTGATTGATTGCATACTTTTAGGCGAATATTATCGTGTGAATATTTTAAAGGTTATTCGTGTCTTTCATACAGTTTGTCAACATGCATTTAACATTTTAAAGCAAATCCGTCATGTCGATCTACACAATCTTTTATTGTCCTAAAATAACCAAACCTTTAAGGCCAAAGGAAACAAAACTATAATTTTTGATCATTATTGCATACGTTCAGACTTTGAAGATCTTAATCATTTTACTATAACATTTAATTCTATCGAAACATTTGAATGGACAAATACAAAATATCTCTCCTTTTTAAAACACCTTTCACCTCTCCTTAAGGCAAAAGAAAATCGTAAATGAAGTCACCGTCAATACCGAGAAATAAATTCAATTTGGTTTAACCAACGCATTTTCAAAACAAAAAAAAACTTCATAACTTAAACTTTAAATTAAATATCGCGTTCAAATGGCACGACGCACACCCATAAAGATGGTTTGTTGAATAGAGTTTCATAACTCCATGTTTTTCCCAGCAAGATACCGGGGTGGATTGAAAATAGCCTCAGCATTGCTTTCTAACGAGCCTAATTGTTGAAGTGACCCTGAGTGTACGACGCAATAGGATAATGGGCAATCTCGGTCCCGGGTTCCCAGTACCACCTGCAAACACACAGCTGGTTCTCCCGTACCTTTAAACCGCCGTCGTTAGCCGGTACGATCAGCAAGTGATCAAACCGGGCAGATAAAATGTTTTCGCCCCACATTACGCGCCACGGTCACGATTTAGCGGTTGTTAGTGACGCAAATCGGAAGTCCTCGATATGACGACGCAAAATGTGCGACATCCGCTCGCATACCGCTAATGCCAACGCTTAACTTTTGCCCGCGTGAATCGAGTGCTGCCGAGCCGAGCCGTTGGGAAACAGAAATGCGAAAAGAAATACACTAAAGTACTGGCAGTAGTAGTGACAGAGGCAAAGTAGAAGAAAACAATTACAGTGACAAAACCAAAATTTACTTATCTAGTACCTGGGTACGCGGAGTACTTCAAAACAACAGGAGATGGCTTTGTCGTCATATTCGCTGTATCAACAACCATTGGAGGGAGTACAGAGCCAGTGGAGAGGGGAAAAAGGAGAACAACAAATGTCACCAGTGTCCAACCAAAGTTTTCCTACTTTCCGCGAAAAAATACGCACTTCATCCGGGAAGGAAACGTTGATGACGACGTAGCCTGTGGAGTAAGAGCAAGGAAAAAAAAACTAACAAATGCAAATGACGACGCAAATGAACGTTGAGGAAAGATGGAAAAAAACGCAAAAAAGTGCCGCACATCAGCTGCAATGTCGACTTAAAACGCCGGACAGCGAAATGTCGCACAGAAGAAAACAACCAAACGAAACATTGCGTAAAGTGTAAACAATATTCTGGCGTGAATTAAACCTCTAATTGGTAACGTCGCAAAATGAAATTGATAACTGAGGCTGACCCTTGGGTTGTAGACGACCGATAACAAACGCATCTGATGTTTCTTTTTTTTTATCTGCCCAATTTCCGCTCACCCAGAAAGAAAGCGAAAATTTAATATCGATTCGGACGATAAACAACGACGAGTAAAGGAAATGAAGCAGAAAAGAATCATGTCTGTCCATCATTCTAGTGCGGTTCATTCATCCGTCATCCGTCCCACCCGGACAAATGGTTTGGAAGCTGTTCAGCCAATGTTTGTTGAGCTTTTGCAGGAAGACACGCCAGTCGTGTGTCGAAATTCCGTGCCAGCTAAAAATAGACCACCCAATTTCAATATTTTGATCCGAAAATATGACCGACCGTAACGAAATATACGGTTCCTGGTTCTTTTGCGTCGCAAAACCAGCAACATTCTTCATCAGCGTGAGTGCGAATGGTCGGGAAGGACCATGCGGGCATGCAAAAGGGAATGGTCTAGAATGTACGCGCACGACCGTACCGACAAGCTTTTACGTCCACTCGTGCAAGATTGCCAAGTGAAGATTGTACGATTGCAAAAACAAACCCAAAACCCTTGTCAAAAAGTGGTAAAGGAAGCTGTTCCGGAAAAATATTCCACCCGTTACCGTTGTGACGTGGTGTGGTCAGTGAGTGCAAAGCAAAAGGATAAATGTTCGCTTTTTAAAATTGCGTCTCGGATCGGAAACGACAGTCTCGTACAACACCAAGCCAGTGCCGATTCTGTTTGTGAATTTTCACCATGGAAACATCTTCATAGATACTTCAACCGAGAGAAAGCGCACAACGCGAGGGTGGTAAATAGCCCACCATCTCTCCCAGAGCTTGGGAATACTCTTTGAGACACGGGCAATGCTGTCGTGTTGCGCGAGGCAACGAAACACCGTGCCGAATAATTAAATTAACATGACAGACGGATGTGCTGTGAGAGTGGATTTCGTCGATCGGAAAGATGGCGCACCTATAATGTGATGCTGATGGTGTTTCTCGTTCGGAAAAGGGCACTTTTTTATGCGATGTGGATACATCCATTGAGAAGGCTGAGAAGTATTTTAAGCTAAGAGTATTGGGTAGGAACAAAAGTGTGATCGGTTTTTGGGTATAACATCATCACAATGTTTCTTTTTCACTGCGCTGTTTGGCACCATTCTAAAGTGAAGTGAACCGAAGTGTCCTTTACAGTGCTTTACGTCGTAATTATCTGTCCTAACATTGCTCCCACACTGCAGCTTTTGCGCCAACCCAAAATTGTACAGTGTAATCTAATAATCATCACCGGGTTATTTATAGTCGAGGCACTTTAGCGACAGTAGCATCGCCTGCTAAGATTAAGCTGCTCTTGATCAATAAATCATATCAGTGAAAACATTTGCTCCCTGTAAAATGGCCGCTAAATGATCGATAGTATGCGTGCTACGGACAGCGAAAGACTCGTGCGATGGCGTGTGTGACCGGCTGTTGGCAAAACACGGCACGACACAATTTAATAATTAGCCTCGGAATCGTTTTTGGCAGTAATAGTGGTGGTGGCTCTAGAAGCAGACTATGATTTCCATTAGCAGCAGTATTAGAAGCGATAGCCAGATGCTTCAACAAACTGACCTTTTCGTACCGGTGATTCCGGGACAAGTTTGCCAAATGTCGTTAAGGAAGGCTTCGCGTCCTAAGAAGTGGAACGTTCCGGGTAAACATTATTAAATTGTTTGGGAAAATGTGCGACTCTCGCGCACGTCCTTTCTATTGGATGAAAAATAACCCATCCGTTTGATGTGTAGCAAGAGGAAAATGTACACAACAGTACAGAGACGGCCACAAACCGTGACCGAACAAACGAACGAAAAAAAATCACGACACGGTAAATATTGTATGAATACCCTTTTGCGAACCGGTTGGTCCCATTAGAGGCATTTCGGACCGGAAAATAAGGGTTCGAACTGCAAACAGACGAAAGCATAGAATGGCCACTAACGCAGCCTCACAAAAGCAGCGAACTGTTATGTACGCTCGTGTCAACGAAAGTGAACCTTTTTCCATAAAATATTATAATTCAATTGGCTTTGCTGCAACCGTGCAGGATGTCGATCCTACAAAGGCAAGACGTTTGAGGTCTTTATGTGATAAAACAAAACCTAAACTCACGGCATTCCGTTGGGAAACACCGAATACAACCGGTACAAAAGGAACTCGCTCCTGCACTGGCTGGTTGGCTCGATGGCTCGATCCCGTTGCGTAAATTCCCATTCGATTCCAACGCATTCCAATGCCTTTTTTTGTGTGTGATATTTTTCGCGGAAACTTCCCAAGTACACGGTGCAACACCAAACGGTAATGGTGTTATTATTTTTCCACCAAGCGAACCTTCTCCGGTTTTCCTTGTAATGTTACCGATGCTGTGTATCATCGTCCTGCAGATAAATAAGTCTTGCGGATAAAATCGGAAGACGGCGCAAGAAGGCTACCAGTGTGTCGACTGATTGTGGCAGCTATTTTTAGCCATCCCGGGCGCATCAAATTGACTGATATGTTTGTATACTTTGTTCGGTTTTTTTTTGTTATTTGGGAGGGTGGATTTTTGTTTTCGTTGTGTTCGTCTCCACAAGCGCCACCAGCAGATACGCTGGATAAACAATCTTAAAACAACAACTTGGGAAGGATGATGGGGGCCCTCCTCATCATTAGTATCGAAGCATGGTCGCCTTGAGACATCCGAGAGTTCAGTACGCTCGGTGCGGAAAGGACCTAAAATAAAAATAAGATTTCACAAAACAAAAACAATTCCACTCGCCACAGTTCGATAGTCCGTCCGGGAGGAACACAGTGCCGTGTTTTCAATGACAACGCCCACACGAAGCATCGTACATGGGTGCACGGTCGTGTACGGCACGGAGGGCCCGGTGGAAGGGAACGATTTTCCATTGACCACGTTTTAGTCGATGTTATACAGTTCGTGGCACAACACGCGGTTTCTGTGGGTGCCTCGTGCCCAGGAGGTTGTTGGATGCTACTCGCTACTGTCTACTCGCTAGCGATAATACTACGCCATTGACAAACTCCGACAAGAAGACGTCGCGGATGGTTGGGTCTTTTATTTTTCGATTATGGATGCGCTGAATTAGAATACATTGCTATAATTATGGTTTGGGATTGGAATGTGCCGCTAGGGTAAATTTATCACTCTACACCGATACTATTAGGACCATCAATTGCAACCGAAAAGTTGCGTGATCATTTCGATCCGATCGTGCTAGCAACGAAGGAAACCCTTCAATATTGAAGATATCCTATTGTGCCCGTCCATATACACATAACACGTTGCACAATCGGGTTCATTGTGGTAAAACCCGTGCACCGGACACGCATCCTTGGCTCAGGACAGCACCGAACGGGGTTAGAAGACTGTCTCAACGTGCTGTAGTATGGGCAGTACGTTGGTGCGGTTACGCCTGCCGACTGTTGCCATCGGTAACGCGACCTGTGTGCGAAAGCCTATGTGCAGTGCCGTCGTTAAGCATCTGCGAAAACATGTGACGAGACAACATGGGCAGTGAGCAGTGCGTAGAAGCAACAAAAAAAACCGACTAGCTGGCAACACTGCTGTGCGATTGGAAGAAAATTGGAAAGCAACTACGCAACGGACAACGCAGGAGGTGCAGAAGTGGAGAGTTTAGCGGAGAGAACGTCTTGAACGGAAAGACAGAGCTAATTTTAAGCACCGTGATCATCACGCTCTCTACAATGTCCCTTCAAGCCAGTGCCACACTGGGCAACATTGCAACGCCGTGCGCTGAAACGTTCAGACGCAACGAAAAGCAAGAAACAGGCCTGAGATGCTGCTAGGACGTCTGTCAGGCATCATGCCGGAAAACGTTTCCTTGAGTATCCCCTGTTTTTCGATTCCCGTGTGGTTTGGGTGAGGGCACAAACCTATCCCGGGAATGATTTTTTACCATGCTTTGGGTTAGCGGTGGTTTATGGAGTTAAAATTTCCGTCCGCACAACGTGACCATTACGGAGACGTGTGTTGCGTTGGGATAACCATGCGAATAACGATCCTTGCCTCCGACTTTGGTGGTTAAGCTATTCTTCGCCGTAAATTTAAACGTCAATGTTTTATCTCAATCGAAATCTTTGCCCTCTGGGATATACCTTCACCGTAATCCAATGGTTGGCATGTCTGGAAATAAAATTATATTTTCTGATAATCAAAACGCACAGTTAGTATAATTACGTACGAAATTACTCGTTTACTACTGAGTAGCTATAATTAGCCGTACTCTTTCAGAGACATTCCGTTTTCGGTGTTTACAGCTAGCTTTTCAAGTTTTCAAGCCACCGTCAAAATACGCCCCCCAGTATGCGTTGGTTTGGAAAGACATTTTTGATCAAAGCAACCGTCCAAAAAATCCTCAATAGGTACCGTGCCGGGAGGATAATTTCACGCTGCGCCAGTCAGGGTCGATGACTGCAGGTGATGATGGCACCAACACCGTAGCGTGGTGACGCGCCTATTTTCGAGTTGGATTTTTTCGGAAAATGGACGGGGTTGTAATCGGAAACTGTTCGGCGGTCGCCATGGTAAAGATAGAGCAGAGCACCATATTCCGTTACATCCAATGCGTCTTTTTTTAGGGGCGAGAAAAGAAAATGATGCTTATGAAGTTGTTATTGGGATGGATGCGGATCTCTCCTACTGAACCATCCATGGTTGGTCTAGGTCGCGGACTGGCGGTGTACCGATGATGGGTTATTATAATATTTACTTAACAAGCATTATCTCGTACAATTATGGGATAAATTGATTGACTCAAGAATGACTCGTAATTCTTCGCAATTATGATGGGTTGTGTTTTGTTTTACTTAGAGCGCCCGAAACTATGCAATATTCATTTCACGTAATGCTTATTGCAGTCCACGTTGTTGCTTTTTAGCACAAGATTGACAACGTTCTGGAATCGTGTGAAGATCAAATGATTGGTAATTCAAGAACATTGCATACCTTAAGGCGTCAGGCACCAATAAGTCTAATTGGTGTAGATTTAATGGGTCCTAGAATAAGAACTCTAAAATTTAGCGATAGGTTCGTTAGCCAATAAATTCGGTAAGCTTTGAAACTTTAACAAACGCAAATAAACGTATTTTTACATATATTTTGTGAGTTTAACGGTTAAATAACTTACAGCTACTAGTAAAAAATCGTTTCTTCGAATTCTCACATGGAATGTTTGTGGGTGTCCGATTTACAAAGGTCATTCGGGCTGAAATGGAGCACCGTTCTGTTACTTGGCATCAACATTACCATCCAATTACGGTTACAAACAGATTTGTCCCCAATGTTTGATGTAAGGGGCAAATGGAGATGGATAGTATAGAGTAGGCACAAATCGGCTAATACTTCCATGCCGTTGACCGATAAATCTTGTTCCTTGTAAGAGATAAACACACATGTAACTTGCAATTATAGCTTTTTTTGGCAATAACATCTGCTCATGTAAGTTTCTCAATCGTACGTCAAGATTGTTCTTACACGCCACATCAATTTTTGGTAAGAGTCAGTAAGTCATAGATCACATAACTGTCCTTACGCAACAACGCATCATGCTGACCATCATTCTTTTCGTGTTATTAACTTCGCATTACGCTACCTGTAGTTTGTGTACAGCACGTCCTACGACAAATCAGGAGAAATTGTGTGGGTGATAGATTCATCTTTCCAGTAGCTTAGTTCCATGTAGGTCCCCTTCCGTGGGTGGATGCGGTTAAGTCAGACAATCTATCGATGACCAAAACAACCGCTGCTGTACGGGTTGACCCAATGCACACATTTTCATGGTCATGGCATCCGAATGTGCCGTATCAATCACCTTCAAACACTACCCATGGCGACCCAACTTGCGGGTGCGGGAATCTAAGGTCGAAAGCGAACGAAAACGAATTGTGCAGGGAACTCCGGCGTATGTTAAGCGATTAAGCGGGGCAGTTATTACCGGCTTTGCTATCCGGTGCTGTGGTTTTGGGGTGGGTCCGGTACGCAACTTGTGGGTACGTGAGCGGCGTACAAATCATTGAGTTTGGCCAAACGAATTCAAGTCCACTTTTGGGGTACATGGGACCAATCGATCGAAGGGACACCAACTTTTAAGGGGCTATAAATAATTAATGCCTGCATGTTATTGATATCAGTCGGTGCTACTCCTCGCGCTAGCAAACACTCGAGATAGCTCTTCCACTGCAAAAGCGCAAACATTTCAACATGAACAAGATTGTAAGTGCGCTGGAATTAATTTTAAATGATATTAATTAATGTTACACAAAACGGTTCCGTTCGTTCTTTGGACATTTAGATCAGCCTGTTTATAGTGATTGTCGCCCTCGCCGGTGCTAAACCGCAACCGAAATCGGACATCCTGGCGTACAATGTGGCCGGTGTGCCGGTCGCTGTGGCCGCCGCTCCAGCCGTCGCTAGTTACGCGACAGTCTACGAGCAAACGTTCCACGGTAATCTGGCGCCCGCCTCTTATGTTGCCTACTCAACCTACGATCCGTACGTGTCCGCTCTTCCCGTGCCCGTTGGTGCTTCCATTCTGTTGAAAAAGTAAACCAATCAACCTACTAATTTGTGGCCAAAGATTGTGTTTTACTGCGAATGTGATGTTATTGCAATGAAGTTACACTAAGTATTTCTGCTCAAAGGTAAAATTATTTCGCCTTAGCTTTACAATGATGACCAAATTTGTTCACAATCTATGAAATACAGTTCATAGAAAAAAAACTCGAGATCCATTCTATTATCAAAATACGTCTTTAAGTATTAAATTACCGCAGCGGGAAACAATAGCAAGCGCACACTAACGAAGTACGCTATTACCAATCATTCAACAAATTCTTGAAGCGTTCCGGAAGGTTCCAGGACATGATGACTAGCAAGCAACTGGGTACGCATTCAGACAAACGACTTCATATTCGTGGAAAAGCATGTAATAGGACCTGTGATATTCGACTCACAACTGCGACGCTGATGGCGCACTAACGAGGGAAAATAATAGTCACCTTGCTGGCTTTACGTTTGAGTGTAAAGTAAATAAATAACGTCAATATATGCACGTCACAAATCCGCGCATTTAAGCTGAAGTTGTACGATCGATCAAAGCGCATGTTCTGCTGCTGTGTGTTGCGATATCTTACAGAAATTGATAATGTTTTATGCAATTAAAATGTATGAAATTTTTAATAAAATGAGATATAAGTGCAACAATATAATTAAAGAATAACATTCCTTATTGCGACAATACCGATGTGTTGTAGACGAGCGACTGTTAAAAAATCCCACTTATCAAAACCTTTCCAGCAATTCGGCCATAATTCACTGGATAGACTTTTCTGGTAGACGAGCGATTGTTAAAAAAATCCAACTTATTAAAACCTTTCCAGCAATTCCAGGCCATATTCTAGCTCAACGCAACAGGGCGAGAATTGCTAGCTGACCAATCTTTGCACCACTTCACCGAACGAATGTCCTTAATCAGGGGACAATAAATTAGCTCACCGTTTCCCGATACTTCATCACTGATTGGACGGATTCGGATTCGCTTCACTCAGCAGATGAGTTTTTGGAAAAGGTCACAACCATTCCGTCTTGCCGGGCAACAGTTCCGCATTGCACTTTGCGTAAGTAGAGTATCCGGTCCATCCTTCATCCTGTGTTGTAGTCGAGATCCGGTGTTTTGCCGGGAATTGTTTACCGACTTGCTTTATGGTAGCCGGCATCGTACGTGCCCGTGGTATCTAAACACGCATACGCAGGGCCGGGTTGGGTTATCAGATTACTCCGTGCAGTAACAATAAAAAGGTGTCAGCGCGTGATGGTGCGGCGTTAATGGGTTCATTTTCAGTGGAAGAAACGCTTAACGAACTACGGAGAAAGAAAGCATCCATCGATGAGTTGTCGGAAGTCTCTCGGGGGATTAGTACGGGAGTGTGCTGTTGCTAGCGATTCGGATCCGAACTAAACCAGCCGGTATGATACACGAGCCCCAGCATCGCAACAATTCTTTGAAGTGCAATCTTTTACCATGTTGCTTTTGCGGTAGAAAACGAACAGCAACAACCGTACATCGACTAAAAAGGGAAGGTTGTATCTCATTGTCGACGTGTCGCGCTACTTGATCTTAATCATGTCCGCTTTCATCGCCATTCCGTTCGTGGAAAAAGGAGCGGGAATTGTTTTTGTTTAGCTTTCATTTTATGCACGAGCAACGATCTACGAAGTGTGAACGAACGGTTGAACAACTTTTTGCAAGACAAACTATCTAGCGCGTGTGGATGGACGGTTGGACACGGCAATAAACAGCTAGCAGTTAAATTCTTCCCAAAACTCCAAGCTTCTGTCGCCCGTACTAAGGGTTGTGTAAAATTGTCTCCCCAAGCGACGATGGTGACGTCAAGAGGTGGGTTACGTCCGTCCGTCAAGGCTCGTCAGCGATTTCACAACAGCTTGCCAAAGTAAATTCTAAAAGACTATGTGTGAGATGAAGCAAAAAAGTTAAGAACATCCGCATCAGGAAGGTGACACAAGATTTTGGAAAACGACTCAGAACCTCAACCGTTCCTTCTTTGATGGACGAAACGTGCGATAGTTGGTCGTAAAATTGTGTACATTTCTCGCTTGTTCTGCTTGCTTGGAAGGCCATGGAAAAGTTTTGACAACCGCACGAGGAACAGCTTTTCATTTGGTGCAAGAGCGTACTAAAAACGAACGAGGGCACGAACTGTCAATGTGTATACATAATTAAAGTCCTTCCTCCCCAGGTGATCGTTTATTTTACGACGATGTGCTTGCAGTTTTCGGCCATGTTGCTGAAGAAGGCGCTCCGAATGGGACGTTTTGTAAGATTTGCATTTTCTTCACATACGATGCGAATGCGAACGTACGGTTTGTTTGCTTTTTGGTACTTTTGACTTGGCAAAAGGCAAACGACGAACTGTCAAACTGCGGTAGTTGTTGCGATCATTTCCCTGGAGATGGCGCTGTACGTTAAGTATATTGTTATTGTCACTTTTTTGTTAATCGTTATTGTACTGTAGTGTAATCGGTACGAGCTTGCGCATTACACAGCACCATCATTGATAGTAATTATTTAATTACTATTAATTTAATTCATTGCATACGAAATGGTTGCATTGTTTTAATTAATTTGTTTTTTTCCTCTATACTACCCTACTTAATTATCATTATGTAAAGAACGTTCTATCAAGCTCCGGTACTTGGTGATACATGCCTCATCTCATGGAGAGTCATGTATTAGTAAGCTCGATCGAAGCGCCTTAAACAAACGATCTTTATAAGGGAGAGATTCTAGAAAAGGTTTGTACCCGAAAGTATTTAGGGAACGTATGACCAAAACATCGGCCTCTTTGCTGAACATTTTACGCTGGACGCAGAGTTGATGGCTATATTTATAGAGACCTTGAGACTTGTTACTGCATAACTCTCGTATGCGGACGTGATCAATCTCAATTCCGCCCTGGTTTCTAATGGGAGGTTTACGTTGATTAATCGCATAACGTAATTACAAATTGAATCTTACATTCTCGGAAAGCATTAATAATTTTAATGTGTACTGTCAATATGTAAAACGATGCTTCCTAGTCTTGATACAATCCATGGATTTATACTAACATTTACCAACTGAATCATAATTAAGCTTTTCGTAATGCGTAATGCATACCTTTAGGAGTAATCGATACAAAAATATCTTATGTTATACTTCTGGTATCTCATAATCGCTGTGTTGTTTTAATTCCTCTGAAGTTTCCTATAATAAAGTCACCTTGATTGATACAATAAATACGAAAAAGATTTATCTTGCGTTTAAACTATAAAACAAACAACCAATTCAACAATTAGCTCTTCGCATCCAGTTGCAAAAGGTCACCGGTTTGAACTTTTCGAAAACAATTCCAAGGACGGTATGACTTATGTTGTCGCAAAACGTGCACAACTTGCAATAACGTGTTTTCCTAATTGATGGTGTGCAATTGCAGCGCTGGAAAGAAGGCAGTCTCCTTGCGATAAATATGTTCCCAGCCATGGTGATGGCGCTCAAGGCCATCTTATCATAACGTTCGACCTCATCGCACACTGCACACGTTCACGTGGGTGCGTGCTCGTACCTTCAACTCGCCGGAATTTACATGAATGAACTTACAGCGGAAGAAAACCCGCAAAATACAGTAACACGAGCCCTTGCCTGTTTTGTTGGGGAGCATTTTACACCGTGGCAATGCCGTATCCGTCAATAACGAATCCTTACTTAACGAATCCTTAATTCGCTGTTAGGTAAGACAGCCTTAAAAAAGGAGCCTTTTTTGGTCACGTTCATCAACGAAAAAAAAAGGTAACGCACCTTTCTGGGGCTTGCGGAAGCGAATGAACAAAGACAAACCCCTAATACGGAGGCTGCCGTAACGGCTGATTCTGCAGTAAAAGCACGTTCCCAAATTCCCATCCACGGCAGTCTGGCGCGGTACCCGACCGTTCAAGGACACTCGAGCGAAAGTAGGTCGACCGAATGACGTCATAGTGCTGACGTAGGGGAACCGTTCGCAGGATCACTTTCTGGAGCAGCAAGCCTCCAGCCTGGCTGCATTCGGGAATAGCACTGTACGTTGGGTGTGGCTCGACTGTGGCTCGACGTTCTGAACAGCGATAAAAACCCGGAACTTTCCCACGATGCTCGATAGGCTCGGTGTGGCGGTAAAAACGGGAAGAGATTGGTAGTGCTACAACCGGAACCGGGACAAAAATCTAGGTCAATCGTTGACTGCACCACAGTCCCGTTTGTTCCTCAGCAAACTCCTTTCGCTTTCTCTCGATTGCGAACAAATCCTCCGCCAGTGGACGGGTCATCTATCTTGCACAAACGGTTTTTGACGGTAGCCTGTAATCGGTCCAATGCCAACATCGACCAAAGCCCGGATCCAGTTAGAGTGGTTTACGCTCATTATATACATCGTTTCCAGATGTTGTTCTGTGGCCGGAATGTCAACCCCTCGATGACTGATTGTTTGTTCGCTTGGCTTCACCACCACTAGCGCCGGTCGCATTGTTCTGCTTCGCGCGGCTATTGTTCCATCGTTTGAACAACGTTTCCTTCTGCACGTACGCCCAGCCGTGGCGGGTTAAGGCGCTGTGAAGGTCTAATCCCAAATCTGGAACTTTTGCACGTCTGTGATGTTCTAGGCCGACCGCCATATATCTCAAAAACTCTCAAGGATTTAACTTGTGGTCGTGTATGTGTATGTGTGTGTATAGTTTATCCTTGGACAAGAATCGAAGCTTTTTCGCCAGGCTAACCTACATTCTCAAGGACGGTGGGACACATAAATTCTGGACACTCAGTTCCGATTTACCTTCATCAACTGCTTCGCCCACAGTTTCAGGGGGGAAAAAACGGGCCCATTCATTTAGCCGTTTGCTTTGTGTAAACATCAAGAGTTAGAGCCAACTAAGCTCCTTTCTTGCTTCCTTTGGGTAGTTAGGTGCCGTATAATAAATCAGCACCATGTTCAGCACACATTTAATTAGCTTCCATTACGCAGCATAATCACTACTGTACTATGTTTGAATATTTTATTGAATAAGATCTTAAGGAAACACTCCATCTGCTACCGAACGCGCGAACCATTGTATGGCGGTATGGCGAATTAACACTTCTCGGAATAAATCTACCACAGGCTATGCGGCCAAAGTGCACGGTAGTTCGTAGAAAGGTGTTTCGGTAGAATGATTCCTGTAATTGAGCTGTTGCCAGTGCGTACATTTTTGGGAAAACTGGTTCCTGTTTTGTTTCAAAGATGTATGATAAAATAGGAAATATCTAGTCTACGATTTCTCGTACAAGAATGTATTTTAATAGTTTTGATGATAGTTTTTTTTAGAAATTGTACTTACCTTTTCACCTAATTATAAGAATTGTATGAGTAAATGCTAAAATGAGTTAAAATTATCTCTTTTTATACTTAGTACAAGATGGACAGAGATATTACGCTTATTATTTGCATACTTTTAGGCGCAATAATTACAATTGATTTATGCTTCAAGTAAATGAACCAAGAAAACACCTAAAATCGAATACAACTGAAATAACTGAAAGAACATAATCTTATCAGTAGGAACAACAGTCACAGCACTTGAAGTACTATTCCGGTGTAATTTTATCTAATAGCATCTGCATCAAACCTCATCACCCAAATGGGCATTGTACCAATGCATCAGCAACCTCTTTTCCCGGGTACATTGCATTGCACGGTGATAGTGAAAGGCACCAACGAGAAACTGCAAACATTTGTGACACGAAGGTTGAGTCCAACGAACGAATTGGATCAAGGTCACGTTGGACGAATGGGCTGACATGCAATGGCGCAACACGAACGCACTTGCCGGCATTTGGCTGTCTTGCAAAACCTCGGTGCCTAACATCGGCCACCATTGCATCGTGCACTGCCAGTGGCTGCTCAGGCACGATAAGTGCCACAAGACCATCTTCGCTTCATTATGCTCATTTCCGTAGCTCACCGCAAGAGGTCGAAGGTCACGTGCTAGTGGACCATTCATTTGCCAGTGCTGGATGCTGCGGTACGAAGAAAAACACGCGTCATTTCCGCAAATATTCCCACCACACACAATCACTGGCTGACATTGGGTGGTGTATGTGGCCCGAGCTGGACGCTGCTCGGTTGGTCAGATTGCACGCTCATTTGTTTGCCTGATTGGTACCGACTTCATGGCCGTGCAGGCTCATCATCCGGTCAGGTGAGGCGTTTGAAAGGCAATTTTCTAAAGGTCGACTCAATTCGCACGATGAAAGTTTTCGCCGTGGTCTAAACCGACGTGGTGGACGAAAATCGTAGAACAACTGCCCAAACGACGTTTTTGCGTGGTATTTATGGGTGTAATTTATTAAATCTAACATCGTCGTAAACGCCTGCTAAGCCAAAGGACAATCTGTTTACGTTACCGGTCGCGACGATTGACATTGTTTATTGCCGGACGAAATAGCAGGTTAGGTCAATGCTGTTGTTATTAGAGCATACCGGGCATCAGTGAACCGGCATTACCTTGAGAACAGTCCCGGCTGTACGGAAAAAATAAGCTGGTGGGTAGTGCAGATGTTAGCATCCTTGACAATCAGTGGGTAGATTAGTGTTTCCTTGCATCGGGCGGGAAACCGACCAACAAATACACCAATCCACAAATAGACACTGGGTCCAGCTTTCCGGTGGTCCTGTTCGCAGGTTAGTGGGTCAACATTTGTTCGTCCGTGGGCGACATATTCCGGACCGAGGGAAGAAAGATTTAATGCAGGATAAAGCTTTCTAAAGATAGTAGATCATACAAGGGTCAGCGTTTGATCTTTCTGACACTGTGATTACCATCTATTGCAAGCAGTCGGGGTGAGTTATTCAATTCAAAGGTATTTTGCAGCATTGTTATTGGATTGGTGCGACCCGATAGGGTATTGGTAGCGGCGTTGGTCTTCACATGACTGAACAGGTCTAAAAATCCGGACCAATCCCCCGTACGCAGGACTGTCTATCCGGCTATGTGTAAATAAAATCAAAGCTCTTGAGTTGGTTGTACCGGTAATAAAGAAGATATTGGTTATCTCGACGTAGTTGATTATTAACTTATCAGGCATGTTATTTTAAACGTTTAACATTAGCATAAATAAATATTATATTTTGGATGACATAAGTTTAATTATGCTGATGCCATAAGAGCATGAGCCTTATGTAAAATAACATTTTATTGTTGCATACATTTAGGCGCGAACCGCAATTGATTTGAAATTAATGTTTTTTGTACTGCAATTACACTATCAGCATTCTTACTCGGTTTAATAATATTATTTACAATTGCTAAAGTATAACCAACATATCATACAATAAAGAAAACATACAACATTCTCTATTTATAATCAATTCAGTTCAAAATTTGATACCTCCCATTTGCTTTGTAAAAACAAATTCTGATTGAGATGAAAATATGAAAACATTTCCATTGCTTTTGTCAGAAACTTCACATCCAGCACCCACGCATATTATCTTTGCTTTCGGGTCTACAATCAATGAGCGGTTCCAAATAATTCCACCAGCGAATGCGAAACCAGCGGTAAACGATCGCGTGGGCATTCACTTCCATACTTCAAACAAATTTAGCATACCATTTACTGAAATCGCACGAACGGGAAACGTCACGCTTTCCCCAACCGGTCGCACGTTAACCACCATAAGCTTCGGTCCGATGAGTTGCCTCGCGCTACGGTTTTATCGCGGTCGTTCGTCTAGCTAGCTGCGAGATCACGTGCCACGTGCAGCGTGAAAAATCATTCCGCCACGCACCGAAATCGGCTGTTGGTTCCAACACGCCGCACGAACTTTCCACCGATAGCGCTCAAAGCCATGGCACTATTTTTAAAGCAAATCGTGGAAGGAATCAGAAACGCGCGTTTCGTCTATTGTAAGCATAAAACACACCGCACCAGAGCAAGTGGACACGTTTTACTTTGTGCTATCAAAGAACGGGTCTAGCGATGGGGAAAAGGCCATGAAAAGTAATGAAAACCCGTTCTGAAGGTTTGGTGAACTTGTTTTTATGCGGGCAGCCCTTTTTTGTATGGGTTCGGCGGCCATTTGCTGGATGCTGGTGCGGTTTGATTCGTTTGAATGGGACGCTCGAGGCTTGACCATCGACTGATGGAAAATTGATAAACCGATGATGGTGGAGATTCCTCTCGCTTTGTACCGGATATTATGTCACGACTATGAAGCTACGGTCGATAACGTTAGAACCCACATCAGCACCGTGAAGCGCTCAGGATGAAAGCACAGTGGTTTGTGGTTTTGCGATGGTTTTGGAACGATTAAAATGGCAAACTGACCCGCAGCATGGAAGGTTACATCGTCGTACCGAGCGCCTGAATAAGTGTCTATTTTGAGGGGAATGGTTCGTTCGCAGAAGGTTACATTATTGCATCACATAATGTGTTGCATCATGCGGTGTTGATGATTAAACCATTTATCGGTATGGATTATCATGCGATGGGATGCTGTAGAAATTGCATCACGTATATGCATGTGTTGTGCAGAATGGCTCGGCTTAAGTGTATTTACGCCTCACGATATAATTTCACAGAATTGCTTTTAAGTTTCACAACGCCTAAAAGGATGCAATTTTTTTGAAAGTAATTGAATTTCATGTGTGAAGCTATTTTACTATAGCATCCGATAAAAAAAAAACAGCAATACAATGTACAAATGCTTGTCGAAATCAGTTCAATGTTCAAAAATAGAAGATCAATTAAATGCTACTCGACCACCTACGAGAAGCTGATCAGAACGAAAGCATAAAGCAATAATTCCCCATCGACAGCTACCGTATATTACGTGCCATGTTATCATTAAATTGGACCGAATCGTGTAGAAATTCGTGCAAAATGTGGGAAGGTGTAAAAGGTGTTCTCTCTTTTCGAGGTCAGCACTGGCGTCACTGAGCAGCATGTTGCTGTTTACTGTAATCATCATCAGGTGGTTATTACAATGACGTCGTTCGATGCATTTCAGCACGAGAACGTTCGCTACAGTGGAGATGGCAATATATGATACCTAGCGAAAGGCATTGCGTCAATTCCTACGGATGGTGCTGAATCAAGCCTCCAACAACAGTCGGATCGATCCAAATCGTGCGAGAATGTTCTCATTTAATTGCATTAGCAAAAGATTTGATGTTTCATTGTGGCAATGGTTGTGAATAGTGCTAAATTTGAGCGAATTTAAGCCTTAATATAATGTTAATACTTGATAAACTAAAATTCTAAATGTTATAATAAACAAAGAAAAAGGTGTGTTTAATTGTTGTTTGTTCAACCAACTTTGATTGATACAACCCTGTTTAAGTAATGAGTTTGGTTTCTCGACACATTAACTATTGTTTCGATTGCCGTTAGGTGTATCATCCGGCTACGAACAGTGCGCATCTTTGCTATGGGCCACTGTAACTACCACCAGTTCAAACGACACCTTGGCAACGGTGAGTTTACGAAAATGGTGGGAACGCGCTAGTACCAGGCGAGCAGGAACCATCGATAGCTCCCACTAGGAGAAGACTCCCTCTCCCAACCAACCTCAACATGGGTACCAGCATAATGGCGACCACTGGTGTTACCATTGCGTCATCGTTCGTAAAAATAATAAGACGCGAACCACATACGATACGATGGGAAGCGAATAAAACACATCACCAAAAAAAAAACCCATAGTCCAAAGCGTACTCTCTTTCCCCTGTCCGGGCATGCCCGTCGTTGGTGTTTGCGTGTGCGCCTGTGTGCACCGCCGCCAGATAGTGGGAGCGGGCCGGCATGTGGGTGCGCGCCGTTATGTTGCATCCGCGTGGGGCAACCTGCCGGCGTACCGAATGCGCCGTCGTCGTACACGTTCACAGCACAGCCGAGACACGAGTACGAGTTTTGCCGGCATCGTTTCGGAATGCGCACGAGTTCCATCGCTAACAGGGCCGCAGAAATGAAGGATGACGCTTCGCCAACCGCGGGGGCCTTTTCAATGGAGGCAAGCGATGGGGAGGATTGCCACGGGTCGGTTTTTGGCGCCACTGTTCGCGCAGGGTCTCGTTGTCCTCGTTGGCGGCAGGGGTCAATAGCCGCAGCCCGAGGTTGCGTCTTTTGACACCCGAGCGATGACCTACTGTGACTAGCGTCGCCATCGTCACCTGTTGCAGCAGGCGTTGCCGGACGAGATGCAAACCAGCAGCACGCAAGGACGAACGCATCCGCAAGATGCATTTACATGTGTGTTTGAGCACTGGAAAGGAGAAATACTGACAAATACTGAGCAAAGCTTGACGATGAGATAAAAGACAAACGCCAAAGAATGGACAGAAACAGGATACTTTACACAGGAAGCATTTCTTCCACAGATGCCATGCAAATGTTTCATCCTGTACATTAGAGTTGCCTAAAAAAAACACTTTTCAGTACGTGTGCATCCCGCCCCAGAGCTTTGCTTAACCTCGCTCTTTTGTATCTGCTCTATAAATAGCTTCATCGAACGGGCAGATGCCAGCCAAGCAACACTTCCCAGCAGCAGCAAGGACTGTAAACAGTTTCCCTGGCAAGGTCTTTTATCGGTACTCTAAATGCTGCATAGAATCTTGCAACACCGAGTGCGGAGCATTAACACATAAAACAACAACTGCAACACACTATCAAGAAACTTAATCCCGCAAGTGCTTTGCGAAGAAGTATCAAACAAAATGGGGTTGTTTTTCCAACGTCCGGGTGTGGGATGAAGGATGCACATAAACAGAAACATAAACGCACGCTGCAATGGAAGCAACAATTTGACCTATTCTTGGAGCACTACTGCTAGTTGGAACGCTTCGACTAAGGATACGAATGTGGAATTCGTTCGCTTGGCACAACACAAAAGGTTGTGTCGAGGGAAATCGATTAGAGCAAGTTGAATGGCGTTTATGGGCTTGGTGGGTGCCGATGGTAATGGCGTGCAGTGCCGCTGTTCATAAATTTTAAAATAAATCCTCTCATAACCTGAATCTATGTTTATGTCCCGGTTGAGTGTAGCTCGGGCTGCATTAGGGGAACGGTCTTCACTTGGACCGACCATGCGAGAGGACACTGTGATGTGGGACAGCGGAAATGCTTCTACTTATTAAGCTTTAGCACGAACAGTGGATGGTGCTTCAGAAATAGGCTTCTATGGACTGCCATCTCCTACGAATACGTTTCAGATTATACCTCCACAATGTACGTATTAGGTGAGCACTTGGGAAAGAATTAGTTCATTAGAGGTTTAGAATTTTCAGACCCGATGTCGTGTGCTGCGAATTTATTTAGAAGCGAATAGATGCGATGAAAACATCTCACATTGATGCTTTGCTGTATTTGCTGATAATTATTATTAAGTACACGTATGAAAAGATATACATGTGCATATGGAATTGACATGTTGTTGACACTGCATGAAGTATTTTTGGAACATCCTTTGGCCAGGATTAAGGGTGTGTAAACAACAAATGTACTTTTTAAAATATAGGAATAAAATATAGGAATGAATGAGTATGCGATTGCATACTTTGTGGCGCTGACAAATCTGAACACAGCAAAGTGAAATAATTATTATAACAACGTCAACACCATCAATATATTGAAGGAAAAACGTGTAAAGAATCAGCATATGCTGCTTAATAGGCTAAACTGTTAGATATTGGCATGGTTTACGGCGAACGATTGCTCACGAGCGATCGTTCGTGATGAACTCACATCCCAGTTTGCATGCTACATAGCATACCCTAATGTTTGTATTCCACAATTTTAAACGAACGTCAATACGACGGTTGCAAATCATTAAATGTGTTATATGATGTGCAAAAATTGTTTTCTTACATAGAAGTCGGTAGTGTTTTATAATGAATCAAATTGTTTAGGTATTTAATGTTTTTCTAAGTTTTAATTATATTAAATCTCCTCAGCTGTCAACGCATATCATCCCTAACTTGGAACAATAACAAAACAAACCAATCGATCGATCGATCGGTACTCTCCAGTTACTCTTGGAGTAACTGGAGAGCTCCATACAAACCTGTATCGATCGATCGTGGTACACTGTAAAAAACAAACATGAAAACGATACAAACTGTTCTGGGTAGAACAGTTTTCATTTCAGTTTTTTACCTTTACAGTGTTTTATTGCATGCAACTTGAATGAGCTACGCAGCAGACCCAACTGACAAAAAATGAACAAAAAATGAGCTCTCATGAACCAAACAGATGACCCAATCGACAAAATGTATGCAATTCTGAGGGCAAACCAATTCATTTTTAAAGGGCTTGATATAACGAACGATCGTTCGTGAGCAATCGTTCGCCGTAAACCATGCCATTAGCTCAAAAATCCAAAATATGAAATGCGTACCATTTTTGCATACATTGCATAAATTTTGGCGCTGTAAACTTAGACCTGAAAATGGTGTCTGGTTGAATAGGACAATTCAAAGTCTTATTATATGTCACATAAAATGTAACTATTTAAGTGTAAACCCACAAAATTGGTTAATTTCATTACAGCGAGTGACGTGTTTCGAATTCGTAGCACACCCTTAGCGATCAACCTTCATCATGAACGACAATTACCATTAAACGATGCCAAACAAAGTTGCCATTATCGCAAACGGCCAACCAACAACCACTATGCAACTGAACCATATCGTTTTACGTTAATGTTAAGCTCACGTGAATCCTGACAGTACGGTATCATCACAGTCTAGCCAGCACAAGGTCTGCTGCACGGTCTCCATCTGGGTCTCGTTTTGCGCCCAGTGTGAGACGAGCCCAGGTCCATCCTGCTTATCCCGTGACGTTAAAGCCTTCGCTTAAGTGCAACTGCACACCACCGTCCGGATCATCGCAGGACATACAGATTTTGCTAGCGACACACAGATTTACACCGAAAATGGACACATGCCAAGCGTGAGTGCACGTGAAACAGGCACACCCAAAAGGTCACACGTTCGATCGAACACACTGTGCGGAAGGCAATCTACGGCGGACACACGTTCGATCGAACCGTTTTGTGGAGTATGGCATCCACGGTGGGAAATATGGAGAAGAATAGGAAACAAGTATAGCAGTCCTTCGCTTCCCCTCGATGCACTTCCGGCCAGGACTAAGAGCGTTCGGTTTGTGCGTTCACGCCGGTACGTTCCAAGCTCACCTTTGAACTTTATGGGCCTTGCTGAACACTGTTGCGATGCTGCAGAGCAGGCACACAAACGGATCGAATGCTTTAGGTTAGAAACGTAAAGTTCATCTTCACTCGATGGGGAAGTTGTCTGTAAGGTTTTGTTCGATTGGACGGAAACAATCTCACATTAACCGATAAGGAGCAGAAGCTTTTTATAATACAACGTGTTTCTAACGAATTTACCTGGAATACAGTGTGTTCAAATCCAACAACTTCTACGTTAAAATAGTTTATTGATATTTGAATGGTATAAATAAAACAACATTTGATAATTTGATTGGCAAAACTCACTAAATATATGTAAAAGTTCAAGCATTAAAATAGAACCACACTCTCGACTTTTACATAGAAAACCTACACGGAGAAAGGCACGGGAAGCTGAGGAACCACTGCAGGCAAAAGATCAAGAAAAGATAAAACTATTTTCTCTACCAGCTTCACCAACGCACTACTAATGACGGCATCGAATGGCGTCAAAACGCTTAGTGAAAGTTTCCTCATTATGTCGCTGCTGAGATAGTGTGATTGCTACTTTTGAGATCGATATTTCATGGTTTGGGGACACTCTTCCCCTTCATGAGATTAACCGAAAGTTGATAATTTGCTTGAGATTACTGGACGTTACTGAATGAAAATATCACATATGTCGTTCATCATATACGTAGTTCATCAAGAGGGTGAAGCATCGGTGGCGAATATTTTCTAATTAAATTTACCTCTATTTAAACAACCGATCCACTCGCAGCGAAGTTTCAAACAAGCGCACGCCTTTCCGCACAGCAAACATTTGCCAACGAAGCGATATGTGCTGTTTATCGTTCTCCTATAAATAGGCTAATTTCATGACGAAGGCTTTGGGTGGTGTTAGTGTTGCTTTGCCTTGCTGCGCATAGGTGGGTACTATAATTAGCTTTATCCTATTCACCACACACCCGCACACACGCGACCAGAAAAAGCTCATTTTGGGTTTACCTATCAGGGGAAAATCTTTTAATAGTGTCCAAGAACTTCCCGGCTGTATGACGTTGGTGACGCCACTAATAAGCACCATGTCGGTCACATACGTGAGAGTAATTAAGCTTATCAGCGTTGAGTGTTGAAAGGCACCCACCTTGAATGGATGTGGGAAGATTGGGATGATTTTTTGGAGAAGTTATAAAATACCCAAATACCTGAGATGGAAGAATTAATGTGAAGTTTCACCAAAATGTCTACAAAAACCAAAAACTAAATGCAAAATTTAAGAGTTTGTAGAAAGAATGTAAGTGAATGAACTACATGCACTACATGAGGCCAACTTTATAAACAAAACGTTGAAAACCAACAACGTATACAGAGTTTGAATGAAACAAAACGGAATAATAATCCATTTTAATTCAACCAAACAGTATTGCACTGTTATTAAATATCTAGAATCATTTTCCTAATTCATGCTTCGAAATTTCTTTTCATATTCGGCTTAACTTTCTCTAACGAACGAGTGAAGTTGAGCGGAGTTGAAATATTCAAAAGCACACCTACCCATCTTCAGCCGAAGCTGAAAATAAACAAACAATCCCGTACCAATCACCAGCGGCGGGCTATCCGGTTGGGGTTTCGTACCGGTTCACCTGTAATCATGTGCGATTAGCTCAGCAGCGAGAATGCGCTTACGGTTAATAAATAAAAAATATACTGAACGAAACCATGAAAGAAATATCCATTATGCTGCTTCTTCGCCCGCTGTTCCAATCGCCTATACCACCATTGTACCGTATTTTGCGAACGAGCGAGTGAAGGTGTTTTTGTTTTTCTTCGCGAGCAGAACGAGCTTTCTATTCACTACATCCATTGAAGCCGTGGGAAAGTTACCACTGGGAAAAAGGCTATTCTGTAGAGTGAGAAAGTTTCCAACAAGAAAATTAATTTTTCACAACACAAAAAAAAACCTCCCGTGGATCGGATTTCGTTACTGGGAGCGTGTTTCCGGGTTTTCAGTGGGTTTCGTGAAAAACCTTCTTCAAGAATATAATATACGCAAGGTGAGCCCTTTGGTGAATGATGGAAACCCAACGCGAAACTGAACCGAACCGCAACCAATCCACTCCTACCGTGTAACAGCCAACAAAGGAAGGAAATGGAAACTTTTTCCCAACGGGGCTTTGATTGGTTTTAATACGGTGTTATGTTCCTTTCTTTTTCGCCAAAGTCCAAACACACTCACCCGGTGAAGTGTTCTGCATAATTCATGTCACCGTCGTAACAAAAGGTGAACTGAGAGTACTGGTTTTTTTTTTGGCTTGTTTCGGTGACTCCTTCTAAGGTGCTTTACAAGTGGTGTACGACGCAAATGAAACAATTTAAATTCAAATTTGCAGCTTTAATGTTGCGTTACTGTTTGCGCTAGCTCGGCACAAACGCAGCGCTGCACCATGCATTGTGAATAACCCCACAGCCCGGCGTTACGTTTGCTGGCTCCCATTGGGAGTTCGCATTGACGCATAACCAAACGCAGACAAACCTAAATCCAGTATGAATGCCTGTTTTGGTAGGGATAGCCTTACGATTATAAAAGTCACACCTGGTCACCCGAAAATGCATCAGTTGTGTGGTGTACGTCTTCATCTAATCCTCCCAACACCATGGCAGTATCGTTTGTTCGTTCGGTACGTGTTTACTTGTTTTTTGAAGCAAGTACTTACTTTTTGAAGCAAGTACTAATTCGTTCTCTTTTCTTCCTGACTTCCACAAGTTTGCCCTGTTGGCAATGATGTCCATCAGTTGCTCTGTTACGACGGCAGGACTGATAGCTGCACCATACTTAGCGGCACCTGTAACGGTTCCAGTGGCAGCGGCCTACACCATTCCTTCCCAGGGTGTTCTGAGAACGGCATACAACCAGGTAGTTGGACGCAGCTATGCACCTTCCTTCGTTCCGGTAGCTTCTTCCCTCGCCTATGCAGCAGCTCCTGTAGTTGCTCCCGTTGTAAAAGCAGTCCCAACGGTATTTGCTGCACCACCTCAGCTTGTCGCTGGTCCTGTTCTGAAGACGGTTCGTCCCGTGGAAACTCCGCTTACCTATGCAGCTCCTGCTGTTGCTGCCTTTGCACCAGCAGTCCGAGCCGTTGCAGCGCCAGCACCTGTCTTTACTCCGCCAGTACTCTCCACCCGTCTTGCTCCACTGCCAGCCGTTGGTGTAGCTCTAGGACTCACTCCAGCTCTAGCTTCAGCTCCAGCCGCATCACTACCAGGAGTGTTCGATGCCCGCAGTGCTGCTCCAGCTCCATCAGCAACACCTGGCTCCACGGTACAGCGAGCCTTCGTAACGGCATTTGGATCTCCGGCAGGAATTCAGCTCGTTGGAGTTGGTTCTGCCTTCGAAGGTGCGTCAACTAACGTTGAGATAGCACGTGCCGCTCCCGGTGGACAGGGTGATGGAGCACAGCAAGAGCGATCGGCCAGTCCAGCTGCTCCGGCTTCTGGCACACCGGAAAATTTCGGAGTACAACAGCAGACACCTTTCAGCGAGTACGGATTGCCGGTTCCCGCTGGCACACCAGTAAATCCATAAAATACTGTCAACCGGTTTTGTTCAGCAAATGGATACGTAAATACCTGAAATAGCTAGAATAAATTCAATGCATTTAGTTTCAAACAAGAACTGTTTTGAGGTTTCGTTTTCCGCTAGATGGCGCAATTGTCATGCGTAGCAGTAAGTTGACAGTAAATGTAGCGCAATTACAAAATTGAAGAACTCCTTTAAAATTCAAAACAAGGCAATTCTCACCAACTTCTTAAACAATTGCCTAAGCAACAACTGAGCAACACAGCAACATTGCTTTCATGAGAAATCTTAAGCCATTATATTAATTTTCCACAATTTAACACCAAATCATCAAGTATTTGGTGCGGTAAGTTACAATCACATTCAGCGGAAAAGCGTGCATATTTGGGCGTCTTAATGCAGGGCAGAAGTGGTGGGTTTTATTTCAAAGTATACAACCGTCCTTGCGTTCACTTTCATCCCGGTTTAAGTTACCACCTACGACCGTGCATGGTTGGGATGCTGCGATCAAACTGAATATTTTACACACATTTTCCACGAAGCTGGTGAATCTAAAAATAAGTATCAAACATTCACACCAGAAAGCAAACAGCGACTTTTTTTAGCCGAATCGCTTCATGCATGTCACTGGAGAAGATTAATTTGTGAAATCTTAATCTTTCACCAACATGAAGCAGTTCGAGCTGTAAAAAATATGTACCGTAAGTCTTAAAAAAAAAGGTGTAGAAAAGGATAAATGCTCCATAGAATTAATTAAGATATAAATTTCACAGATATCCATTCCGGAATGTCTTTTAACTTTTAAAATTATATCTGCTTAAGAATAAGTTTACAACTCGCTTGATCTTGTGAACGACAATCCCTAGCAAGCTCATTCCTTAGGTTCACTGACCCGATATTCTAAAGTGCACTCGGAGTGCATAATGTGCAACGAGATTGACGGAAATATAGTATGCGTCAACATTCCCGCCCCTAGACCATCAACAGGGATGAGTGAGCGAAGTATGACGCAATTCGTCGAAATCTAGGGCACATGAGAAACGAACCGTACCGTGCAAGACGATAAGCTCGAGAGAGTTACGCCAGCTATATCGAATTCCAATACTCGGGAGAGAGATATGAAACAAAAAACACCCGTAATACATCTAAACATACGACATTATTAAAGAATATTGAGTGCCACATATGCGATTATGTGTTTATAATCGACAATAAACAAATTAAACTGGAATAAAAACATTACTGCGCGATACGCGAACCACCGTGCGTCTAACTCGCATTTGCACCCGCACGTTCGTTTAAGCGAGCGGATGAAATTAACATTCCATGCGTGTCGCCATGATCCGGAGCAAGGTGAACGAGGGAGCAATGTTTTACCTTTCGGGGTGTTAGGTGAACGAATTACAAACACTTCATTGCTTTGTAAATGCGTTCAAAATAGTACCAAACATGCACACGCGACCTAATCCGGGCGTGACGAAGCTAACCGAATGTGGGTTCGCAATTTCGGTACATGACTGGCAGCATAACTAATGTGAGCCGTCTGTGCCTCAAGCTTCTGCAAAGGCTTGAGACGTGACGTGCCGGATGTTATTTGTACAGAAACACAACCGAATATTGGTCCAGTTTTGTGTCCAAGGCCATGGCCTTGCTCAACTTGGGCGACAAAACATATGAGATATTTTTAATCTAACGAAAATGAAGCGGGAAACATTCTTTCTTTTTCTATTTCTATATTTTCTTTTCTTGCACTTATCTCACATTTAGTAAATTTTTGTACATAATTAATAAAAAGAAACATACAATATAAATACATAAGTAATATTGATTCATTTTGGTCAAAAAGGCTAGAAAGAGCTTGTGATATCAGAGATCGTTGAATTAATATTTCACTGATTGACCTACTTACCTGTTCAAAAAACTTTTATCGTCCTGATTAGGAAGGTATAAGTTTAAAGTTTATACAATGAATTATTAAATACAAGTTATTCGTAGATTTACATGGAAAAAATAATCCTTCTTGGATTAGTCCTTAAGAGGCACTTAAAGAGCAAAACGACCAAGTGTAGGAGTATCAAAAGGAGTATCAAACTGCTACCGCGCTTTTCTGCAACGAGTATTTTATCAATGCGGAACAGCTTTCGAAATTTTGCAAATATTTGAATCATTCGAATCACTTTTGTAGCGAGCTTTTCGTGGAAAGTTTTCTACGCACCACCAGGCGTCTCCATTGGTCGTAAGCTTACACGCTCGGAAGCTTCCGGTTTGAAATGAAAAGCACCGTTGGAGTGTCACCGCTAGTTGTTTCGCTCTTGCAACCGACACTAGCAACCCATCTCACACCGCACACACACGGATAGAATGTTCTGCGCTCCGGCAAAGCGCAAAACCGGCGGCAACCAACAGCAGCGAACGGCGGTCGTCGCAGTTCAGTTGATGATCTTCCTTTCGCCCGTACGGCACTACAGTGTTTTGACATCTATCTATTTACAACCGTATTAACACCGCACACACGCTAGGCGGAAGGAGCAACCAACTGTGTTACCGCTTCGAGGGACCGTCTTCTAGTCGCGCACCGATCGAATCACTGCCACGAAGCGACGATTTGTTGTGTTTCCGATGGGCGCTCACGTGTAATTGTGTTTATGTGTGTGCGTGTGTGTATTTGTTTTGTCTCCCGTACGACGTCATTGAGAGTTCTTCGAGCGGTGTGGAGCGTGTATTCTTTGTGGTATAGCGAAACATAAAGTTTGGTTCGGTTTGTTGCAACAAGCATTCATTCATTCATTTTGTGTGTATGTGGTTTCATTTCGTTTTATTCGTGGAAGCGCTCCCAGGGAGATTGTTTTATCGTTTCCACAATAGAAAGCAACCACAAGTGCAGTGAAGAATTGCGTATTGGATGCAAAAAATATCTACTACAAAAAAGATTCCGTCACGGTAGAAACAAAACAAAACCGAAAAAACGTAGTGAAAGGCCATTGAACATAGCAAAGAAATAGAAAGTGATGCTCATGAATAAATCTTAGCCTGCTGACTACAACCGAGAACAGCCGGAACGAGCAACAGAAGACGAACGTAACGAAATCCAACGAAACAAAAAACAACCTCACATAACCTTTAATCCTCAGCGGCACGACGAAACGTGCCCGAGCAGCAGGCGCGCAGTAGAAACATCAATTTATCAACCGAACCAGGTTGCTACGACCCGTTCTGCCTGTCATCGTTATCAACAAGTTGGAAAGCTGTTTTTGCGGGTGGTTCATCCGTTTGCGTTTACTAGTCCTTTCGTCCTGGTGCCCGTGCTGTGATTCCCTGGTGCTGGGTGGTAGGTTCGCTCGCTTTCGATGTGTCTATTAGTTTGAATGACAAACATCAACACCGGATTAACTGTGGTGTGATATGAGAACAGAAAGTATGTTGGTGATAATTTGGTGAACATCGTGAGAACACGCCACACTTCCACGTTTCCCACAAGTGTTGGAATTGATTTTATCACGCTCGGTGAAGCGTGGCAGTCGAGAGATTGGATAACATCTGCACGGATTGGCGATCGCAAGCGTTGCCCGGGTGAGGAAGAGCGATATTTTCGGACCCCACAACTAAACCGGCATCGAGCATACTTAGCGCGTTCTTCCCCCAAGCGGGCAGCATCAACCGCAAAGTGGTAGCAATTGGACAACAATTGCAATTCGCCATACGAGCGGCTAAAGCGACTGTGTTTTGACGGCAAGATTGTGATAGTGGAGCCGAGCTGTTTGTTGTGTTAAGAAGCCGACTGAGGGTGCCATCGTGCGCTGGTACTTGGGGACAGAATGGTATCAATCGGAAGAAAAGTAAATCGAAAGAGTAGAATGAATAAGGTAAGCTTTTAATGGAGACTCACTGGCGATTGCTGTCTATTTTTACTAAATTCAGTGAGTGCTTTTTTCCCTTATTATTTTGGTGTCAATATCCACGATGAACTATTTAAAATATGTCAACATGATAAAAAAAGGTATCTATAATTATGGCACTACCTCCATCTTCCGCTTTCCCACCATTAAATTTCTCACAGACATACCAGCATCGAGATGACTTTTAGCGAACCTTTTTTGTGGGCGTTTTATTATGACGCACTTAGAGTGCCGTTCATAACGACCGGCATACTTGAAGTTATAATAAGGCAACGAAAAGCATTTTCTCCTGATTGCGACGGTCTTGTTTTTTTTTTTGCTCCCATGGTTCCCACAAACCCTGCAAGCCAGATCGATAAGGACCGTTGACTCCAGCAGAATAAGGATGCCCGATTATGTACGGTGGTAGAGTGTGCTCAAACTATGCCGCTATCGATCAGGAACGAGCCGCAATGGAGGTACGGTTTCGTATTATTGATGCCCGTGCTTGTACGGCTACAGTGTGGTACAGTTTTTGGCACCATCGAGTACATTTTAATGTTTCAGTTTATGTTGGTTACTTTATTTAATTTAACGATGGTAATACCATTTGCCAATAATTTTGAGTTATTTTTTTTTCTAGTAACTTTAACAGCATTACGTGGAATAGTTCTTTAAATATAAAGGACTAAAACAATTAAGTAAGTGCCTTTATTAATTATCACGAATTTTTAATATTTCATTTCACACGCGTAATGAATTTTATAAACTAATCGTCTTTAATCGATCAGATTACAATGTCAGAAGCAAAAATACAAATAGGGCAACCAATAAATTTCAAATTGCCTACATTTACGGACGTTTCTTTGATACCAAGATAAGCGATGTAATTATGAGGCGTAGGATCGAATTAAATCTTCATCGATAAGAGGTGATCATGGGCTATGCTAGCTATAGGCCAACAAAAAAGCATCCATAAAATAGTTGATAAAAAAACTTACTCATTTCTTCTGCCGCCATTATTGCGCACATCACTGTATCTGCTCTGTGTAAGTGTATAACGGCCATTATTTTTTTATTCTCACGCAAGCTAGGGTTTTACTAGCGAGGGAATAAAAGAAAAACTTTTCAACCCTTTTTTTACAACGTCAATACCCAAACGGCCAGTCCCTTGGCACATATCCGGTGGTTTTCTTTTTGTAAGACAAAATACAAGCCAGTAAAGCGGATGTAGCAACAGTGAATGCGCCTCCAGAGCGGACGCGAAGATGCCTTACATTGTTATATTTTCTTTCATCTCCCCATCGCCTTGCCCGTTTCGTGGCTGCTTTAGGTGTTTGTTGTTTTATTTGTGCTTTTGCTGAAAAGTACCTTCGTCGTTTGCTTTCGACTTGTGTTCGGCACGTTCCAAGGGAGCGCTGTTTTCATTCCACCTAACGTTCTGAAAACCTTAATCAATGGCCCCACCGGTACTTCTGCAGCCTCCCGGGAATTACCACCGATTTATGGTGAAACCTAGTCGGCGTTGTCGCTTTATTGCAAATGGTTTGTGGTTCATCTTCAGCATTTTTCTTTATTATCCGTTTACTTTAACGTCGCTCTGTGTGGCAGACAGTCCCGATTGGAACGGCCCACACCCACCCACTGTACATTCTGGGCCGCATTGCCACATTTCACACCTTGACTTCCAGCTTCCTTACCTTCCGCGGCTAATGTCAGTTGTTTTCTTTTCCCTCCAGGTGTGGGTCGCCTTCGCCGTGTTCGGTGCAATATCCATCCTGCCGGCAGCGTCGGGTCGCATCGTTAAGCGCAGCTACTCGGATCAAAGTGTGCGAGGCTATCTGACGGAGGTGAGCATAGTTTCATTACCTTTTATTCCACCTCGTCCTGTGCAGATGTGCGCAGTTAATATGCTTTCATTCCGCTCCGGTTGCTCGTTCGTTATCGGGCCTTCTACGTGACGACGCGGTTTGTGCTTGTGTGTGCACAAACGGTACGCCATCCATCCATGGAACCATTCCTATGTGAGTGTGTGTGTGTGTGTGATCCTGGTCCGGGTCCTGGGTCCGTGTCCGCGTTGGAATGTGAATCGTCGGGTACACGGTTCACCGGCAAAAGCTGACGGTTGGCTTGTGTGCGAAGGTTTATGCTACAAGCCGATAAAATTGAACTCAATTCAATGAAAGCAATCTGTGGAGCCTTCTTCAGCCTTTTGCTATTCATACCTAGCTTGTTTCTTAGGTACGGCACATGACTTATAGCCGTGGTATGATTGCTTCCTTCGCCGATTGTACGTCGTGATAGCGTTTCCGAGAAAACGATACATTGTCTGCATTATTGAGCCCGCCGAAGGTATGCGCTATAGAAAAACAAATCCCTTCCGAAGATTGATGGTAAGCGTTTACACAACAAATTGAACTCAACAAATAAACAAAAAGATTTTTTTTTTTTTTTGCAAAGGCACAACAAAACAGGAATAAAAAAAATGAAGATTTTGTTTTTCGGAATGAATTTTCAGAATTAAATTGGTCCAATGGCGTTTGAGTGAGAGCACAAACGAGAAATCTTTCGAAGAGAAATATACGCTCTTAGCTGTACAAACGGTCTTGCTGTTGGGAAACGGTTTAAAATTCGCCACGCTCCGGTGAGCCGAACACGCAACGAACATGACACATGGCAATCGCACAAGACGAACATTTTGTTTGCGCCAAAATGTAGGCAAACAGATGCGCGGGGCATCCTTATCACTGCTTCGACTTATAAAACTTTGTTGTTATGTTTCCAAAAGTAATTTAATCTTGTGTAACCACATTTTCCAATCCTCCCTGCTTAAGTGTATTCAATGGAGATATTAACAATATAGAGATCGTAATAGCTTTAATTCACTATGCACACTGCTATCAACATAAATCAATTAATCATTTGCTCACTGCTGAAAGTTTAAAATCATTACACTTCCGAACACAAACATTTCATCGTCCGTTGGAATTTCAACCGGTGCTTAATCTAATTGCACCTTAACTGAAGCATCGCAATTTGAAGAAGGGATGCTTGAGAACATTTACAAGCTGGATAGCTTTCGAAGCGTTTTGAGTGTTATTAAATTAGCACAACCAGACACAACCCTTTTCCGCTTTGATGCTGTGAATATCTTCAGTCTCTCCTAGCCTCCCACTAGCCAAGGACACCGGCAGAATTTGAACGGAAAATAATTGTATTTTCATCCCTTTTACGCTTTTTCCATCCACCGAAATGGTGGCACGGCGTACCTTTTTATCCAATACACTTTCGCTTTCTATTTTGAAAGCTTTGCATTTTTCGCCGAGTTAATGAAAGCCGGAAAAATCATCCCATAAACAAACCAAAGGGAAGGATTGCCAACCCATGCGGCATTCCAACGTGCGGCCAAAGAAAATCAATTTCCTTTCCATTAATTGAGCCTCAAATGGGTTTTCCCTTTTCTCGGGCGGCAGGCAGGAAAAGTGTGACTCTGTGTGTGTGTGTGTGTGTGTGTGTGTGTGTGTGAGTGTCGGTTTCTTCTGTGCTTTGCCATACTCATTCCACTTCCATGAATCCTTTGAAGCAGATTGTAGCTTACCTCAACCGTAAGAAGCAAAGGTAATATGTGTTCCATAACCATAGCACAAGCGGTGGCTAAAGGGAAACACCACAGGAAATGGAATTTTAGGCTCTGGTTTGGTTAAAAAATGGAAATTTGGCACAAAATGCCATTGCCCAAAAATCCAATAACGCCAAAAATGTCTCCTATCGCGGTTGCCGGCTCCCTTTGTGGCACTTGACAGTGGAATCATTTTTATTCGTCACTTTGCTCGCTAAGCTTATCAACGGCAATAAAAAGCCCATGGTGAAAATGTGTTTAAAATGCTTTTGCGAATAAAAAAAACGTACATTTTCTTCTTCTAAAGAACATAACATCATGTGGGTCTGTGTAGGTTCGAAGAAAGAAAAGCGGTGGTAAAGTAATGGTTATGTTTTTGTTCCAAGATCGCTACCGGATTTAAGGATTTTCACACACATTTCCAACACATCTACAGGCAACAAACAATGATTTTATCAATGTAAGCGTTCGCCCGAAGCTGCCTTTCTTACGAAAGCAACCATCGCCCTCTTCGGAAGCAGCAAAACACTTGTGGCTTGTCTACCAACCGATGGTGATGTAGCGAAAGCGTAAGATAACGATCTTCTCTGCCGCCGGTTTTGAAAAACCTCAATAAAATATCCAATTATTCCCTTGTACCAGGCCTTCCTTCGCCTTCCGGTGGACCTTTTTCCCAGCGATATCTCTCAGCCTAGATCGAATCGCTTCTAGCAGGGCAATTGAAACGATTCGTTGGAATCACGCCGAGCATCGTTGCGGGTCATGATTTTTCCTCGTGATGCTCCGGATGGTACGGCACGAAACCAAAACCCTCACCACCATGGTTAAGGGTGACGCGACGTGGTTTACCCACCCAATATCCGGAGCAACCCTGGCACGTAGTAGCAAAAGCACACGGATGTACTGTATCGTCCTGAGGCGAGGATAAGATAAATAAATAAATTTCATACCATGATGTTGACGCTTTTCCCTCCCCGACGAAAACCAGGAGATTAATGGCTGTTAAGATGAAAATTTTGTCTCAATCCATCAAAATATTTATAAACACACGTACGTAGAGAGGGGCAAAGGTGGGAAAGTAATTTTACCGCACTGCTCTTAGCGCTTGTGTTCTTCTCCAAAGTGGTAACTTCATATCTGTGCGAGTGAATGATAGTGGAATAGGAAAAACGAAGCGCAAGTAAAAAACACTGCACCATTAATTACGATGATAAATTAGGCAATGATTGCGATCGGTAGCTGCGGATAACTCGGGTGGGTTGGGTAGGAATCTGATTACAAAGAGTGGACATAAACGTGGCTTTGTACGAAACTTTGGAACATCATCTAGCGGAGGTGGATCGAGTGGACGTACGCTCGACAAAGTTATCCACTTAAGCCATACTGGCCGGTATGCAGTGGACGTTAAACTTGCATAGACATTTTACGTGGTACTTGTCCCGCTGGTCGTTAGTTTGCCGATAGTTTAGAGAGTACTCTAAACCAGACGAAGAGTTGACTCCTGTCTCATTATGAAACTTGTTCGGTTAAGCGAGCTGGTCGCTTATGATGGTTACAGTGTGTGGGATTAACTATGCCCTTATGTAGCCTTTTATGACAAATACTTATAATTTATTCCGTAGACGCTTACCATTAGGCATCAGACGATTAGGTTCGTTTTCTTCGAAGAGACAAGAAGAGAATCTCCCAAGCGGACAGAAAGCATCAATAAAACAGGAAATTGCATAAACGTCTCTAGCTTTTATCAAATCTCAGTTTAAAATCTCTCTAACAGCAGGCCATTCCTTCTACGCCAAAGTAAAGACACAAACCATTGCATACATTTAGGCTCTACCAAAATGAACGTACGACTCTTTAAAGTACAACTTTTGTAACGCTCAACAAATTACTACACTCTTCAACTAACCGCTTCTGGTGACAAATTCAATTTGTTCCCATGTTTGCTGCAACCCCAGGATAAAATGCCAACAATTTCACCTCATTATAAAGCTATCCTTCTCCTGCATCAACAGCAGCAATGTCGCCCCAAACTTTTGCCCTTGGAAAATTCTGAGGTGAACGTTGTTCATCACAAAGTTATGACAACGGTTTAGTGAAGCGTACAAAACAACAGATTCTGCTCGGACAGGCTCTTCGGAGCAAGTGACGGCGCAAAACTTTGCTCTCCCGAACCGGTTATACATCCAGGACGGTCCCTTTTTGCCGAAACCCTATCAAGCATCAGTTCAACGGAAGAAAATCCTATCCCTTTTACAGCTAGTGAAACACGGCGAAACACCAACACCCACCCAAGCCTCATGAAACGTCGCGCCCATGAACGCGAATGAATCATTTATTGGACTTAATTAACCCGACATGATTCACGGGACAGTTGATGGGCTGTTCTTCCTTTGGCCAAGTTTTTCGAGAACCTTTTGCGAAGTGGAAAAGTTTCCGTTACGACGTGTCAATAAACCTCTGCCTCAGTTCCCAATGCTCGGTACGTTCGCCTTGGGCCGAAACTTTCAATCCGGTTAGCTTAACTATCCGGAAAATTTATTACCTTCTTCTCCCCTTCACTACGTACCTTCACCGTCCGGTCGGTTCGTCCGGCTTTCGGTGTGAGTTTTCGCAGAAAAGGGAACATCTAACGAATGTTTGCATACTTGCAGCAGTCAAGTGCCTTAACGTTTCGCGATGTTTCTTTTTTCTATTCCTTGCTGTAGCGCACCTGCTGGTGGAATGAGGTTTGCAAGGAGGAATTCCAGCAGCTGTTCCGATGCCGTTGTCCTCAGTGGTCGTACTGCAGGTGAGTGTTGCTGATGCCGCCAGTACACAAGCACATAGCCATACACACACAATGCTCTCAGCTTGCCAACTTTTATCGCAATGCAGCACAACACGTGGCCCATCCGAAGCATGCTTTAGAGCAGGTTTTTTGCTTGTTAAAATTTGTACTTCCCCCATTTGTTGCTAACTATATTCCGCGCTTTTCCGCTTCGTTTTGCTCCATTCTACACTAGATCACCTGGCCGGTACTACAACGCGTACTGCTCCATGACGAACACGGGCTACATCTGGACGCAACCAACGTGGGATTGGGAGACGACCTAACCACAAAACTGGACGAGTGTCACTCGGTGTGAAAGCACGGTCCATTCCGCTATTGTGGAGCAGCGCACAACGGCAACGTTTACATCACAACGCTGAAGGTTGACAACAGAAGTAGAGTACAGCGTTAAGCATATCGTTGTTAACCCAAATTACGTTAATTAATTCGTTCATTAAACCATGTTGAATAACTTGTTGCGTAAGTTAAGTTGCTTCCTTGCGGTTCTGCAATTAGCAGTTGCTCCATTTAGTGCGGTTGTTATAAATCATTACGCTACAATGTGAAGCCCATGTTTCACAATATTATAAACAGCCTTTTTCATTTGTGTCTTTCTTTATCATTTAAAGAATACTGCATCTAACGTGTAGTACCTTTTTCGTCGCCAATAATAAGTTTTCGTAATTTAAAATCAAAACGCCGCAAAGTATGCAATCCCGATTCATTTCCAGAGCTTTTCCTCATTTACGGGAAGCTAGGCGCCTCCATTGTAGAAACGAGCGACAAGCTCGAAACATGAATTACACTTATCGACTTTAAACATTCTTTTTTAAATGACTACGATTTTTTTTCTCAAAAACAAATGAATCATTTCTATATACAACTGTGAACGTTTCAAACGATCATTATCGAACCTCTTTTGAAAACAAAACCAAAACCACAACGTCGAACCAAAAGTATTATCAAATGCACTAGGAGACCAAACGTTTTATAGACTTACATTTTACACACAAATCAACCAATCAATCAGTACATGAAACGATTGTTAAGAACGACAACAAAACAAACGAAAGAGCGAATTTCGATCGCTTCATTAAAAGCACGTGCGTAATGTATTATAATAGTATACAAACAGTTGTAGTGCTCATTTCATTGCCTCCGTAGTCGGTTGTGTGTAGGAATAGCCGGTTTTTTAGAAGAAAAACGAAACAATGCATTCAATGTCAGCATAGTTGCAGGGCATTTGTTTGGAAAAAGAGCCCCGCTTAGTACGTACGATTGTTGACCGGTTGACCAACCGGTTTCGTTTTGTTTTCCGTTTTCGGTTCGGCTGTAGCGATGGATAGTTAGCGAGTGCGAAAGTTTTTTAATTTTGGCTAGCAGCAAGTATTTTTAAAACAAAATTGCAACAAAGCGAAAAGTGCAAACATGAAACAAAAATGAAACCAAAAAAAGGGATGAGAGCTTATGTTGCAGTGGTTAGTTAAATAGTATGTTTTAATATTACTCCATTGAATAAAAATGCAACCGAAGCGAAGGGGAAACGTTATGAAAAGAGCGAGAAAGAGAATAATGAGAAAGATTCAATGTGAAAATATTACATTTTATCATGCCTTTGAGTTGTTTTTCCACCAATACCATAAGAAGGTTTCTAAATTTTCATTCGTTTTGCATCTTCTACCACCAATCTCTCAATCTCAAACCAACCAAATTTCAATCATTACACCTTAATCCTAGCACTAACATTTAAAAACCCCGGTAACAACAGTGGTAAGCTTTACAATACGAACAATTTCATTGAACCGTGACAGTGGGGGGCTACCACGCATGATAAAAATAGGTGAACGTGGGGCAAATCCCGTGCCTTCGGTGTGTTGGTGTGGCCCCCGCACCAAGCCCGAATACTAACAGCAACAGCAAAATCGTTACATGTTAAAGACATGCCTCGCCGTAGGAAAATAAGCGTATGGTAGGTCATGGGGAGGGAGGGAAAATTCGACTCCCGTCCCGTTGCTGTAATCTTTTTTTGTCATCCCTGTCAACAACAGTGACGCACACGTACAGCAGCACCACACGCTGGAAACGAAGTCCGGTTTGGCGGGTAATAGTTCCGTGCGTTGTGGAGCAGTCTGTGCGCGGGACGGAAGGATGAATGGGGGGGAGGGTACAAAAAAACACCCCTAGCTCCATTTAGACGATGAAGGCGTGTTGAAGTAAAATTCAAATCATTTGCCATACAGGGCACGAAATTGTCGGTTCGGCAGGCAAGTGTTGCTCCGGTGTTCCGGTGGTGTGTTCTTCACTCTCCAGCAACAGGTTAGATATTGGGAAGCAATAACCAAGTGGTTTTGTGGCATGGTATGAAAAGTGAATTGTACAACTGGCGATAAGAGTTCTTCTCACGCATCATTAGTGTAATCGGGCTTACGATAAGCAAAACCAAGTGTTGCACGCAGCGAATACGTTTTGCGTGGAACCGTCACCGACCGCACCGCAACGGTGACCATAATGTGCACTAATTGATCAATTGAGCTTAACCTGTAAGTGAAATCAATCGAAATGTGATGGTTAACCGTGTGCAAAAGAGTCGTTTTTCTTTGTTTCCTTGATGTGTGATGTGATCCATACGATTCAATTGATCATGCATAAAAAACGAGATCATAAAGCGGTTACCGGAAACATATCGAACATCCGCCAAAAAACCGTGCGTCAGTTGAATAAATGAAGCCTATAAGCTTTAAGCACACCAGATTAACGAAGGCATCGACGTTCAAGCTTCAAGTGAAATTCAATCCATATACTTCCTCATTTTCATCCACTCCGTGCTTCTCCACCTGCTCCACTCCCAAAATCTGCCCCATATGGATTTGGATCGATTGCTGCCACACACACACACACATCAACGTTATACGTCACTGTACGTGGCGGTTGTGAAGAGTGATAAGCGCTCGGGCAAAGATTGGGACTCACGTGGCGTGTGTGTTGCGAGCCACGTACCATCATCATGATATTATGTAAATTCGGTTATTTGATCTGTTATTTCCTTCTTTCCTTTTTTTTGGTTACGCATTATGCTCACCATTGTAACGAACCGGTAATCATAATGTATCCTTTATGCGGAATGCTGCTTGCATTACGCTGTCTTCCTCTGCTCCATTCAACCATTAATTTTTATTTCCAACTGAACGGTGGTAGTAATTTGTGCAAAAAGGTTCGGCAATGAGAAAATTCGTAACGATTGGTTCCATTTTCTCTTTCGGTAGGTACTTTTAATCTTCATTTGATTTGAAGGACGTTAAACGGGTTAAAAAATTAACAACATTAGGAAAGGTTCAACCTTTTGCTGTGTCGAGGTTCTCACTGTGCCTTAAAATTCATTTAAATTCATACCGCTATTTTGAGCTCGAAAGTACAATGTTTTTGAAATAAATCATAATTACGAGAAATAAGTTTATATAAAATTCGTGGATTAATCCGCCGCTGTAAACCTCAACCGCCTATTGTGAATTAATTCGCTTAAATAAAGTGCACTTCCGGTGAAAGCTGTAAGCACTTTTGGTCCCGAAAGCTACGGAAGCATTTAGCGAATCCGTAAGCAAAGACAAACACCATAGAATAAAGTAATTTCGACTCTTTCCTTTGTTTTCTGTAAGTAAGCAAGGCCGTTCTTTAGCAAAACAAATACAAAATATGGTATGTCTATTGAAATTAAGGCTACGAGAAATAACAGAATGGATTTAAATTAATCTTCATTCGTTTTTACTGCATTTTTCTGAATTTAAGGTTAATAAACCAACCATCTAAAATATGACTTTGATCGTTATAATTAAAATTCCAAAACACCCGTACAACTGTAAAATGGCGAAAAAGCTCTGCGAAAGCTTCGTTGCGAAAGCTTGCGGTATCCTCTCTCACGCGTATTGTTTAGATTTTCCGGAGAGTTTCCCGTTTTCTCGCACATTGTTACTACGAACACGCGTTTCACTGATTTCACCAACACAACCATACGCTTGAACTTGAACACAATGAAAACGGTGCCCCCGGTGTACTCTTTCACACGTGCTGAAGTGCTTTTCCTCTCTCTCTCTCTCACTCTCGAGCGCGTTCATTGGTAATAGTCCTTGTTTTTCCACTACTATACAGCGGATGTTCAGAGCATAGCAATATTTACCATCCCCTTGGGCTATAGTAATGTGCGTGAGTTAGTAAGTTGTCGATTAAGCAGACCCACACGCACACACACAAACAGTGGATTTTGCATCAGCAAGAGACTGTCACTTGGTGCTATCAGTCAAACTGTCCGTGTGTTCCGCAGCTTGCTGTTATCCAAACAACCCACGGAAGAACACAACGGGCGCTACGGGTGGGGACGGTCTGAACGGGGCAAAAAAAGGCTGTTCTGTCGCTTCCCGAGTGAGCCACGGACAGACAGCAACCGTGTCTCGAACGAACCAGTCCAGGGTCGGTTGGTCTGGTCCGGTGGGAATCGGTTACGGAAGATCGCGCCAAAGGTGCGCCTTTCCTGCAAGAACACTACACTTGCTTTCAGGCAAGATTTTCCCAGTGTGTGTGTGTGTGGCTAGGAATTGGCCGAGTCGTGTGAACAAAAGTGAACAACAACAGCACCATGGACCAACGCCATGGTCTGGTGCCGGAAATGGACTGATTTCACTGTAATTTCGGTCCATTCCATCCATTTCCGTTTCGTCGGTCGGTTGCGGTAAAGGCGTAAGTATTTTCCGAATGAAGGATGCTCTTTTCATTCCTCCTTCCGACCAAACATCAACGAGAATGATGAGTTTTTGTAGTGGCGTAAACAGTGTGAGGTGTTTAAAATGTTCCGTTCAATCCGCTGATAAACACGGTGCGTCATGAGCCAGCTAATAGCCAGCCTTAAACATATGGTACCGATTGAGTGCACGGTGTCATTAGCTTAAAGTTGTACGCTGAGCGGAAGTGTTCATAAGCCGTCATCTGTTGTTCTAATTTCGTCCGACTGCTTTCTTTCCTCTGTCTCTCACTCTACGCGTCACGTTCACGGATGGCCCATCGCCGTACTGCTGTTATAGAAAATCGAATCGACGGACAACGCACAACATCCTTCATCCGTTTCGCCAGCCAACACCAGTGGGCTTTACGTGGCGCTCTTGTAAACCTCGCGCCTTCCACATCCCACTGGCCCAAAGCTTCTGCTTCCGACAATGCCAGCAATGAAGGGCAAACGTGCGGAAGCGATGGACCAACTGCTGCCGGTGGCGGTACTGCTGGTCGTGATACTGACGGTGGTCGGAGGTGCCGACTCCTATACCGTTCCGCGCGATACCGACATCCTGCTGGCGGATGGGTTCTTCAAGCGTATGCGAGACCTGTTTGCTGAGCGAGTGTACGAAGACGCGCTCGGTACCGGCGGGTCCGAGATGGCGGACGAAGCGGTAAGTACGGTGGCACGGAGGCACCCTCCCTATCGACTATACATATCCCCAACTAGCGGAATCACCTACTCGAAACGAAACAAACTCAAACGGTCGTTCGATTATTCGTTATTATTAAACGGAAATGGAGCTTTTTCGAGAGGATGGCTTTTTCCCCGCATCTGCAATACCGCGGGCAAACAGGAAATGTGCCACTCTCGAAAACATTGGGTAAAATAGATCGAAACAAAGCGACCACGATGTTGCAGGCAGAATCCGAGAACACGCCAAAGAAAACTCGAGTCGACGAGAGCATTAAACAACGGCTTTGATACGGTTTGTTAACGAGCAAGTACCAGCGAGTGCGGTACTTCAATTTCTGCTTCGCTTCTTGCAGAAATAGGTACTGCCCCGGCGGTAGTTTTTATCATTTCATCATCGGGTGCTTCGCCTTCTAATGACTCATTTTGGTCTGCTTTGCTGCAAACGTTCAATGGGGGGACGGCAGGAGGGGTGCACCGGTACTGAAGGGTCGCTTTAACGGGTCGTCATAAGGCAAAACGAGCTACCGAAAATAGCCGGGCTGGTGAGTGACGAAGAGCAAAGAGCATCACCGTACGAGCTTCCGTCCGGACCATTATCGATATTGACTTCCTGCTGGAAATGGATGCAGAAGCCGATGACGACGATGATGATGATGTTCGTTTATATGCATGGAACCCACCCGGTCCCTTGCATGACCAATGGCTTTAAATGGTAGCACCCCCCCCTAGCTACTGCCCGATTAATGTACGTTGAACGAGCTTCAGGAGGGTTTGTGGGGATGTTGGGGTAAAAAAAACCTTTTCAACCCATCGTCAGCCCTCGTTTCCAGTATCAATGTACCGGGTTTGGGTGAGGGATCGAGTGAATTGGAAATGATTCGGAAAATCCATTTGCCCGACGAGTGACGAGTGGTACGTCCACAAACAGGGCACAACACCGAAACCTCGGTAATATCAACAAACCGTTTTATTTAATCTTTTAAGCCGTTGAAACCCGCCCCCAACCGACAACAATTTTCGCCTTAGCGAAGTGGACAGTTTGGTGATAGGGGGGGTCTTCGTTTCTTTGCGAAACGTAAATTGATTATACATTTATAGCAAAGACCCATCCAACACCGATAAGACGCTAAAGTACCGTACCGTACCGCCAGGTATGGAATGTTCTCTGAAACATCCTCCCGGCCCCCGGTGTACTGCAAGTTTAGCAAATTAGAAATTCCAACCTTCTAGGATGTTTGATTTTCCCTCCCAATTCTTGTTACCCGAAGTTCAAAGCAAAGAACTTGGAGAACGAAACTTATGCACCATTAGAATTCCGCTCAGTTCCCAACCAGTTTTGGCCATCACTCTTCGCCGGCACTTGTGCGTTCAAGCAGCACCTGGTAGGTAGCACCTTGGTCTTCGGCATCCGTCTTAGGACCTGCATAATTCAGGTCAATTTCATTCTATCCGGCCTAGGCTGTGCTGGTCACGGTTGGCAATAGTTCTGGGTGCTAAGCGTTGGATTTCACGCTCCCGGAACCACTATCACCCAACATCTTGGCATAATTAATGTTGCATTGTAGATATAGCCACTACTTACCGGCCGTATCTGCCTGGTCGCATCTTGAAATACTACCGCACACAGTAAACCATATGGTGGCCGGATTTGGTACATACCACTCCGACTGCTCAGATATTCCATCCCCGCCGACGGTAAACTCTGGGGAACAACAAATTAGATTCCAGCGAGTGTTTGGGGGAGGTGATGCGGATGGGCTGGAGCAAATTTGTTTATGTTTGTGATACAGTAAAAAAAACTCCTCACCACTTCGGGTGTTTATGTGGTAAGGTGAATTTTTCCAAGATACTATTTTCGGTGTACACCATCGCGATGGATTCCGTCTTGCGCTAATGCCACTAATTGTATTAGGTGAGGTTATGTGTGGTGATGTTTGCACCACTACAACGCATCCCAACGGCGTGCTTCCGTGAACGAACAAACAACGACCGACCAGTTCCGAACGCGTGGCATGAACGTAAGGTTTGCTTTTGCGTAACATGATACTAAATGGAGTCTCATTAGGTATTTTTATTGAGCTCTTTTGAGGTAACAAACAAAGGGGTTATCCGATGGTGTGAAGAAATATTTTGTTGCTCACATGGCGTACTGGCAACATGCACAAATGTAAATATAATCAGTTTTGTCATGCTTTAACTTAACGTAAAAATCCTTCTTAAATGTCCTACTGTTACTACACCTGCATAAAACTTCCACTAATCTAACTCTCACGAACCCATCAATCACACATTGTTGCTATGTCGATTGCCTAACTTTAGGGGTTTAACTATTTTACATGATTGTAAGTGTACAGCTGCCTTGGATGAGTGCGATCAAGCGCCTTAAGGCATGCAATTTGCACAACAAATTACAACAATTACAATTCTTTATTATATGTTAACCCGTTTAGTAGACGCTTAAACGTTGAAAAATATGAAATGCAGCAGCGTTTTGTTTTCTTTTTAATTCTTGCTTATTAATAATCAGAACTTATCTTCACGATTTCATTAAATTATCCAGTTCACCTTCAATATCTTTTTTACTAGAGAGGCCAGGCCGTATTGCTTATAACTAGTGGCTTAATCTAATGTACAATTTATATTCGTTCGAAGACATTTCCTTTTCCAAACATTGAAAGGTCATCTTATCCCGGGTGTTCTCGACTGTCGCCTACTACCTTATATTGACTATAAAACCACCCTGAATCCCGACCGTATAACAAATTGGATCAATACATTAATAGATAAAAAATCAGAATTTGTGAAAGCATTAACTCATAACTGACATCTCATCTATTGTGCATGCCCCCATGAACGTGGCTAGTTTTCTCGCCGAATGATGATTTGCAATTCCAATATGAATATACCGCTTTTGCAAGTGCCGACAGAGAAACTTCAACAAAGCGGGTTCTATCTCACTTTGCGCAATTGAAAAATGTTTAGTCCTGCGTCATTGCGACACATGCTGACATGGCTTCATGGCGTAGCCCGTCTACCCACACGAAACACAAAGTCACCCATCCGAATAATCATCATTAGCAAATTAATCTTAACGCCAACTGTGGAGGCTGCGGCTACCGTTGGAAACGAGAAAGCACTGCACGGCTCGGTTATGAATGTAACAGCAATAAATAAATAATAAAAGTACCGACCGAACTCTCGCGATCTAGGTGGTCCCTGGGAAGTTATTCTATCTGATTGTTGACGATCGTCCCATGCAAAATATGCATATCAGTCCCTTCTACGAAAGGGAACACAAATATTCGACAGGAAAGAATTTTTTGCAAGGTTGCAAAATGTCAAACTTCAAACGGCTCTTTCTAAAAATCAGTCCGATTTTATCCTTCCGATACAACGATTTATTGTGTGCCATAGGAGGTTTACTTTATTCTACCGACGAACATCCTTGGAGCGCAAATCCTTCCGTTCTTGTAAAGTCTGAGGTTGAGTCTCGCGTGTCTGTTCTCGTCTTTGCGCGTTAGGCGGTTTTCATTTTCAAAACGTTTTGTTTGTGCTATTGTGTGAAAAGTTTGTTTGTTTTTTTTTTGCCCCCTTTTTACTCTTCCTTAACAAAGCCTTTATTCAAACGTCAATCGGTTGAATTCAAGAGGCAAGATTCGTTGCCGGAAGACTAACGAGTGATGTCGACCGTACCGAGCAGTCAGTGGAAGTGAAGACCCCAAAACGAGTTAGGACAGAGTTCGCCTCGCCCCCAAGGTGTGGCGTTCGTGAGATGGGACCGCATTTCGTTCCCGGTGGTGCCGGTTCCGGAGATTTAGTAGTTGTTTTATGTCGGACGGCTTGCGCTTTTTCGTCTATTTCTTGTGATACACCTTTTGCTACTCGTCTAGTGGGTGAATGCTCTTCCGTCCCTTTACTATTCCTTTCAGGGTTTATTTTCCCAACAACTTAATAGGGTTTTGCATGGGGAGCGATGGTAAACTAAACACAGGCTTTACACAGGTACTGTTGAAGGTTTTCCGTTTCATTATAGAGGTTTTACTGCTTCTTTCGTTTGACGGCCAACTGTTTTGCTGCTTACCTTAGCGGTACAGAGAGCCACAGCACAATGACTAAAAAAATACGCCTAGATCCATGTTGTATGCCTTTAAAAAGGCATAAAAGTTCTTTTCTTCCCAGCAAACTCTTGTATCTGCACCCATACTGTGCCTCCGCTAGGACGATGCAACTTTTAGCAAGTAACCACCAAGTAACACACACACTCATCCATCTAAGAGGTGAACTGGGAAACTTCTTAACCACAAACCTCATCCCTAGAAGAAGCACATCCGGTTCCTTGGTGGCACCGAACCGAACCGTTCTCAAAAGGCACATATTCCCCCAAGAGAGCAGAAGGAGGAGAAAAAAGTGTAGACTCCGTAGAGTGACACAAAGTCCTGACCTGCACGAGAGCTATATAGGGGGGGCGTGCTGGTTCAAAAGGCACTCAAGAATACGATGATACTTCCCCGCCTACGGGATATCTGCATTGGGAAAAGATTTGCCAACCAAATCTCTGACACACAGCGAGTCACTAGAGGCGCGTCATAAAACCGAGTGAAATCTGACACATTTGACCCCTTCCTTCAGGTCTCCGTAGCCCAAATTTTAGAGCACGAAGCTTTTTCTTTCCAACCTACCAAAAAATCTTCGACTTCCGAATTCGTGAAGAATACCACCAGACAGAGAGAAAGAGAGAGAGATAAATCAGACCAAAATTGGAATAGACGTACAGTGAAGTTTTGTGACCGCGATAAACTTTCCTCATTACCTCGACTCTGCGGAACTTTGGAGCGCCGGGGACAACAAACCACCCGAACGGGGAAGTGATGGCGTACAACACACCAGGCGTGTTGTTGGTTTCGCAAACCCGTCAGGATCATCCCGGTCCGTGATCAGTTTGGACGAAGGTTCTCAAGATGACAAGACGGCAAGTCGTTGTTGGTTTTTTTTTCCTTTCCTGGGCTGTCCATTTGCACCATTTTTTTTGCTCTTTGTCTCACTTCAAGAAGAAGTTATTCGGGTGTGGTTTTTTTTTGGGAGGTCGGTGGGACCAGTGTACGTCATCTACGGTTGTCTTATGTCACGGAGATTGATGAAGCCCTTGGTACGGGATTTTGATTTTGACTGCCGCAAAACTTCGTCCACCTTGGTGGGTGTTGGGCGGGATGGCAAGCGTAACCCCTTCGCCATGATCGATGAATTCAATGTCAACCGTCAAGGGACCAACCACCATCATATATTACCCCGTGATAGAATATTTGGCAGGCCATAAGCAAACATCCCCTGGCCATAAATTAATTTGACGGTTGTTCAACAATGATTGCCATACATACTTTTGCCATCTTGCGTTATGAATGTTCCCTGTTGGAGATCACGTCGCCCGATGGGAAGCAATGCATCACAATTTGTTCCGAAAATTAATAATTGGATTTAAACGCTTGGATACCGAAAGGCCTAAGCACAATAAACAACGCGAAAGATAAAGCTTTAACACGACAACTTTACATATCTCCAACATCTCGGCACTCAAAGCCATGCCAAATGGGCATCATTCCTTGTATCCCGCAACGGTGCAACGGCGAGGTTAAAAGGCAACGGATGAAAACATTGGCACGATTCAACGATCGGTACCCTGGGACAAATGTCCCCGGTCCGATGTACGTGTACGTCTCCCGGCGATTGCTTCACACCGCACGTAAAGCTTGCCGGCTTCCCGCCCCGGGGGGAGAGCAACCGAAACGTGTCTAAGTGGTTATTACGTTATCTTCACCATGGGGCCATGTGGTGCGGTTGCCCAGTTTTTCACACATTCGGGTGGCTCCAGGGTGACACGTGCGTGCGCTTATGTGTGCCTATGTCTGACACGGTTGCACATTTGGTGCTGGTGTGTTCCGGTTTCGGGCACGGTGTTTTAGGTTATGATTAAAGACCATTATCTTCACGGTGCTGCAAACGGGCCACGGGCGGTACCGGGCAAATAAAAACTAATTGCTACAGTCGGGGCAAAATAGCACGTTTTTACGCAGCAACCAACAATTCAGACGACCGAAACGAGTTGCTGAAAGCATTGGAGCATGACGTGCCTAAAACCGTAAGGATCGTACGGCTGGAATGGGCGATGGGTAAAAGTTCATCGATGGTGAACTACCACGAAATCAGCACAAATTGTACAAGATCATGTAATTATTTCATTATTCAAATGTGCCAGCCGCTGCTGCTTTTTGCGGTCGGTCTAAAACGGGTCGCCGGTTGAGTGCCGCCGGATGTCAATCAATTGCCCTGACCTTTCGGGAGGATGTATCGAATTTGGTTTGAGAATGTGGAGCAAGTTTACCAAATCTTTGCCGCTATTGTTAGTCATCCATAAAGATGGTCCTATCTTTAATCGTCCTGTATTACTTTGTTTGAGGTGTAAAGGCCTTAAGAATCTGAAAGCCTAGGGTATTTTCACAGCTGCATTTCAAAGGACTTTTTCGCCTATATGATCTCTTGGTGAATGTAATCAATTTTTTAAGATTGATTCTTGCTCAGCACACTAAGTCGTTATTGTACAATACGATACGATTGCGTATAAGACAGTGAAATAGTTGTTATTATTTCAACGTTTACTACCGATCTTTGAATTCATTGGTGAAATTACTAACACTTATTCTACTTAATATGTTATACTCCTACTCCGTTACCTCATGTTTGATCATCGTTCTCATTGTGTTTGGAGATCTTTGATTATTAGTACCTCGTGATCGAAAATCAGGGAGTTTAGATCTAGTTTAGTTTAAGTTTAGAAAATTACGGATACTTTCTGTTGCCTTTTACAGGTTTGTACTTGCCTCTTCTTATAGACAATAGTTTAATAGTTGTGAAATACATTAAAGAACTTTTTTCTTATCTATGTGTGAAATATTTCTAACTGCCTAATAAACTATAAACACAAATTGTGCATGATGATAAAATATTGCTGCTATAATGTTTCCCACCTCCCAATGATTTCGATTGAAACGTATAATTCCAACGTATCGTTCCCGAGTTCGTACACCTTCGCTATCTGCTTCGAGGCTTCCAGGGGTCGCTTTTTTATCACTGCGAGCCAACAATAACAAACTTCACAACACATTGCCATGATTAATAGCTTCATAATGCCAGCCGAGAAGAAAAGAAAAACAAATTTGACCCACCGGCAATAAACAAACACGATTTCCACAAGCCGCCCGGGTGCAATGTCCCGGTAACGCATAAATTGTCCAGCCGACCGTCCGGATGGGTCCTCTACACCAGTTGCACCCGCGTACCCATCGAGAAGAGATTAAGTTTCCATGATTCGTTTCGGTGGGTTTTTGCTTTTAGAAACACCTCGCAACACCTTCCACCCATTTACCGCGAACCGTGCACAGTACCGCAGCTCGATTTATGCTCATATGTGTAATGGATGTCCAAAACTGGCAGGTGTAAAAATTTCTTTTCTAAACCCATACACTTCGCAGGTGTGCGTATCCGACCGGTGGTCCGATTCGGAACGTTACGCCAGGAGGGAAAAAACGGAGCTGCTTGAATTACTGGCCACCATTTTGACATTCGCGAGCGTTATAAAGAATGCTTTCAAGTATAGTCAACTCGAACCAACAACCAAAAAAAAAACAGCTTCATACCCCGAGGCACCCTCGGGCGTCGTTTGGATGATCTGTTTCCTTTCCACACACAAACACACGCACGGAGACACATAAAAAGCCATTCAATCGGATATGGATGTGGTAGGTAAAAGAGGCCACAAAAATATATGTACGGCGTTGTATGACCGTGTACGGAGCAGCAGGGTTATGATTTTCTGCCCAGCACAGAAGAGGACGAGCTTTCGAGTTAATGGTCCCCGCCGTGTAATCTTGCTCGACGTAATGTAGCCGGCGTGCTTTTGTACCCGACCACGTCCACGTCGACCAGCCAAGGCAGGACGAATTGGAAATTGTATTTCCATCGTGCCCAATACGGGCTTCAGGCGAGGGGGGTGGGGGGGGGGGGGGAGATTGGGAGGAAGACAATGGCCGTATGTGTGCTTGATGATGTGCTGTGTACCTCTCATTCGGGTTGGTTTGTTTTGCAGGTCCGGTAGCGTTAGAGGAATTGGAAGGCGAACCATATGCCTCATCGTAGAACACATGAAGAGCAATCTGCAGAGGGCATTCATCATGTAAATTGTGCCCATCTTGATACCACCCGTTCGACCCCGAGTGTGTCGAACCATGGGAAACCGGGGATGGGGATCAGCGACTAGTGGTGGTGGTGTTTGAATTAATCATGACTTTTGGGGCTCCATTTGTGTACCGGCAATACCAGGAAGGCTTTGCCGATGAGTTGAACGAGCCCCGAAAAGCATCTTAAAGCTTCCGACCGTTCCGGGCACAAAAAAAAACCATTCGTCTCGAGCCGACCGTGTCGTTTCATCCCTTGCCCATCCTCCATCTTAATGAGCTCATGTGTGGCTACGTTTATGAGCTTTTGTTAGTCGATACGCATCAGCTCCAGTTCCCTGGTGCGTGTGTGTTGACACGTGACCCAAACACAAGCCTTGTACGAAACACACCGGATTAGGATATATCTTTATTATTATACTTTGCGCGCAGATGAGCGGTTTCCCTGGAATGCTCGTTACGCACAGGTAACGCGTGCTGCACGTCCCATGGCGCGCGCGTTCTGTTTCACCACCACCCACCAACGGGCAAAGAAGAAAGTGTGCCCAAGAATATTATCGCCATAATACCGGGGTAGACCGGCTGTAGAACCCATCAGTTCGCTCGTTTCCTTCACGAATCGATACGAAACCGTTATCAGCAACTTATGACACGGCTCGAGATAAATCAATAATCACCCCCAAAAGGGATCAAAACCGGCAAAGTGCGTGTGTGTGTGTGCGACATATGAGCCACCCGAGACCGAGGCTTTCATGGCGCGGGGAACTCGATTTTCCTCGCCCGTTCATTAGTTCGGGCGAAACAAAAACAACTTGATTGAAGTCTGATCGTTTCGTAACAGCAGGTGTACGTCTTATTGAATTTCCTAATTTTCGTATTAAATTGCACCTGCTGTCGGTGGATTTTATGACGCATGCAAATGATCCATCCAGCGATCGGTGCTATACACCCGAAACCCTGCACACTTACGTTGAGAAGTAATTTAGCAAGAAGCATTGGAATCCTTTAGAAACCGAACAAAAAAAACACAGTGGTGAATAAAATTTTCGGAATTGACTTTAATACGCCTCGATGGTATGCAATGTGTTGTTAGAAAATCACCATTTAAATCTAGCGTCGGTTTACTCACGCATTGCATACCTTTAGGCGTTGTGAATTCAAGAACAATCCGTTACACCACGTTATTTGCTGGCACTGAGAAAATGGAACAGTAATTTTGTGGCTTTTCCTTCCTTTCCTTCGCAGCCTCCCTTGCCACCAGTCGACACCTCTCATCTCGACAGTCCACCAAAGCCGAAGTTGGTAGAGGATTGGCCGAAGGTGAAACACTCATTCGGTCAGGTGACGGCCGTCACAATCGATCTGCAAGGCAACCCGGTCATCTTCCACCGGGGCAGCCGAACATGGACCATGGAGTATGTACTTCTGCAGTGTAGATTGCACTTTTTTTTACTGATCGTCTGGGTGTCTTCCCTTCTCCAGGAGCTTCAACGATAGCCATCATTATCAACACATCGCGGAAGGACCGATACCGGAAAATACGATCGCAACGCTAGCGGCATCGGACGGTGCCGTACTGGAGGAACGTGGTGCCGGTATTTTCTACATGCCGCACGGACTAACGATCGACCGAAACGGCAACATGTGGCTGACGGATGTGGCGCTACATCAGGTGTTCAAGTTCATGCCCGGTCGGGACTATCCCGCCATTACGCTCGGCCATCGTTTCGAGCCCGGCGCGTCCAAGAGCCATCTCTGCAAGCCAACCGCGGTCGCCATTGCCAGTACGGGTGAAATTTTCGTTGCCGATGGGTACTGCAACAGTCGGCTGCTAAAGTTCAATGCCGCCGGACGCTTGATCCGTACCATCCCGCAACCGCCCGAGTTCCTGTCCCTGCAGACACCGCACGGTTTGACGCTGCTCGAACACCTGGACATGGTGTGTGTGGCCGATCGGGAGAATATGCGCGTCGTTTGTCCGCGCGCTGGCCTGCAGACATCGTACGGCGAAGGGACGCAGGCAGCCACCATCCAGGAGCCAGATCTTGGCCGTGTTTTTGATGTGGCCGCCTACGGTGATTTGGTGTACGCGGTAAATGGACCGACCTCGCCCATGATTCCGGTGCGCGGTTTCACGATCGATCCACGCTCGGAAACCATCATCGATCACTGGGGCAAGTTCGAGAATCCCCACTCGATCACCTTCTGCCCGAACGGGTCGGCCATGTACGTGACGGAGATTGGACCTAACCGTGTGTGGAAGTTTACCCTCACGATGTAAGCATGAACCATCGTCCTAGACCCACGATAACCACGCATCTTGACATCCGGTCCCGTGCGTTCCTTTCCTGGGTGGAACCGCACCAGGGTGCAGCGCGTACAACATCTGCCGCTCCACGGTGACCACGAATTAGCCCTCGAACGTGCGGCCGCACTGCCGTCGCATGCCAACAACATCCACAACAACAAAACCGGAACCATTGATGGCGGACACCAAACACGAAAGGAACTCACACGGAACGGATTCGTTGTCGAGCGGGGTGGATTGACATGTGGTTTTTTTTGGGGTGGTTCTATGCACGTGAGCTGGCGATACTACCCACAATGCCTGAGCCGTTTATACAACAGCAAGGAAAAAAATGCCTCCCAAAACCGTACCCAACGCTTACCTATTCCAGCCGGGAAGCGTTGGTACGGTTATGGAAAGATGCCTTTGCTTGGGACAATTCTCCTCATGCCACACGAACAATTGAGTTTTCCTTTTGCAGTTGTAACCGAGGAGCCGTAATGTAAAGCAAAGCAAACGAAAAAAAAAACACATCCAACATCCTTTTGTTTTCATCCATGTGCAACGATTCAACAAGAAAACTGGTTACTAAAGGTGAAAGAGACAGTAAATGGAAGTGAAGAAAGTTGATCTAACTAGCAGCAGCAAATCTATACATACCTATATACATAAATATACAATACATATTCATATACATAGATGCACACCAGCTCACCCTATCGGTGCCCGGAACCCCTATCGGGACGTAAAAGTCAAACGGTTTGTAAGAAGCCCAAGGCTTACAGGTGGCAAAGATACTTAACCGAGTAGTGATTTATATACATAGCCTCACACCACACAACAGCCACGTATGCAATTATATATTTATATTTATACGAAACACATAGGACCAGCGGGGCTGATTGAGAGAATGCTGCTGAAGGTGTGCATTCCACCGTGATGATTGATTGGTAATAAGATTAAAAGAGATAAAGAGAGAGGCCAGTACACGAAGAACAATATTGAACGAAACACACTCTACATCCCTAATCTTGTTTTCCAGCCAGTAGTTGGAAATTCTTATTTCCATTTGGAAGCACAAAAGGACACAAAATACAAACACTTACAAAGCAAAGCGATGGGACACTAATGGTAGATCAAAACAGTGAGAACAACAGGAGTTTAAAAATTATATATATCTTCCGTTAGTAAAACTATGCAAAGCGCACGACACACAATACAAAGCAAAACAAACAACACTGCAGCAGTAGGCGGCTTACGGTAATTCACCATAGAAGGAGCACAACGCATCACACACGGATACATTTATTCTACCTTCACAATGGAGTTCAACACGACACGGAACCAAGAAACGGATGGTAATCGCAATTTATCGCAAAAGTTCTACACCAATTATAAATAACAATTTTGTGCTAGCGAGGAAAACCCAGTAGAATTACGTTCTTGGCGTAGCAATGTTAGCGAACGCAACCCGCTGGACACATTTATGTAGTGCAACTAAATGCAAATCAGCGAAGAAATGGATAGTGTGTGAGTGGTGCTGTGGTGCAAACAACTAAACCCCACTTAGAGCAGCGGCAATACTCTGCTTGCGTGTATTACACCGCTACACCACCGCACCCGAGGAGGATGGCGCAAAACTTTCTAAGGTAAAAACACATATTTTTATACGACGATAGTGGTAATATTACATGAATTAATAAGTAGTTTATTAATTCCATAAGAAATGCAATGAAACCGAGGCAAAGTATCGAATACACACACACTCAGACACAGACTTGCATCCGGAGGCACGAACATCGGTGCCAGGCAGTTGGCAAACTATATATTCATCAAACAATACGGGGAGAAACCCCCCCAAATGTATAACATATTCCATTACACGCGGACAATAGCGGAGAATAGCCTAGAGTCATCGCGTTTGATTACATTTGTTGAAGGGTATGGGACGAACGCTCTAGGGCAGATCCTTCCAATATATGCTTCCTGTTTTGGTAGAATTCTTTGAGGATCCTTTTCGAACGTTGAGGAAGTTTATCTGATCCCATTAAGCCTTGTTTTATTTACTATGAAATGATTCATGTTAACAAAACTAGAGTTTATTTTCTTGTTTTCGGCTCTTGCGATATAACCTCTAGTCAATACCGTTTATAAGCAAGCAAAAAGTGAATAAAAGCTGTTGAGAGACCGCTAAGGCGGTTGCAAACCAAATATATAAGCTGGTACATACCTTGAAGTTATGGTTTCTGTATTTCAACGGGACCGCAGCATCAAAAGCGTTTCACAGTGAGATGATTACGGAGGATTTACCTAACAGAGAATACCAGAAGCATTTAAAGCGTAACCGAATTTGAATTTATATATAATCTATAGTGCGGAATTGTATGCCACTACCACCAATAATTGCATGTTAAGCCATTATTATGATATATACGTATTATACATACGAAAGAGATAAATTATATTACACACATACTATTCGTACAATAAACTTATAAAACCATATATACGGCAGACACATACACAACACAGATATATGACACACCAAAGGCAAAACAAAAAAAAAACACTATGAAGCTACTGTTAGGAAATTTTATAGCAAACTTAACAAAACAACAAAATCACGTACACATACAACTGGAACAGTGTAAGAGCAAGTGCAACTAGTAACACTACTAACACACTACTAATACTACTAATTACTACCACACTGGTCGGGAACGGATGTTGGGTAAGAAATGTTGGCATTTCCATTGCCTAACACCGATCTAGAAGCATAATCCTACCAAGAAGGTACCACCAGTCAATGGGGGGAATGGCTTGTTCACATCGCAGCATTATGTTGGTAGAATTGTGAATGATCACATTGCAAGAAATTGTAGAGAAACCTAACCTGCTCACATACTACTACTACTACACACTACACCACTACAAGAGAAGCAAATATGTTGAATAAAAAATTATCATTTATTTTCCAGCCTTTTTTCAAGCCTTTGTTTTCCTTTACTCGAGTGCGTGGTTTTCTTACTTGATTTCAGGGAAGATCTACGTTGGATACGTTCATCTCTACGTTGGAAGTTTATGTAATGCGAATAGAGAAATCATGCAATCGTCGTTGGTGCTTTCTTTAAAAGCTGGAAAATGAATGAATAAAGTCTATAGAATTTGATAATGAAGAAGAGACAAACCTAGCAAAACTTCTTCGTTAGCTTGCAATTTCCTATATTAAACTCGTATAACAAACTTCCTATAAAAAATAATATCGTCTTACTTTCGAATATAACATTTTAATGATAACAAGCGTTATTTTTCAAACTATGCCGGCTGTTCAATTCGTTTATTTCATTCTCTGCTCGCAGAAATCATCATGTTGGCTACACTGCTTCTTATACTGTTTAATGCGCAAATAACAATAATTTCAAAGATCTTGACACATATCTCTTTTTACGTTTCAGCTAAAGTAAACATTTTCTTCCAGTCGTTCTCAGCCAATGGCTGATCGTTTAATAATTCAAACACCTTTATCTATGTATATGAGATCTCTTAATTGTAATACGAATGAAAAAAGCGAAAATTACGTAAAGGGTTGCAATCTTGTGTGATACGTTACCGTGTGGTTTGATTGGGTTTGCCAAATTGCAAACATATTGAACAACGAACATTAACATACGTATCATTTGCAATCGAAAACTTAACGAAAATGGAATGTGTCCTTATATGCATGCCATGTCTCATAAACTGTCCAAACTTAAAAAAATAATCCAACTAGAAAACAAACCCATTACCCTAATCACCGTATGCCAGGGCAGCAAGCGCAATTCAGCGCTCATTGACTTCTGACCCCGGTGCAGTCTTGTTGCAGGGAAACAACAATCCCCTTCATACTATTACTAGCTGCTAGTGAAATCTGTCTTAGGCTGTTGTGTAAGTGATAAAGGCACTCGTTTTCATATTAGTTGCGTTCATTTTCTTATTATAACTAGTTCCTTTAATCAGAGAGCGTTTGTATAATGAAACTAGCTGCATGTGTCTCTTATTACGGATAAACAGCTGCCTTACTTCACTAGCTATTTCGGTACAAAATGCCCATAAACGTGTAATAATAGAAAATCTATCTTAAATATTGATCCCTAACAAAACAATCTACAGCAATTGCGGAGCAGCCGCTAAGGTGGATAGTTCCAAAGTGTGATAAATGATGTCTGTAACATTTTCTCGGTATTGCACGGAAGGCTTAAATTTTCCATTCCTTTAAAAATTTAACTACGCGATTTAGTTCGTTCAACCAGCCTTTCAGATCGCCCTGTGTGTCCGCAGCTAAAAGGTAGCATGTTACATTGTTATGGGTTCGTCCACCGTCGCCAGGGGATATTGGTCGAAGGAGTCCCCGTTCGGCACTGCAACCAGCAGGTTCTCCGACCGAGCTTGGGCTCGTCGTACGTCCATTGCTACGGAAGCTACCAATGCCACTGCTGTTACAACTCGCTCCGGCAGCCGCGACACGAGAAGTGAAAATCTCCACTCGGACTGTTCGGGGCCGAGAACAGATTGAACGATCAGCCAGCTCTATACACTCGTTAATACATTTTACCAAATCGATGTACAAAATTGGTTGCTAGAATAGGTAACAGTGATACATTAGAAACGTGGATAAATTAAAAGGATTGAATTACGGCAAAACTATCGTATATACCTTTTCCTGGCACTCTTGCGGATAGTTCCAAAACTCGAGCACAAACCCATTCATCTGGCACCAGCGTCGACTCCAGGTGATTCCTTCATTACCGTCCACCTTTTCACCGACGTCCAGGAAACCACTCATATTGGAACCATCGAAGCGAACCTCGCTACGAACGCTCAATCCGATCGTGCCGACCATATTTGAGGTGTACGCCATCGAGTCGAGAGTAAGATATTTGAAATCTTCCGCTAAGAACACCACGCTCTGGTCATCCTGTCGGCAGATGACGGGTTGGAAGTGTCCCGACGTTGAGTAGCAGGAATTGCCAGCCGCCAACAATCCTTCGTCACATGTGGTGGATATCTGTGTGGTGTGATTGGAGCGAGCAGTTGCGTACGTTGCATCGAAAGGCTTTTCCTCTCCGGAAGCATCTTCTTCCTCTATTCCACTTGCCGTAAGCAGCATGAAAGATGTTAGCGTTAAGAAGCCTTGTGATTTGAAACGCGAAAACTCGTTGTCAAAATCAAACGTTTTCGGAGAGTTCGAGCGAAACGACAACATCCGACCAGCTTCACGCAGTTTCTTAGATGGAGACGGACAATTCAGCGGTCGTTTAGTATCCTGCATTAAAACAAATCAAAAATATTAGCGTTATATCTTACAGCATATTTATCTTAAATACACATACCTTCTCCAAATGGTATCGACTTTCAAAGCTGTAATTCTTCACGTTCTTGCGCAGCTGCAGCACAAACACCTCTACCTTTATTTCGTAATTGGCGTCTAGATTTTTAAACTGTATGGCACAATCGCGGAAATACACCCGTCCATCGGTGTGGCGTTCTTTAGCGATCGTCGCTTTCACCTCGTGCTTGTATGTGCATACCACAACGTAGAAATAATTGAACAGTGCATCCCGTATTGCCGTTTCCTTTAGTGGAAAATCAAAGTTACTTAGTGTAACCGTCCCAACGCGCTTGCCTTCAACCAGTGTCATCCCATTGGTCAGGTAATCGATCTTATTCAGCTCATTCCTTACTGCCGTCTCCTTTTGTGTAGCAACCAACAGCAACCGTTCTGCCTCGATTAGCTCTGGTGAACATTCGAACTCACGCGTACTGCGACAAATGGCAAGGGCTCGCTTAAGCTGTTTCCGAGCGTCACTTTGTCTGATTATTTGTTGCATCAGTTCATTCATGTGCTGACTGCTCAGCTCTGTCATCGAACTACTCGTCGCGATGCTGTTGCTGCCCTGCGTGAACGATTGGTACATATCGTCGCTATCGATTTCGCTCTCCTGTTTACGACCATCTGATGTACGACTACCCTGTTTATGGCCGATAGTATTTGCATGAGTCTCGCGCACGGTATGCCTACGGGGAGAGCTAGTCGTAGTAGAAGGAGATTTGCTGCTAGATCTGTCCTCCAGCAAATAGTTGGCGATGCGCTGTCGTTCGTTTTTGATAAACGTTCTACTCTTGCGAAAAGACGATCGCAGTTTGTCCTTCAGATTGCGCATAACGGCCGTACCAGAAGTAGACATTTTAGCGCTCAATGGAGAACTGGTGATAGGAGACAGGTTACCAGTGGATAGACTGTCATCTGGAGCGTGACTGATCAGTTCAGAAACATCCACCGTATCGATGGTTAAGTTTTTGCCCACAGGTGCATGGAACGCTCGTGAAACGGGTGGAGCTAGATCAACTGTATCGTAGCCAATGTTATCGAGCTCATTACCCATTGACGAAGAAGCGGTGATCTCCGAGTCAAGTGTTCCAATATCCGAGAGTGTTATATTGTCGTGCAACGAATGCACTAGCTCCTCTATCTCCTTATCATCATACTTTCGTAATGAATCGATCTGTAATAAGAAAAATATTTGTGATGTATTATCGTACTTTTTTTGTAATTACGTTTTCTTCTCCAGTTACTCACCTCACCATCCGTATCGAAACAACCGAGAGGAGCAGCGCCATTCCCGTTGACCTTAACTTGCACCGATTTGTGTGCCTTTAACACGATCAAATTTTGCCCCACTCCGACACCACTTTCGACGCCAGCCTTTACATTTTTCCCACCCATGTTTTCCTCAACAATAATGTCCTTTTCGAACGAAAATAGATCTACTGGTTCGCCTTTGTACCGCCCTTTAAAACCGATAGTGGACGTCGAGGCGGGAGGATTCTGCTGGAATTGTTCGTTTTCCTTTCGGAATGCTAACCGATCTTCAACCCGTTCCCGTACAATCAGTGGTTCATTTATGATCGACGCCTCTTCCGGTAACGAATCCAGTGAGGATTCGTCTTCCCTACTTTCTTCTTCCTGTAAAATCGAAATATCACTGTCATCAGTTGAATGTAGATGTTGTTGCGGTAGAGTACGATTGTGATCTGAAGATGTGTTCCGAGTAAACAAGGACCGCCGTATCGAGCTGCCAGTAGTATTTTCGGTTGCATTAAATGATCTGTTAGCTCTACCACGGCTACCTCGACCGTTTGCAACATCACTAATAGTACTCTGGCGTGCGGTATTGAAATTTTCTGATAATGCTGTGTTGTATAACGAGTTTTCCCGTTCCTCGATATCAATAACATCTATAGCACGTCCCTCTATATGCGGCGACATAGTGACACGTCGATTGCTCGGTTTCGTGTGGCTTTTGCTCGTATTGTTTTGAGGCTTACTGACCGGTGTTGATGTAACCGTTGGATCTGCCACGCTGACCGGTGCAAACATATTTGTAAGCGAACGTGTTCGCACCAACCTTCCGGGCGATCTTGCCGATTTGCTTTCCACCATGGCGTACAGGATGTTTGGATTGTTGTTTACCATTAAGTACCGCTTGTTCGTTTCACGACTTATAAACTCGTTGAGAACCATTTTGTTACCTTTCGGTGAAATTTCTTGATAAATGGGTTCTTCGTGCTCACCGTGCACATCCACCGGAACGATTGATCGGCCTACCGCAGCCCGCTGAAGCGGTTCTCCTTCGATTACTGGACTGTCCACTTCATCTTCAGCTATTTTGCGCCGTATATTACTCAGAAAATCTCCCATATTAGCCACATTATCCAGATTCAGATCGTCATACGATTGAAATTCTCCCTGTACATGACTTTCGTTGTCCGTTGAACGACTATCGAGGGCTGTCGAAGATTGAGACGCAAAGCGAAATATCCTTTTTGGGGATATTTTCAAATTACGAAGCGTCTTTAGGAACTTTGTCTCAGACAGTTGTTTCCCGGTCTTTCGGGGAGATGCTTCATTGTCGGAACCCTCCACGGGTGAATTGTTTAACCGTTGCCCTTGTGCAACCGACGCAAAATTGAGGCTACGTGCTGATTTACGATTAGTTTCTTCGCCACTTTGACGCCGCCTGCTATCATCGTTTGCAGCACGCTGATTTTCTTTATTTTCATCTTTAGAAGATGTTAAACCTGCATGAGAAGTGGGTTGCTGACCAGTAGCACGATAATTCATTCGTGCTACTTCTTCTTCGCGATCACCGTCTGTTTGTCCTGAACCACACGTTTTACACCTCAAGTGAACCGGTGTGTAACCTAAGTGTTTGTGGTGTAGATTATACTTCTTCTTTGCGGAACTATTACGATTGATATTTGGATCGCGATGGGAAGGATTAGAGGATGGTGAAGTATTACTTACGACAATCTGTTTCTTCGGTGTTTCAAACCTCTTTATAGCCCATATTTTCTTCTTCGATGCTTCAAACAGCGTACGTGTGCGTTTCAATAATGCTGCCTTACGAAATGTTCGCCGTTTTTCAACCTTTCCTCCGCTACACGCACTTCCATTGGTTCGAGATGGAGCACCTGTGGCTGCTGCTGCTGGACAGCAAGCGTTTTTCGGTATTACGACGGAACCCTGACCCTTCGATATTGTTTTTCTTCGCGGTTCATGGTTCGTTCGCCTGGCATCGTCTAAAAAATTTTCCTGCTGCTGCCGACGCCGTTCAAATATCCCACCCGTTGTTCGCCGGCGTCGATCCACGCCCGGAAGTTTTCGTTCCGCGTCCGGAGCTTGATATCGTTCCTCGCTAAGAAATTCTTCAATTCTTCTACGGGTTTCAATACGACTACTAACCGCGCTCTTGCGATGAGGTGTACTCTTTACATTCGATTCCCGTACGAATCGTTCAAAATCCGTTGATGTTGAGTGACGGCGGGACGGAGTTCTTGTACCATCGACAGTGTCTATTTCAAGCTTAGGACCCAGCGGCTCTCCGTCAGGTCTGTATTTATTATATACTTTCGATGATGTTGATTGCTGGGGTTCTGGTTTAGAATTACCCGTCTTGATCAACTGTTTGTGACCCTCGTCTTCCGAATAGTTCAGCATGCTGTAAATCTGTGCTGGAATTGCCTCATTCTTTCCATTACTTGGTGGTACAGTCCATCCTACCTGATGGGTTCTTGCTTTTATTTTGCCTAGTTTCCAACCAATTTCACGATCGTAAGGATCACTGCCTTCGACATCCTTTGCAGTAGGACAGGAAGGTGCTGGATGTGCGGCCGATCGCTTGGGAGAGTTAGCAAACGTTCGAGGAGGCTTCTTCGGTCCGCTCATCTGTTGTGAAGAACTGGTAGACGCATCCGACGTATCCAACATTCTATGTGCACTAACTCCAACTCCCTGCAGCTTTTTCAAACGCCTCATCATCAATCGTCCAACAGTTTTGCCCGAATAGCGTGGTTTCCCTTCCAGTTTACCCACAGACATAGCGGAATCGAACGATTCTTCTCCCGGTGATGTAACTTCACACACTACAGAGTCGCTAAAACATTCTTCTGCGGTTCGTCGTGTTGGTGACGGCGAAGAGACAATTTCCTGTTTTGCCATCATGGGACGCGTGGGGCGATTGTTTCCATAAAGTCGATCAAAGTGAATCGTGGAATCGAGAATTTCGTTACAGAAATTGTCATCCATAATACGTTGCTGGCGCTGGAGATTCGATTTGTCGTGGCGCTTCTTGGTAGTAATATTGCTGTAAGATTTCCTTCGTTTTTCATGCTTTTCATCGGCACTTTTATCATCACGCGGAGAATGTCTTTTTAATTCCTCGACCGTATCAACACTTCGCCTGGCACCGTTCGACTTTTGCATGTCCCGTATCTGAGCTTTGCTCAACGTGATGGTTGACGTGACTTCGCTATGATCCTCCGATAGCTCTTGCACGATTTGGATCATCGGTTGCTCTCCGTCCAATTCATCGCTACACTTCACACTTGATTCACTTGATGCGTGCACACTCGAAGAACGTTTCTTCTGTTCTTGCGGTGTGACTGGTTCGGAGCAAGCTTGCTCGTAGAAGGAAAGCGTCGACTCGTGAAGTTCATCACAGTCGTGATACTCTTCGTCATCGGGTGTACGACAAGACCGATTGTTAGTTAACGAACCACGATTTTCCTTTGGCATATAATCTACCGTACTTTCACTGCCAGCATCTTCCAGTAACACTTCGTGAGTCTTCTTTTTAGATTCATTGGGTATAAACTCATCCGTCAATAGTTGCTCCTGTTCCAGATCCATCAATTCTTTCTCTTCATCCTCTGCCGCAGCTAGAATCTGTCGTTCTGTAGCCTGCTGTTGAATCGCTTTATCACTTTTAAGCGATTTCCGGTTATTTTCAGTTACCGCCTGCGGTGGTGATGAAACCATGATATCTACAGTTTTTCCCGCGACTTCCTTCTCCACACCTTTGCTTGTCCTTAGAGGGTTAGTATCACATCGGTAGTTAATGTTAATGGTAATCATCGTATTATGGCCCGCCAAATCTTCCTGCTGTTGCTGTTGCTGACTAGTCGGCATTGCCAGATCGAACCGATCAATACTGGCAATATCTCGACTTCCTTCACTAAACGCAGAACTGGTGCGTACACTCCGTCTACCACCATCGCCACATACGCTGCTTCCACTCGTTACGCTAGCACTTTCAAAATCGCTCGTCTCCGCATCTCCAATCGAGGACACCTCGGGAAGAGCTAGTTCCATACACAATTCCACCGTATCACCGCCCACTGTGGGTGGCGATTTCCTGACGGGCCGCGACATTTTGCCCTTCTTCTGCTCGTACTGCTGTACCATCATTTTAACTTTGCTAGTGCGTTCGATACCTTCTCCGTTAAGATTATTGTTCCAGTCCTTTGCGAATAGTGCTTCCAGTTCGTCATCTAATGACCCATACTCTTTGGAGGGAGACGCTATGCCACATCCCTCGAGATGTAGATCCTCTTGTGATACCACTTCCTTTCCTGACGATGTGACATCTGTCGACGTTTCCGCAATATTTACCTTATCGTGGATCTGACCAGGAAACGGCACTCGAGTGTTTACTGCTGACGACTCGAACAATCTTTCCTTAGGTCTTCTTTGATTATCGGATAGCGTGGAATAATCCGTAATGGAAGAACCGTCTAGACCAGCGTGTTCAACTAAAATGAGAATAATTTTTAAACATAATTAGCATAACATAACTTTTAGCATACCTTTCGGATAAAATTGGTATTTAACACAAAGTAGTATTTAAACATAAAGAGACATTCTTCAATCTAAACGACATTAATACCCCTTGTAAATATGACAATAAAAAATCAAGTGTTGAACAAAGTAGTACCCAACCTACCGGATCTGATCTCATCTGTCTCTCTATTAGTTACAACTGAAAAGGGTGTTCCGTAAGGGTGTAGATCTAGCCGTTTGTACACGCCTAATCTCCCCATCCGTAGCACAAATGCAGCACGCATATGAAGGCCGGTATTGCCTTAATTGAAACCCATTCAATTTGGGCATATCATTGCACAAGTTGTTCTCATCTCCGCATGTGATCGCAAGCGATATAGCGAGGGTTACAAACACGAAGCAAACGATGGATGAAGATGCTGGTGCAGCTAAGTTCTGTACGGCAGTAACGCAAGATTGATGTACCACCCATATGAGGGACTCAGTCGAACGCTACTGAAATCTTCATAGAATCAATCGCTTAGAAAACACTTGAAACAGCAAGTACGAACACCAGCCGACGACCATAATCCATGTGTGCGCGAGTCTCATCTCGTATGTCCCTTAGCTTGCACCAGATGTACAAATAAGTGCGTACTCAATGGCCAAGTGTGTTGTTGTTGGATCAAGTTCTCGTTTTTATCGGAACACCAAGCAACAACGTACAAGGCAAACACACTCCAACACGCGTTTGCAGCCACATTCGAAGGGAGCTAAAATGGGTGGGATGGCATAACGCCTCGTCAAAAAGATTCAAAATGATTTTTTCCCCCTTCATCAATTCCATCGAACTGTATTTGTATTTGGTGTGCGCTGCGTTGCATGCTGCAGGGCTGCATGTGCGTTTCGTGATTAAATGAGTAGGAAGTGATCTGGAGGGCGGAACTGGTTTCCTTTTTCTGGAAGAAAACTTCAATGCAGTACTGTAAGGCTTCCATTATACAAAACGGAATAAGATCGGCACACCATCTGGAATGTAATTATCCGTTAAAAGACGTTACCTTTGAATTCAAATTATTTTCAAAATGGTAAAGCAAAATAAAATTAAGAAATTTACATTAAATACTATAATTTAGAAGCAACTTTGTGTGAGAGAAGAATCAAAAGAAGAAATTAAAAATAGCGTGTAATATTTAGATTTCTGGAGTTATTTTTTAACCAGACCAAATCTTTAAATAAATGATGGATCAGTAAGTTCATTTATGTGCTTAAAAAATAAGATAAGATTTTATAACATAAAAAAAGATTACGTTATGTGCTCAAGTATATTCAGACAATTTGCAATAAAGTGGCTGCCATAAGAAAGCGCACTTAATGATAATGTCGCCTCAAACTCCCCTTAATATCTGTTCATCAATCCTCTTGCCATCGACGACGATGATGGACGAACATTGCTTGCCCTGCATGCACTTTTTTACCGACACTGTCCACTCTGGCGCAACCAGTTTCTTTTATACATTCCCTCGCGATATTTACTGTTTTGTCGTCGGAGGCCCACAGTTTACCTTCTGCTCTGCCCATCCATTCCAATGTGTCTGTATCTCCACGCTTTGACACATTACCATCTTTATTACCATCTCTCTGTGTACGACCCTTTCTCCACCGGCGTTCCCCAAGTTGGCAAACAACAGTATTCATCTCCGAGGAGCATATCTTGCATGTTACCTCTTTTTTTTGCAATCCCCAGCCGAGTGCTGTCCACTGCATGTATCTTCTTCCGATATGAGGTCAACAGTTTTATTTAATGTTTCGCTGTTTCTCCATTGAAAGTCCACCCAATCAACATCCTCAGGACGCTTTCGCACGTCGCACGTTGGAGTGAAGCAATCTTACCGTACAAAACAACATCGCTATCTTTCCTTTTTTCCTTTTATAGATGCTTCTCGGCATGCAGTAACTGATTTACGACGAGTTCGCGATCGATTTGACCGGCATGGGCACCAGAACGGGAAAGAGGATCGCGAAAAAAGTTGCTCGAAATTGGCGATCAACGAACCAACGAAATGTCAATGACCACGCATTCAATTCCAGCGCTAGGATTGTCCATACCTTGCATTTCACAACCAGGCAAGCTTTTAAAATATGCAAATCCGGCCTCCCATCTTCTACTTGTCGGGAATTCTTCGACTCGTTACTTTGCGTTAAGTATTCAAGACACGCACCTTGCCCTAGAACATTTTTACAACCGACTTGACATATTTCAAATGTATTCCATGACCGCCGTGCGAACACGAAGATGTTTTAATGGCTCGAATAAACAGTTTTTTAGGTCATGACGTGCAAAAATTCTTCACACGCATTAGACACGTATCTGATGAAGGGAAAAGCAAAGCCCCATCAAGAAACAAAATTCAAAATATTCTTTCCCCAACCGAAAAGGATCCAGAAGCGTTGGTGCGAAATCAACGGCCGGTACCGCCAGCTCCTAATGGAGAAACAGGTTTCGCTTTTCAGACAGGAAAATCCTGTTTCTTAACGCTCGTCGAACGCTATCAGCAGAGTGTAACAGGTGAATGTTCCTTTCCAATGAACTCTTCACCGCCGCCTGGAAGCCACAATGACAGTTTTCTCGTGGATGCGCAAGGATTTCTTGTCCGTTTTCCTTTTTCGCCACAAATCACGGAAGGGAATGCGCAAATAACTCGCAAGATGCACGCGCGATTTTTATGGCCATGCTCGGAATGTGTACGCTCGACTGTGTTGAAAGAGATTGTTGACCTTTATTGCAGAGTAACAGGTAGAACGAAAGGCAAACATAAGGAAAGAAATTATGCTTTCAGCATTTTGAATGTAACGTTAATGAAATTCTTGTGTTATTAAGTTGTTATTAGAGATCTAATTTAAAGATCTACCTTATTGAAATCATGTTTTAAGGAGATTCATTCGCAGGTATTCAATGGGCTATCAATGCTCATTACATTATTTATTTATTACATAGAGATAAACAAATTATGTAAAACATTTGTAAACACTTCATTCAAAAAGGCAAATATTAATTCAGCCAAGTGACGTGAAATAATTTTCCTTTTTTAATTTTGAAAAAGAAATTCCTTTAAAATTGTACTTCAAAATAAACAAACTGATTAAGAGCAAAAGACATGATGCGTTAAGCAAACAATATATTGACATCGCGACTGTTTCAATAATGCATTAAATACCTATTTATCACAATAACGACCAAAAATGTGATTGTCAGTTAAAATTCAAACCAAATCTATCTCACGTACACAGCTGTGGCGAGTTCGCGCATAGGTTCCTTCGGTGGCCATTATCACACTTTCCAAATAACCGACGGAACCGGCCCAACCGGACCACCTCTGGTACGCGAGGATAACAACGTGGCAAGCCCAACATATCAAGGACCGGTGTGGGGCGGGGACGATGAATTCTGTCCTTCTTCATCTTCTTCGCCGATGTGGGGACCTGCACAACTGTGCAACAACAAGCAAACTGGACAAACCAGAAACTCGCTATCTGCCTGGCAAAAACCAGCAGCAATAATCGGCACGAAATGCAAAGATAAACAATGAAAGTTGTTGCCAGGCTCGAGAAGAAAAGATAAATAATGTGCTGGAAGAGAAATGGGAGTTCTCCGCGCATGATGACCCACCCCCCGGCCGGTCAACCATGGTGGTATTGTACAACCAACCTTGTGCCGCAGAAGTTCAAGCAAACCGGCTTTTCGCTAAGAACGTCACCATGCACGCAATGCGTCGAAAAAGTAATGAGGAAGTAGACGCGGAGCAAAAGCACTGAACATGACAAGGTATGAAAGCGTTGTTGCTTACATTTTACCAGACAAAGTTTATTCCATTTTGCTCTCTTTCTCATCCATGTGATAAGTTACGATTTTGATTGCGAAAAAGCCAATTAATTGCACGGTTAAATTTTATATCCTAAATAAAGTAGACGAAGAAAGCCGCTTTTAAGTTGTTTCGTGAAGGAGAGCTTAAAACGAACGCATCGAAACGAAGAATGGCCAGATTGGAACGAGTTTTATCGTTTATTTGCTGTGGTGTGATAAAACTATACCAATTAGCACAAAACGCAACGTACGAGGAGAAAACAAGATAGCCAAACGAGACCCCGAATTCAGGTGACTTCAATGCCGGCAAAGATGAGCACAATCACATTGGTAATCGTTCAGGGGTTCCCGTGTTGTTATCAGCATCATCGATAAATCAATTTACCGCCACTCTTGCCAGTCATCTATCAGAGGATGATCGCGAATTAGCGTCCTTTGTATCATCCCTTGTTGAAGAAATCAGGGATAGATAAGTAGGTTCATATCTACTTTTTCGATTTTTGTAAAATCCCAGAGCTCTTTTTCTGACTTTTCGCGAAATATGATTGAAACATTCGTTCCAGTTGGCAGCACACGTGAAATTTTATCGAACGAATTTCTTCGAGGGGAAATCCGTCTCACATAACATTCCTCGTGCAGTTTCGATCGAAAGCGAACAAAGGAGGAAACGATAAAGGCGTACAAAAAACAATCGCAAGCAAAATTGTGGCTATTATTATCTAATTATCACCAGCAGGTTAGAGCGGCTTTTAACGGCTTCTGTACCGCAGATATGGCCCATCAATTGGTAATTTAAGTAAGAAAAGAAAGAGAGAGCATCCATACCGGTTAAAATAATCGATGCTTGTTGCGAGATTGATGATCGCCCATACAGCCGTACATCACTGCTGTATCTAATGGCAATATTTGATTATTACGCGAAAAGAGTGGAATAAAACCACTGAGCCAATATAATAATAGGAAGGTAACTGGAACACAGTATTGAAAATGATTTTACTTTAGTTAATCTGAATTTTCACTATTGAAACGAAACCATCAACATCTAAAAAAAATATACTTATTTGGGACGTTGATATCAGTTTTTTTATAGTTTGGGTGTCTTTTCAGGTTTTCTTTTCGGGTATTTTATGGTCTTGGTTCGGAGTTCTGAATGACTAATAAATATTTAAAGCATAACATTCGGAAAAGAATATAGTCCAGCCGTTATTTAAACCCGGACCGGATATATTCTTAAAGCAACCTTTACCGAAGATCCCGCACAAGACTTATAGTATTGTGATAAAAACAACATATCAGCGGCACATCAAACGAAAGTCGAGCAAAGAGATATAAAAAAACGGCTACCCAATTGGAGCACAAAATTTGGCACAACTAATTTCAAAACACGATCATGTTCCACATCGGGGCGAACTCGATTCCGGCAATTTCTTGTACGCCTCATTACATCCACGCGAGCGCAAAACTTTAGCGGGTTACTTCCGCTTTGGAAAACCCACTTGAGAAGGAAAGAAAGCCAAACGAACGGTCGCACGAATCGTAACCCAACTCAACAAAGTGTAATTAAAACCTCGCATCATATGCGCATCATTGCTCAAGCACCCAATTGTACCTGGTCCAAATATTTCGAATGGACACCCTCGGACACCTTAAGACCTTTGGCTCACTGTACGTGTAGGGCAAAAGTTTACGCATAATGCACGATCCTCGAGGAACTATGTAAGGGCTCTTCATTGTCGGCATATCCACCGCTAGGTTCAACTAACACACCCACTCCAATTTTTCGTGGCTTCTGGTTTCTGTTTTACGTTTTGCTTTCGTTGCGGAAGACAAAATAATGTTTAGCCTAACGTGATGAAACAGGTACGGATTGTGGCAGAGCAGATGTAAATTATTTCCCAAATACCCAAACACTGCACCATCAAGATTTCGATATAAGAGCATCAAAACTTACATAAACCACACCACTTCAATGCGAACGGGAGTCAAAAGATGAAGCGAGACACGAAGTAAGATGTGTGCAAGGAGTTTGAGTTTTACAATGCCCATTAAATACAATGATACCTACTTCTGCACCGGTCGGCTTTCTTACTCTTCCGGCTATGTTAGCTCGATGTTCATGCTCTTGCTGTGGCCCGATCCGATCGGGCGATAAAAACGCCTCAGACGCCGGAGCCAGTGTATACCCATTCGCGGGCATTGCGGTACGTCTGCTTTTCGTCGATCAAACACCAGACAGCCCTTGTGAAAAAAACTACCGTACCATACCGGGGAATTGTGCCGAAGGCGGAAGTGAAGAAAATACGCTCTCAAGTGGGCACAGCATAGAACGCACCCCGGTCAGACAGAGGGCTTCTTGCCACACATCTCACGCATTCTCAATAAAATAGAATATTTCCCCCGGCCGGAAGTGGAACGAGCGGGAAAGCGAACACGAAAGGGAAATGATAAGGTTTCGCTGGATAGCAGTCCCGAACGGGGCGTCAAAACAACGCGTTCTATTGTGAAATGGGTAGCAACTCCACTCGACAGCATGAGATGAAGAGTTGTTCTTTTAAAGTGGATGTGTTTTTGTAATTCACGTTTTTGAATATTTCACTTGCTCCGGTACTTCAAGTGCACCATTGAAATAGATGCGGAAGTGCAGCAGGTAGCTCCTATTACATTATAATTACTGGAGGAGCTTTATGGAAACACGATGGTGTAAAGGATGCCTTCTGCCATGCCAAAAATATCTACCAATAAAATAGGCCATAATTATAGTATAATTTCCCTCTTAACGCTTCCTTTGGTCCCAATCCATCATTCTGATCAACATTGTCTCCAAATTTATTTAATGTACGGCTCCTAATTTATCACAAAAATTAAACCAATCCAACACCGCCGAAAGGACCTTCTCACTACCGTGTTCTATTTTTCTTCCAGCGTGAAATTTAGAATTAATTGATCATCTGGCCGAAAGCGGTTCCTTAGCAAGGAAACAAGGGTCCAAGGCCGCCAGACTATTGTCATTGGCACTGTCCCGTACTTGGTACTCGATTAATTAATGAGCATTTGTCTCCTTTAACCGAACATACTCGCTTCACAGTTTTTTTAGAATGGTGATGGTCTTTCAAAAACCTTTAAAAAAAAGATCGCTGAAAAAAATCATCCCGGCTACCATAAACAAGGACACGTACTGTGCGACGTTTAACCCATCGCAAGAACATCAAACAATCGCCAAGAAAGAACAGAAAAAGCCGGTGCCGCCACAGTACTGAAAATGAAAAATAAATAAACCCGCATATCCCAACCAAGTCCCTTTTTATAAGGACAGAAGAGCGTGAAAACAAGACAAGGCAAACGGACCTTATAGAGCATCTCCAGGCTACCAACCTGTCCTGCAAGGCGTTACTGAAAAAGGAATTGTTGCTTGGATTCCTTTTAAGGATAGGACAACGAGACCAAAACAGGTCCATCAACGGACGACGTACCGTCTGCGGTTGTTAAATTGATCTGCTAAAACAAACTTTGCGAGCAACGTGAGTTTTCTCTTCATCCTGCACAAGCCCAAATACTACTGGTTGCTGTTTACGGGTTTGAGGGGTCTTAGCGATGCGTGGGAAGGCCAGTATCCAGCACCACCAACGAACATGATTGGCTGCATGATCGTTCAAATGCTGAAATCACGGAGGCTCGTCATCGTGATTATTGAGTGTCTTTCAAATCACACCAAAGAATCCACCGATACGTCACAGACATGGTTCGACACACGGCGTCTGAGACAAATCCCACGCTTGTTTTGGTGCGCTAGAGGCTTCCCCCCCTGAGGCGACATTAGGTATCTGACAGGTCATATCGTTTAGTGAACGGCGAGACGGTTCGGCGCTTGGTATCTTCTTTCTACTGTCGCCACGGAAAACCTACGGCTGGCTGAAGGTTTCTTATCTTCATACGAACCACTTATGGATCCGATGGCACAAGACGTAGCTACCATGTTGTTTAAATATGCGGCTGGGAGGATGGAAAAACGATTGGAATAATTTTTGAATCCCACCGGTGCCAACACATTATAACAAATTGATATGGATATTGATTTTCTCGTTCTCGCTCTCGACGTAGCTCGTTATTTTAGCGAAGTTGTTGAGATAGGTCAGAAACCGTTTATTTGTTTTTATTTATCGTGCATGGATTGATTGATTTCACACATAATTTCCGTTACTGGGATACACATTTCGATATGAAAAATTCTACCACACTAAAGCATTCATGAAGGATTTATGTTATCTTTGTTCCACATAACTTATCCCAGGTTTAAATAAAGTCAACATCAGCTCAACTTGCAACACGCACTTTACTTCAAACACGTGTACCATATTACCGTAAAGAAAAGCTCGTGTTTGCTGGTCAGTTATCAAATATCGAGCAGTATGGAAGAAAACATGTTCTTAAATAAATATAACAAACACCGTGACCGTGCAACAGCGTGACTAGAGTATTTGCTTTACGTCTTCTTTCCCCTCCAATATGTAACAGGTTCGAAACGAACTTGTGTTTGCTCCACATGATATTATCTCACGTTGTAAACACATCCGGAACCAATGCACCCTAACGCAGATCAACGATATGGAACCGCTTGCCAGCAATACCGCGCTTTGACACTAATAATCTAGACAAGCAAAACGTAAGACGGATCCGAAATGTAGGTACACGTGAAAAACGTACATCCGTAACGGTTAGTCGCATGAGATCGAACAGATCCAGTGCAGTGGTTCAGTTGTTTGAGGTACAGAAATGAAATTGGAGCACCACACTTATCTTCCCAAACAACTTAGGGGTTGGAACACCGAATGGCGGTTGATAATCTGGCGTGAGTGTTCAGTTACGGTTGGCCTCTTCTTCAAACACCGCATCTGGACAAACGTACCGCTCGCTTCTTGTCATTATCAACAAATGTAGGTTTTTTACGTTTCTCTCTCATTAGCCTACAACAGCTCGGGTGAAGGCTCAAGATTTGCCCAACCAAAGGTCACGTGGTACTAGTAGCGCACGGCAGAGGCCGTTAGAATTGATTAAGCACACAGAAGTGTTGAGCCAAATCATTACCTAGTCCGGCGCCTAATGTCGCGTCCATACTGGCTAGTAACGTGTAACGAACTTTACTGTCGTGACACCGTCAGGGGGCACAGACAGTAAGACGCATTTCGTCGGGTTTTGCATCTGTTATCACCGGTAGAGCTATGCTGGAGCCGTTCGTAGCCATTACAAACTACCCAAGGGTTTGTGAACACGGGCTATTTGGACGTGGCGTGTTAGAGAGCTTAGGACACGTAGCACCTGACTTTCGACCGGTTTGGCGTGTGCCAACCAGATCTCAGTGCTATTAAAACATATTAAGCTCCGTATGTTTAGCCCGAAGAAAAGCTACAGTTGTGGTCTTAAATATAAAACAAACATAAAATATTAGTGTTGGGCTCAAAAAGAGCCACGTATATAATTTAGCATGATGTAAATCTTTACTTAACGCAACGTAGCATAGATGCAAAACGAATGAAAAATCTCCTCAATTTAGCCACAAAACCTCAGTAATTATAACTGAAAGATCATATTTCTTCCAAACCCCTTTTCATCGGCCTCAATTCAGCAACCAGTATGGTTTGGAGCAACAACTGGTCATATTCACGGAAGCTGTTTTGCGGAGACAATGAGCTACCCATTTGCGCAGTATGATGGCCATGATTGGCTGCTCCTAGACGCCCCACCAGCATCCACCTGACTTGTTTGCCACTTCTTCTAGCATCGTTATTGCTATGTGTCATTATGAGTGAGATACTCAAGCCGGCCCCCGATTGTTGCGACTGTGTGTAATTACACAGGCTAACCAGGTCCTTCGTCTGGCGATGTGCTGACACTGCAACGCTACACTCGCTAGAGAGAATATACAAACACGAAATAGCAAAAACAAAAACACAAAACTGCTACAACGTGTCGATTGGAATATATGCAAAAACCCAGGGCTACTTTGTCTTATTTTATCTCCTTTGCACCATTCATAGCCGAGATATTCGGTACAGCCCAGTCGCGTTCGAAAGCCAACCTTGAGGTTCCGCTGCTTTCTCGAAATTATGTGTGCGCAAATTACATATGCATGTGCGACGCGGCTGGTGATGACGTTGACCGGAATTTAACTCTGAACCACTCAAGAAGATGACGACAAACGTCTGGAGCGTGATTCGACGCGACTAAGAAATAAGGTGTAAAGAAAACAAGACCACGTTAACCACGAACTCGTACCACTGCCAGCGTGGGGACGCCAGCAAAAAACGTATCAAAAGGGAATCTACAATATCAACACGTGCCTTGCTGTTTCGATCCTACCACGTCCAACTTTTGCCGGGTCGGAACAGTTGGGTTAGCGCATTAAACAAGTTTTAACTTTGTATAGTAATGCGTAAATCAATAGTGGTTTTGTGGTTACAGTATTTTCTTAACATAGGCAGTATCAACAGGATTTGTTGTTTCTATTTCTCAATTGAAACCAACTGTAACCCCATTTCAGATATCAAATAGTCCAACTAAAACAATAGGAATGATAAGAAAACAAAAACAAATCTTTCTTATTTTTTGCCATCTCTTCTTCAGTCGATTAAATTGGAAGAAAAATGACAAAAGCATAAAATCAATGCCAAGCACAAATTGCCACCACATTTTAATTGCTGAATTGGTCATCGAGTTGAAGACCAAAAAAATACTGAGAAAGATGCATCCAACCTTGAAATTGGAATCAATTACTTCGGTTCTGGCTTACGCATGCAGAAAACAGACACCCAGCGAGGGACATCTTCCTTCTTACTCATTGCTTTGCGGTAAACTGACGTTTTCAACCTTGTTTCATCTCTGTTATTCCTTTCCAAGGGCCTCTGCCACTACGAACACCATATGTACATCGAGCAGGCGTAGGATTTTACAGTAAACGAAAAACAACTCCCAATTGTGCATCGTAAATGAAATACTGAACTGATGCGTCCGAACAGAACACCCAGAAGCTAATCGGACGCGGTACAACGAGTCACGAAATCAAACAAAGACTAAAAAAAACCCACACTAAAATGATAAGAAGATTTAAGCCGAACCAGCACGGTCGCATCCTAGGCATTCTACGGCATTTTACTTACCGGTATCAAATTTGAGATTGTTGAACAGCAATGACCGATGAACGGTGTCGAGCGTGTCTAGTATAGCCGGGTTCTGTAGGAAGCGACCACGATCCACGATAGAATCTGCAGTGTTGGAGATGGCGGTGCCGGGAATACGTTTTCTGTTTTCATGCAATTCGCTTGAGTACTTGCTGCTTGTCTGTTCCGCCAGGTTTCAGCACCGCGGCGACAGCAGCACAGAGAGCCGATGTAAAAATATAAAATAAAAGAGGAGAAAATGATAAAATGAAGTGTATAAAGTTCATCTTAAGCGTTGGAACCATAGCGATCGAGGACGATCAACGTGCGTGGTTACGGGTATGGAATAAAACCGGATTTTATTCGCACTACGTAGTCGAATGCGTTTGCAGAACTTGCTTGTAATCAAAGCAAACAGATTACATTACGGACTTAACAAGGCTTTTTGGCACACTTGAAGGAAACACGTTTAAAATTCTACCAAACTTAATAAACAATTGTGGTACAGATTGTAAAAGTCTGCGATGCCTACTGCGATGCATAGAAAATTCCTTATTCCTAACCATTGCATCGAAACGGACAATGTTTACTTTGCTCTCAAACCGGCCATATTATTACTTTTCTCTGCCCATTGTCCTTCGCATAACCCTACCACAATGCCAGTCAGCCGTGAAGCAAGCGATCTGACTTTTAAATAACAGCGCTCAAATCCTAAAAGGATTACATTTTCTACGGCCACTGGGACATTGGAATGCTTTGTAGGACAATACTTACGATTTTTTTTACTTTCTGTCGAAGATATTCAGCCATGAAGAACTAGTGTTGCAGTAACCGTATGCGGAATAGATGTTATAAACAATTCATACACGACTGTACATAAAAATCTCGCAAGGGACACTTTTACAGTTATCACCCAGCAGTTCTTGGCGAACTCGTGTTGGGTTGTTCTACAGGGTTATGGGAATGATGACGAGACAAACATTCAGCAACAACTGCTAACAGGACAATCACGGTACACGGGAACAACTACGGGAGCACAGCCACAACAAATTAGGAAATAAAACTACTTCTGCGCGATCAAATCGTGCTACACACACTCTTTTCCATGAACGTTTTACTTTGTTGAAACTCCACAGTTCACTCGGATGCTAGATATTTTAAAGCATCATTGTAGGCACGCCCGGAATAGTTCAGCCGGTATCCGTCTTTCTGGCTGATCCCGCTACTTCCATGAATCAGGGACCTTTAAAGTGCAGAGAATGGGCCACCGGTGTTAAAAGGCACATTTTGATTGCTGCAAAAACATACACGTACCACTCATTACCAGTACCGCAAACACAGCGATTGAACGCGAAAGAAACGGAAGATCCAACGAATGGCCTCCAAGCTGCGCGCGCGCGTTTTTCTTCTGACAGCAGCCGCTACTTCAACACAACCTTCCACGGCTACGGTTCGGTTAGGTTTGAATCGAAAGCTACCGGGAACGTGCGCCCGTATACGCGATGTGCGAGGGTATTGGTGACATGCGGGCTCGGATCAAAACAGGTGGTTTGGCTGTTGCAGTACCGAAACAAAATGAAGTTTAAAGGGACATGGACAGTTATTTCTTCATAAGAAAATCACTTTTTCTATTAAACGTTATCTTTTCCCAAACTGCCCCTAATCACAACTTCAAATCGTACATAAGCCCATAACATAGCGTTGGTTGCCTTTCTACATTGAGCACAGCTGTTTGCTTCTTGAATTTTTCCACTTTCACACAAATATCACAAGAGAATCTTACGAAGGGTAGTATTTGGAATGTGTTTCTTCGCTTCACTGATGAAATCTAACGATTGCAAGCGATTTTTTGAGCGGATTTGCTTGCTTTTTCACAGTACCGCCGCACCAAACTTGTCCGTTGGTCATATGAAGTTTTGAGTGTTGGACTTCCAGTCAGCTGTCATTCCGATGAACGCCAGCGGAGTGACAATTGCCGCATTCCGATTTTTGGCTTGTGCCATTGGGATTTACTGCAGGATTCTTAAATTGTACAAACAATTTAATCAATTAAGAATAATATTATTTGCAAATAAAATGTTCACAAAAAGCTACGAAACGTTTTCTGCAAAAGTAACATTTATTTGATGCTATTGTTTGGCAACGCTGCCGAGCATGACGTCTCCGTTTGTTGACGTCTGACGTGCAATAGAGAAAGGAGCAAAACTTCTCGATACAATAGGAAGAATAACGCAAGTAATTAATCACTAGCCTCTAATTCGGGTGCAAGTTTCATTATATTTTTACGCCTTCTTCTAGCAACACCGCCATGGAAGATGAATTCGAATCGTACGATCCCACGTTGCAGAACATAATCGATCAAACATCACTCAAATGGGTGTTTGTGGGTGGTAAAGGAGGTGTCGGCAAAACGACATGCAGCTGCAGTCTGGCGGTCCAGCTGTCGTTGAAACGCGAATCCGTACTCATTATCTCGACCGATCCGGCGCACAACATTTCCGATGCGTTCGATCAGAAGTTTACCAAGGTACCGACGAAGGTGAACGGATTTGACAATCTATTCGCGATGGAGATCGATCCGAACGTGGGCATCAGCGAGCTTCCGGATGAGTATTTCGAGGATGACGCATCACCGTTAAACGTTGGCAAAGGAATGCTACAGGAGGTGATCGGTACGCTCCCCGGTATCGATGAGGCGATGAGCTACGCGGAAGTTATGAAGTATGTACTATGTCAGGGGTTTTGCAGGGACATGCTCTAACGAGATACTTTCCCGTTGCAGGTTGGTAAAAGCGATGAATTTTTCGGTTGTTGTATTTGACACTGCACCAACCGGCCACACACTTCGATTGCTTTCATTCCCGCAAGTCGTCGAGAAGGGATTGGGCAAGTTGCTGCGACTAAAGATGAAGCTTGCACCGATCATTTCGCAAATGGGTTCTCTTTTCGGTGTGCAGGATTTCAACGGCGATACTATTGCGAACAAGCTGGAAGAGATGCTCAGTATCATCCAGCAGGTGAACGAGCAATTTCACAATCCGGTAAGTACCTTACGTTCCTTTTCATTCGTTTCCTTGCTCTAATTACGTCCCTTTACCCACAAAAGCAACAAACGACTTTCGTGTGTGTGTGCATAGCCGAGTTTTTATCCCTCTACGAAACGGAACGACTCGTGCAGGAGCTAACCAAGTGTGGTATCGACACGCACAATATAATCGTCAATCAGTTGATGTTCCAAAAGCAGGGTCAGCAACCGTGCAGCATGTGTTCGGCACGGTGCAAAGTACAGGAAAAATATCTCGATCAAATTGCGGACCTGTACGAGGATTTCCACGTGGTTCGGTTACCATTACTGGACGAGGAGGTGCGTGGTGTGGAGAAAGTTAAAAAGTTTTCGCGTAACCTGCTGGTCCCTTACTCTCCCAATGCTGCTCCACCACAGGAGTAAGTAGACGCACTTCTCTTTTGAGGTCGTTGCCCTGGGTTCTATACTATTGGGTTTGCAAATGGCACTACATTTTGTCGGGTATAGTTTTGTAAATGCTGCAATTGATAAATTATATTTACCGCCCCATTGCTCAGCACTGGCAATTGCTGTTGCGCGTGAAGATGATCCTAAACATTTCATTTTATTTTATTTTTCTTTCCCAAGTAAATATCGGTAGTAATAAAAAAATGAATTTTGCAACACACAAATCGTTCATATGATATTTCAAATTGCCGAATCTCTGTGTGTGTAACGGTGAGCCTCATGCTCGCTTCTACGACACGACACCAAGTTGTTTGCCCACTTCAATAAATGCAGCCACCGCACGATCGATTTCTTCCTCTGAGTGAGCTGCCGAAAGTTGTACCCGAATACGAGCCTTTCCCTTCGGTACGACCGGATAACTAAATCCAATCACGTAAATGCCACGCTTCAGCATCTCATCTGCAAACGTCGAAGCTAGTCGAGCATCGCCCAACATCACCGGACTTATCGGATGGTCCATACCGGAGATGGTAAAACCAGCGCTGGTCATTGCTTCCCGGAATCGACGCGTATTGCTTTGCACCTTTGCCGTCAGCTCGCTCGATTCCATCAGCATGTCAATCACTTTCGATGCGCTAGCCACAACAGGCGGTGGTAGCGAGTTGGAGAACAAATACGGTCGGGACTTTTGACGCAGCAGGTCGATCAGTTCACGTGGACCCGTCGTATAACCACCGGCAGCACCACCGAGCGCTTTTCCAAGCGTAGAGTTGATGATATCGCACCGACCGAGCATCCCGTAGAACTCCTCCGTTCCGCGTCCGGTACGGCCAAAGAACCCGGTCGCATGGCAATCGTCCACGAAAGTAACCGCACCGTACCGGTCAGCCAATTCGAAAATCTCCGGCAACGGAGCTACATTGCCATCCATTGAGAACACACCGTCCGTTACAATCATCTTGATACGAGCGTCCGTCGTACGTAGCTTCTCTTCCAGATCGGCCATATTGCGGTGCAAGTAGCGGGCCTTCTTCGCCTTGCACAACCGAATACCGTCGATGATGGACGCATGGTTTAGTTCATCCGAAAAGACCGCGTCTTCTGGCGTCAGTACTGCCTCAAAGATACCCGCATTTGCATCGAAACAGGATGCGTAAAGGATCGTGTCTTCGCGCTGGTGAAACGTTGACAGCTTATTTTCCAGCTGCTTGTGAATGTCCTGCGTGCCACAGATGAAACGGACCGAGCTCAATCCGGCGCCGTACTCATCGAGTGCTTTCTTACCATAGTTAATAACATCGTTGTTTGCCTTAGGAGATAGAAAAGATTGAGAAAATTAGTTGTCGAGTTGGACCACTTGTTGAGGAGGTTACTTACCGATAAACCGAGGTAGTTATTGGCACAAAAGTTAAGAATCTTGCCACTGGTTCCTGCGACCCCGATGGCAGTTGCTTGCGGTGTAGTTATGATACGTTCGTTTTTATAAGTTCCAGCTTCGCGGATATCGTCCAACTGGTGTTGAATGACCTGCCGCAGCTTATGGTTTCCGGCCGTAGCAGTACTATAGAAGATGGGACATACTGAAATGAAAGCAATATTTTCTTATCAATTTGCTGAGAGTTTCCACCATCAGCTGATGCTTGTGAGCTCAGTTTTCTTTGGCGCAATCTCGTGTTTTTTTTTTGGTTTGGCAGAAGCTATTTTACTTCCACTTCTGACGACTCTGACCAAGGCTATTGAAGGAGACAAGGTGGTGGAATGTAGAGCATTTTGACAAGTAAGAAGACGAAAAACTAGAAGGTGCATTTGACAGGGGAGGGTGCGTTTGACAGCCTGCAAAATCCCTCAGAAAAGATACACCGGCCATTTGAATTGCAACGGTGTTTCTCTGTTCGATTAAAATTAATCATTTCTATGTTTTTCTTATTGTACATTTACACAAAATTTTGCGCTTGAATTGGAAGTAATGATAATAACTAATGAAGTATAAAAGAGAATGTCCGTTGGGGACGGTTTATCTTGTTAAGGCTATTGGTCAATGCAAAGTTGCTACCAAGCAAAACTGTATCATTTACATCCAGAATAAATTGAGTAATGAAAAGGCATAAGTTAAACAGTTTTTGATGATGATTACATTTCATATCATTTTGTACAATCATTATCTATCGATATCGATTAGCCACAATCGTCCGTGAAATGTCCCTTTCCATTCGATCTTAAGAGAGCGGCATCTTAAGAAAGTGGCACTCCCAAGGATGAACTCGTGCGCAGATTCAGTTATAACGAAATGAATGCCTTCCGATTAATTGATGATTTTTAAACGAAAAGAACCATATGCAGTTGGTACAGTAACATTCTTTCGTTCATATTTAGAACCGCCACAATTTGGTTTCAAGTCATACATTCGGCGAACCACACCAAAAACCTTGCTGACCACAATGCGTCTGAACACATAAATCAAGCATATACTGCAATATTCTTATTTTTTTAATAGATAAGCTGGTATCAATTACCTAGCAATAAATTGAGTGATATATTCTACAAATAATTATTAAATTTCCCCTTCTCAAATGATACACGTCCTTTACGCTTGAACCGCTTTAACTGTAGTTATAAACGTATGACCCCACACCCACAAACGTCAAATTATTGGAAGAAGAATTTTGCGGAAAATCGCTAATATTCAACCTTGTCTCCTTCAATAGCCTTGACTCTGACGCACGCCAGTGTCACCCTCCCCAAAAAGGGTCATCCATCGCGCGTTTGTGTCCTTGAACGTGCGAAGGATGTGTGAACGGCACACATGTCAATCAGGGTAGTCACCCTCGAAGGAAATAAGAGAAGATCGATGGTCAGTAAAAATAGATTTCCTGCCGGCCGCAACTGTTTGTGCATGGAATTGAAATGTATTGCTCTCAGCACTGTACACATAGCATAATTTGTTCGCATTGATGTTATTTTTTTCTTTGAAAGTTTTTGTAAAAACACATATTTCTTGGACAATTCATCTCTCGCTCCTAACCAAACGTACACAGATATTCGCCGCACACACAAAAACCGGTTACGCCCAAGCAAGTGCATAAAATGCATCATCTTCTTACCCTTGCTGTGACTGCTGCACTGCTGCAACAAGTTGCGTGTAAACTGCATCGTTGCCATGCTAGTTTAATATCTCACCGTATAGGAATGGAAGTGGTTCGCAAACTACACAGCGACACAAATTTGCAACCCGGTACAAATATCGTTTCAAGGATGTGTGTAGATCGCAACTCTATGGAAGGTAGAATAGTGCCAATTCAGTTCGTAGTGCGATCACGTTTCAATGCAACTGGAGGACTGTATGATGGAGAGTTGTGCACGCACACGTCGAGTCGTTTTTGCAACAATGTAACAACGTATTAGTTCTAAGGCCAAACTAACTCCCCGTTAAACTCACAACGGGCCACACCGGCCAACGAAAGCGAACGCAACTTGGCGTGAACAATTTCGTTTGATTAGACCGGCGAAATTGGATCAATTGCTGGCTCTCACAAGCAGCTGCAATGATGCGGTGTGGAAGGGACGGCGAAGCCAATTATGCGACCCGATACGCGTTATACGACCCGTCCGTGCTGGTTGAAGCGCAAACAACCACTGCTACTCGGCCCCGGTAGGTTTCCGCACAAGCGTGTGCGCAGGCAAAGTTGCTGCACTTTGGAGGTTGGGCATATATTTTAGCAATTTCTAACCGGCCATGTATCTAATGTCGCAGCGAGAGCATGGCAATTTTGTAGAACCAAGAGAGCGAGAGATATTAGACGCACAAAAGGATCATCGTGGAGAGCGAATGGGGGATCGCATAGCAACACACGCGCGTGTACCGGTCGTCATGGATGTTTGTCAGGCGCCCCCTTCTGGTTCGCCCCAAATCGTTGCCATACGCGAATGCAAAGGGGAAGTAGCCGGAGAACGTCAGCAACGATCATTGAGCATAAGCCATACAGAATATGCTCTTCATTTGCCGCACGTTTCTCTTATACTTACGATTCTGTTGTGCCCTTATAATTGATTGATCAATAATATGCTTTAATGTCACAAGCTTGTTTTTAGATTTAGATAAATTATGAATAACGGGAACGAATAATGCTTTAAATTCGAAAGGATTTATTAGGGAGCAATTCAATCTGCTGGAATATCTGTCCTAGCTGAACCATGAGTTTTGTTTTTGTGATGACTTTATAAAGACTGGTTTTGTTTGTTGTTTTCCCTCCTCTGCTTCGACCTCCTTATATCATTTTGGTTTGTTCATCATTTGACCGTTTGTGTGTGTATATACGTATTTTGCTCATGTTTTGTTTTATGACTATTGTTGATTGAAGTGTTAATTTATTTGTTTCGGCTCCTTCCTGAAACTGATACCTGATCTTTTGTATGGAGTAAACCAAATTTAACCCGCATCACGAAGCGTACGTAATAAACCGGAAAGGAGGGAACATCCATCTATACACACGCATAAGTATTCGATGTTTTTTCCAATCTTTCTTTTACCTACCTTCAAGTAATGCAAATATGGTACAAATAAAAGCAGCCTTAAACGAACTAATATCAGTAGAAAATGAAATTAAGTACATACAGCTACCGGAAGTGTTCCAACGGTACATTAAGGAGCGTGTGATTTTCCTTGTCTATGTGAAGAAATAAACATTATTTTCTATTTTTCCTCTCTTGCTTTTATCTCTCTGTTAAAAAAAAATGCAACTTATACCTTTCCCGTACATCTGTCCGCCTCCCCAATTCATACCGATTTTAACAATCTAACAAACAAGTTTGCTTTCCATTCCTCGCAAAACGTGTGTAATGCCTCTAATGTATTGTGCACGAGGATGAAAACATAACTACGAACAATCATATCTGTACAGTAGAAAAGCAAAGTTTGGTTTAAGGCAATTGTAAAGATAGGAAAAAAGTATCCTTATACTAAACTTTATAAAAAAAAAACTTACAAAAAATTACTATAAAACATAAAAATGAAACAATCTTCACATTTTCACATCTGTGTACCGTTCCTTCTTATCACCGCCGATTAGTTCGCCGCGCATGATTTTGGCGGAATTACATCATAAACTACAAATTTACTGCAATTTATAGTAATTAAAATAACATTCTATCGAGTGTTGTTTGTCTCACATTGTCCATGTTGACATACTTCCTTTTCGGTAAACTAAAGCCTCGCACCACGCAGGGTTTTAACGTTTTATCCTCCCAGTTTTTTTTTCTACGAATAAACGTTTTCTTTTGGTTTCATCAAATGTATAATTTTGTAAGGTACTGAAAGTATGATGTTTCATATGTACGTGTGTAGGTGAGTGATTTGGCTTAACAGTCGTTAACGTTTGTCTCAACTTTTACCACGATATCGAAGAAAGGGAACCATTCTCCAACATCCGTAATGTGTGTAAACATAAACAAATGTGTTGATTTCGTTCGTTCGTGGTGTATTGTTTCAAATTGCGAAAAACTACATTTGTGTAAGAAAAATGTGGTGTGATACGTTAGAAAACAAACCCCTACTATGGAGGAAATGTGCATAAGAATCTATGTTTCCACTATTATATGTCCGTGACATGTTCGATGTGTGTGGTTTCTTTGCTGGATTCATTGGGTTTCAATCGTTATTCTGCTTCATTCACATTTTAAACTCTTCGTTTTGATTTGATATTTGCTATATGCTTTGAAAATTAGACTTATTATTTGATTGCTCAATAACACATACTATTTTACCGTGTGTTTGTGTCTTTTGTCTCTACACTTGTGATTCTAATTAGTGCAAAATTGTAAATCAAACCAAAAAGAAATGGTTAACTTCCAAACAGTATGGTGAGTAATTTCCTTCTGTGGTAAGTTTTGTAGTGTTATTGGTGACAATTTCTTCGCTCTATCTCCTTTCACCTCTCGTTACCAGCAATGTTAAGCTGTCGCTATACGTTTTCTGCCTTCGTTCTCGATTCTCGTTTAATCACACAGTTTGGTTTTGTTACTCTATTAAGCTTGCATCAGTACTCTATCATAATTTCCTGTCCTTCCATGTTTCAACCATCAACATTGTCGTTTCCCTTTTAGCTCTTTGCTATCGCATACATTCTGCTGTCGTACTTATACGCTCACAATCTTTCCTATTTAAAACTTTGGTTTACCTTCCTTTCAACAAGCAAAGTGACTGTTGTTGGTGTTATCCGCTACGTTACAATGCACGTAGCGTCAACTTCGTTGCCGGACATTATTTGCATTCACCACTACACCGGCTTACTTAGAAATCTTACATTTCCTTTCCAATATTGATGGATCGTCAAAAATAAAACATTCATCACTGCCCCGTGCTTACATTACGGAATCGAAAGGTCCATCCGATTTTTTGCTCATGGTGTTTCCACCTACGGGCGCTGCCAGGTCCGCCATTTTGGTACTGGCTGGTTGCGGTGTGGTGGATAGCTGTTGCACCAGCGTACCAGGATACAGCAGCTTGGTCAGCGAAGCTGTAGTAGTACTCGTTGTGCTGGTGCTGGACGATGCAGCGGTCGGTTTGGGCGGAGCAGAAGGGCGCGCACTAGCCGTACTGGCTGTTTGTTGTTCATCGAAAAATTGCGATAAGTTGGGCGGCAAATTATCATTCTTCACCTGAAAAATTACGTAAAATGTGTGTTTTCGTTAACATCAACCTTATCCTTGTACGAAAAACAGAAAGAGATGATTCTTACCTGTTGCGTTCCGTTTGATTCGCCTGCTCGATGTAACGATGATTCCTTCCTAGCCGCGTTCTGCTGTATTTGGTCCTGCAGCTCACCGAGCTTCCCTCTGACCTCGTCGAGCTTGCTGTGATACTGCTGGCACTCTTCCTGCACCTTTTCGATCGTACCGTGCAGCCCGGTTGTTACGTTCGCCAGTGCGCCTAGCTGCTCGTTAATAATCTTGCGATCCGCTTCGAGCACACTTGCGTTGTTGCGTGCCTCCAGCCAAACGGCCTCGATCGATAGTACGTGCGAGGATATGTTCACGGTATTATCAAACAGTTGCTCGATGCGCTTGGTCTGATTGCTCAGGTCCGATTCGAGCCATAGATTTTTCTGCTTTAACACCTGCAGCTCACCGGTTACATTTTGGGCTAGATTGTTCAGTTGCCCAGTAAGCTGATCACGCAGTTCAGCTATCGTTTTCTCCATACCCTTCGCCATACCATCCCCACCGATAATATCCGTAACGACGGTACTGTTCTGAATGCGACTGAATAATTTCTACAAATGAAAGACATCTCACAGTTAGTAATGTCGGTCAGGTCTGGCGCAAGGTTGCGCTTCTTACCTGGAGATCTTCGAGCGTTTTGTTTAGCTGCTTCTGGTCGGCCTGTATCGTATCGAAGCGTGTTTCGAGCAACCCGATACGAGAATTCGAATCCCCTATGTTGGAGCCCAGGTCGGCCACACTCGACTGTAAGCGATTAAGCTGTGCTTCTTGTGAGTTTTCGTTCTTCTTGTCGATCGTCTCCCGGAGTTGTTTGAGCTGGACGCGAGATAGGGGAAGAGCGAATAGCGTAATTAATCAAAAGTTTCTGTACAAAATTCAACCACCAGCGAGAACTGTACTTACCTCGGCAAAGAAGTTTGTGAGTACTTGCTGCATTTCTCGTAGCTTGCCATTGAGTGCTGTTTGATTTTGTTCCAAGTTTTTGGACGTTTCATGCCATTTCTGCAGTGCATCGGGAACATTTTGACTAGTTGCTGAAACTGCGCGTGAGGTAAGCAGGCCGGTAGAGTTAGAGAATCCAAAACGGGCAGCAATTCCAACAGTTTCACAGCATGTAAAGAAAGCACAAAACAAAAATAATTTAGTTAATTCTCGTACCACAGCTGGGTATGGCTGGTTACACCGTTTGCTTCGAATAACAACAGGATATAAACGGAGCAATAAAGAAGATACACCAATCGTTTCATTTTCTTTCTACTATCCACCGAACAACCGGCGGACGGCGTGTAGTCGTAAATCTGCTTTCCTATCTTCCGTTCACCCCCAACAGGACATTACACTCACAGGAACATGTGACCCTCCACCCCCAATTGCGGCGTGAGACCTTTACGTTGGTGATGAGGTTTTCCGTTTTATTTTCCTCTTCTAATTGCCCATTATTCTCTGTGCATCACTAAGCGGCTTCGGGTCTATAGCCGGGAACCGTGGCGGTAATTGAAAGGATAATCATATCCTAACGGCGTTACGTCCGAATTGCCGTTACACTACACACACACACAATCGGATTCTTAGTAGCTAAAATTGTAGACATACATGCACACATACACTCACGCCATTATTGTGTGTATGCGGTTATGCGGCATCACCTATTAGCTAACACATTATCTTACTTGCGGCTTGACCTACGGCCGTCCATTTATGCTATCAAATTATGTTACTAATTGGTGTTAGTATCGTTACGCACTGGACTGTTTCGTACATTCTAATGAGCGGACTAATAATGATAATAAAACGTACCGTCCATTTGACCGAAGCTTGGCTTGATCCCAATAAAATATTCTCATTCTTCTCACTGTCCTTGGGTATTATGCTTACTACGGGGCTTCGCTCGCCCTTCCTGGCATCGCCAATAAAATGGATAGAATATAAATTACCCGGCAGGAGCCTAGCAGCTTAAATGGTCCTGTATTCAACCATCGATTCGAGAGGCTGCGATGGGTTGGATGAGATGACGTTGCGCAACTTCACAATGATGGATGTTGGTTAATTTCTCCGCCGGGTACCGACAATGCTGGCAGCTGCGTCTCTTCGACATTAATAAATTAACTTCCAACCGCCGGTACAATGCTACAAACGGAACCAACAACTTCCTTGGCGGTGCGTTGATGCCACAAGAAATGAATTTTCAAAACGCTCCAGACATTGGGTCAGCGAACGACATCGATCTATTTTCGAAGCGAATGAACGGGTAAGAGCGACGCGAAATAAAGAAGCTTCACCGTTATTAGATCTCGTTCACCCCGCACCCGTACGGTGTTGACGTGGGCTGCCGAAGATAAGGAAATGGGGAAAAAGGAACACAAACAACGCACTGGCCAGACGGCTCCATCCGGTGTGGCGGCGTGAACGGAAATTCCGTTTCGAGTTCAAGTTCACCTTCGTTGGGAAATGGCAAAATTAAAGCAATGCCAGGCGAAACGAAATGATATGACAATGCGACCTCCGATGGCACCCGGACGAGTCATTCCGTTTGCCAACTGGGCATCTTTCGGCTACCGACAGGTAGTGGATTGTTTGCCTTTTTTTTGCAACAGTTCAACGAAGAACAAAAAAACCAAATTGGATTGACTCCAAATCGTTTCTAGACACTACCGGGAACCTCCGTTGCCATTCGAGCAGGACCAATCATCAATTTGTGTCCCACCTTATCGTTTTATGTTACAATAAACAACAGAAAAAGGGTTATTTTACTATCTTAAGTCTAGCTTTTGAATTTCCAAATGTCTCCTCTTTTCACATTTGTTACATAACAATCGGAAATGTCTTTGAGTACCCATTTTCCTATTCACATAGGAACAAGTTTTCACGTGCCCACCAGCACGACACCGCCCCCTCTCATGTCTGTTCTGTTAATATTTTCTTTGCAAATGGTTTTTGTGGTTCCAAAAGGCAAAATGTTGTGGTTCTGATGGTTGCCAAATAACATGCTGTTTTCTCTTTCCTGCCATTTCTACTGCCCTTTATGCTGGACTGGTTATATTGACCACCGAAGCGAACACGGCACGGTTCCCCCGGTTCTGAGAACCATTTGCAATGGACCGCAACCGAACCGCAACACATTGGAGATCTCGTTTGCGGTTGAATGGAGTATAAAGAGATGCACAATCATATGATATGCCGGAGCTGGTGGTGCGTATTGGTTTCGAGTGTGGAACCGTATAAATCAGCTGCACATGGAGACGCCTGGTACCGAGTACAACAGTGGCGGGCACACGTCGTCGAAATAGAACAGCCAACGCTAATCACCTTGCTCGATGCGGATGCGATACTGCGATATCTGCTGCCGGATATCGAAATACAGCCAGTACATGAAGCCCAGCGAGATGAAGATGCAGGACACGAACAGAAGCGGACCGCAGGTGCGCAAGCAGGAGAATCGTTTCGTCCGGCACCGGGACTGTGTGCGAACCTTCGGTTGCTGCCGGTAAGTAGAAACGGTAAGAGATGACAATATTAGTTCATAGTTGTTGAAGATATACAGCGTCAATAAGATCGGTTATGCATGTACTTACCCAAGAATAGTCTTCTTGTTCGTCGGTTGAATTCGACAGCAGTTGATCGTGCGATGCTACCCCGTTGCTGGCCGCATGTCGTCCACCTTTGGAGCTCTTCGCTAGCGAATGTGCCACCAGTGCGTCTAGTTCGCGCCGCTTGCGCATCTTTTTGCCACCGACGCGCAACGGTACCGCCACATGATGTCCAACCGATTCCATCTCGTGCTGAAGATGCGGTACCAGGGGTCGTTCGTCAAATGTCACCCGATAGTGGGGTGGTTGCTGTGGCGCTGGTTGTTGCAGATGGCTGTGGTGATGGTGCAGATGATGGTGGTGATGGTGGTAGGGAGGCGGTGGAAGATGTCCACGCCTCGACGGACCACGGATGATGCCGGTCGGTCGGAGTTCGGTAAGCTCACCGTAGTTTCTACCGTCGGTGGCGGTACTTTCACCACCGTCGAGTTCTTCCTCCTGCTGGTTGCCGGTGTCGTCACCGTCACCAATGCAACCGCCGCCGCCGCCGGCGTCCTCGTCCTCGTCGTCGTCGTCGACCTCGTGCTGGCGGTCGATGTAGTCGTCACCCTTGGCCAGACCGTAGCCGTAGTGGGACGCCTTCGACCAGCCGGCGTGCACCCTTAGATCCGTGGCGTCGTCCGCTTGCACGCGACTGAACGATTCGTACAGCCAACCGGTGCGGACGGGTACCAACCGCTTCGGGGGCGCTATCGTCGACGCGGTGACACCTGGCCGATCATCCTATTAGACGTGGATATTTCCTTTTGCCCCTCACTCTCTCACTCACTCACTGTAACACATTTGCTATTGCAATCACTTGATACGAAGAGAACAAGTCACACAACTGCACACAATTGACGACCGTTAAAATTGATCTACCGACACGCAAGAAAAGGGGACTCATCATTCGAACAACAGCAGCAACCAGCATTGCATTCCGAGGTTTATTTTAAAACACCCGTATATTATTTTAAATAACTTATCGATCATAAAGAGAACATTCCGGTATTTGAATGTCACTCGGTGCTATTAACATCCCTGCCCGTAACGAAACCAATAGTTATATTCAAATCAAATATCAAAGAATTACAAACAAGAATCCAAATTGCGCTATGAATGTTTTCCTAACGTTTGAAAGGAATCAATGCGAAGGAAAAAGAGACGGAGTCTCATGCACCAGCAATCGATCGAAATATTTGACAATCGTAAAGAAAATTCGCTCGACAAGCTTTTCGTAAAGATTAACGAACAAAATGGAAGCCATCCAAAGGCATCCCCACACACCGTACACTTTGAAGTCAGATACGAAATACGAGTGGAATTCGTAAAACCCATACAACAACTGAACGAGAATAAAAAAAAACACAAATCAAACACTAATCCAATTGTGAAAACCCAAGGTACACCTCAAAATGCTGACTCTTCCAATTCTGTTCCCGAATTTCCTTCCACAGCACACACACGCATACATTCGCCCAACATCATCCGGTACGGAATGGAAAGGATGTTAAGGAATTTTCCGGAAGCGGTTTTCCCACGCTCACCCAAGCAAGAAGGGTGTCGAAATTTGCTGACATGTAATCGTCAAGGGAACCGGATGGCATACACACAACGCAACTGCCAACGGATTACGCTTTTGTTTTTGCTGGGTACGTACTACTGGGCGCTTTTTATTGGGAAGACTTTACTTCCAGAAATTTCTGGTAAAACCCTTCCGCAGGATACTTCGCGGATCTGTTTTTGAGGTTGTGGCCTTGTGGGTGACTTAAAAAAAACCCCTCGAATCGAAATTTAACCTTCACGCGGTCTATTCACTATCTAAATAATCACATTCCCGTATGCTAATGTAGATCGCTCCCGGTGGCCGGTTCCTATCGGCAGGAAAACATTCCTTCGTGGAACTGCTTAAATGTCTATTCTTGGAAAACTCGAATCCCTTGACTAACCGACGAGGGCTGAAGGTGTGATAAGTGTGCACCGACATCGAGCATGACTAAATCTCTGGACAATTCCATTAATGGAACAGGGAGCCGGTTCCTTCGGTATCCTTCCCTGTCGGCAGTACACGTACCTGTAAATGGAATTTGCCTTCTCCCAAAAAAACAAAACACTCAAGCTCTGTTTGGAAGCCCGATCTAATCGGTTTCTTTCCCGTTTTTCGTACAACAGGCGCGAAGAATGATTTTTCCCAGAAGGTCACACACGGATCGACTTTATGTGTCGGTTCCGGCACACGCACCTGGAAAACGGATTAATTTCTACCTTCAAACAGGAAACCTTCTTTCCTTTGGAGCAAAGGGTCTCGAGTTGACCACAAGAATAATAACCTGCGAAGCAGAGGCATCGTAAGCGATTTTAAAGCCTTCTCGTATTTGTTACCCACAGCTGTGGTTCACAACACTGTTGCACACCTGTGTAGATTGATTGGTCTGCAACGTTTGTAGCATGGGCTAAAGTACTACACTTTTTTCCGCCAGGAAGGGGAATGGAATTAGAATTATGCAAAACAACAAATGTGCCTTGAAATCGGTGTCTAAATTTCAAACCATTGCAGCTCTTTACTTTCTTCGTAAAGCTCCAGACATTGCAGCAAAGGTAAGCAAGTACACTGGGAGCTGAAGTGTCGTGATTAATAGTCAAAACAAGGCAACGAATGTAACTCCAAAACAGGGATACGCGGTTGGGGTTGTTATTTTCAATTCCAGCGAAATTTCATGTAAGCGAACTGCCGAGCAAACGGCGGCTAACATTTTCACTTTTAAGTGTCCCAACATTAGAACCCCTAAGAGAAGTGTCCGAATAATCAGAAGTAACCGCGAATAGGCCAAAGTTCAAGGTTAAAAGCTTTCTTCACACCGACTCCAACCGTAGAACGGTGCTTTCGGGGGTTTTACCCCGAAAAGGCTCTACATAACGAGTATCAAAAGTTGGTTCCCGTGTGGTGGTGTGAAGCATAACAAGACCGTCTTGATTAGACACGAACACGGCAACCCGGTGTACGGCGTATCGTATACCTTCCCCATCGTAATCGTACTCGCAGTCGCAGTTTCCTGTTGCAATAAAACCTTAACGAGTCGGTTGGAAAATGACGTAGGCCAAATCTTTTACAGTGTTTTCCACTCTGGTATCCGCCCAGGATGAAGCGTTGTTTTCTACTAAGCACCCCGAGCCGCAAACCACCAGCAGGAATGTTTATTGACGCTAAAAGTTTACTACATTAACATTGGAAAACTTTTTAAGGGCAAGAAATCTGAACCGCGAGAGGTGCGAAGGAGACAGCGTAGTGGTGCAATATGTTGCCAAGTCACCAAACACCTGACAGCTGTGTACCCATTTCCGCCGTTGGCCTTCACTGCTGGAGATACTTTGTGGTTTGATGCTAGAGGCAGAGTAACATGAAGTAAGCTGACATAATCTTCCCGAGTCGCACAAATTGGATGGGTTTGGCTTTTCAGAGCATAAAAACACATTTTTGTTCGCAAATTATTTATAAAGGTTATGACTTTCTTCAGACACAAATAGAAACGGTTGTAAGATATCACTGGGCGGGTCCGCTTCACCGAGCTGCTCATACAGCTGAGCACGTTTAATTGTGGCAATTGTAGCTGTTATTTTACATAAGATTATTGTAATTTATTCCATCATCGTCACAGAAACTGTTTCGCTTTCGAAAAGCGGAAAGGGAGAAAGAAACCAAAAATAAGTATACGATCGTGTACTTATGCCATCTGTACGGTACAAAGCGAAACCAAATTACCCGGCAACCTGCCGGTACCGGGCTAAGGTACAGCCAGAAAAGCAATGGCTATCACGCCATCTTATACTTGTCGCTTTCATAAGTAATTCCATTTTTTTTGTATGCTTCCGAGTCTCAATACGCAACACAATTCTACCACCAGGGAAAGCCATCCATGGGTGTGGAAAGGATCCTATCAGGTCCTTACCGGACGTGCTGCATAATTCAACATAATCTCCTAATCAATTTGCAAATAATATTTGTTTCCTGCACTTGTCGTACCGCACGAGATAGCCAAGGAGTATGTTTGGTGCGGTGAAATAGGTGATTCGTTTCCACTTTCCCACATACATACACTCTGATATGCAACATTCCTTTGCTGTCTATTTTCCGGTGGGTTCTACAGACCACATCTTCCTTCTATCTGTTCTATGCTGCTCACTCCGAATGCCGTTTATCTTTGCGTGCCTATTTTGAGTCTCACGAATCTTTGGAATGTTGTTTCGCTTTCGCATGGGGGAGATGACACATTTCCCGGCGCATTCCAAAGAATCTTTTGTAATATCGCAATACATTGTGTTTGGAACAACACAAGACGCAAACAAAAGGTACCCGGGGCGGGTGGGATGATTTTTCATCATCATTCCGGCTTGTCATTCGATGAGCGGTTATGCAAAGACATCGAACAATCGTACAACTGGCAGAGTTCTTGTTCTAGATATGCTGGCAAGTCGACGACCGCTTTCATTTTACGGCGTACGGGAAAAAGCCACACATGCCAGTTACAGTCGTACGTTTTCATTTCACACTGAAACATACGAAAAGAACATAAATAGTTAGAGCACTGCTACAAGGTAAATAAGAATGATTCCCCCCCCCGTTTTGTAAAGGGAACTCTTTGGAGCGGCGTATTGAAAACGCACAATCGTATCCGTGCTATCAGCTTACATCAGCGAAAAACTGTCAAGAATATCCTTCGGTTAGGATGAGTTTGCTGCTTCTGCCTACTTTGATGCCTCAATCCACCTACTAGAACCCAACGCACAATGCTGAGCCAGCTTCAAAACAAAAGTACAAACTCATCACAGAAATTACTACAGCAGCTACTGCTACGCTCTACCGTCTCCTTCGCTCTTACTCTCGAGTATCGAATCTTCGCTCTCGCACTTTATATCCCAACACATTTCTATACAGTGCGAGGATGAAACAAAACGGTACCCCCCATTCGAGGACATACTACGAGTATACGCGTGTACGCAGGACATACACAACAGACCGGGAGAGCAAGAGACAGCCGCCTGCTGCGATTAGACACCGTAGTGTAGCTTTTCACGAGAGGGAAAAAGCTTCAGCCCACGGTAGCAAAATGTTATCACATAAAGGAAGAGGAGAAAAAAAAACTCACTCGCGAAGGAAAGAAAAAGAAGAAGGATGTGAAAGAAAACACCCCCCAAATAAAATGGCAGTAGCCTTCTCCGTCAAAGGCAGGAGCAGGGACGATAATGCCTGCCGTAAAGGGTAAAGGGCGATGGATTTCCTTTCACCACAATAGGGCCACGGACTGTGGTGGCCACGCTGCCTATCACGCAGGAAGTTGGATAATAGTAGGGACAGGATGTCGATGAAAATATAAAGGTTCCGATCCCGGTGCTATGTCTACTATGGGTCACTGTGCTTTAATATGGTAGCCAAGGATTGCTGCTGCTGCTGCTGCCGATGATCCTAACACTTTTCATACAAATGTGGATGCTGCTGTTGGGTGTTCAGTTTTGTTTTGCCGTACACTACAGGAAATTTAGCTGTTTAATGGATAATTTTAAAACCGTCTACAGGACACACTCATTAAAGGTTACGGTGGTACGATAAGCACATAACAGGTTAGAGTAAACTCCTTCGCCAGGAGAACATTTTTAACACGTCCACACCACGCAGAAGAACACTTCGTTTTCACCTTCACTGTAATTCAATAGCAATTGTCACGGGACTGGCAAAGCAAATATTAAGCGAGAAGCATCTCGTTTCCTTCGTTAACGCACCACAGCACTCTGCACTGGAGATAGTAATTCCTTGAAAGTTTTACACCACCACCAACACCAAACTCGTCCAAGGACGGTAAAAGGAGCAAAAGCGCGTACGCGATAGGGCCGCAAGCGTACAAACAACAGAACGCGTCCGAATCCGAAAACACACTAACGCAGAATTGCTGTGCCCGATCGGAACCATTACCGAACACGCCGAATTTTGCCTCAGTACAGTTTTCCCAAAACCCATCCTTGTCCGTGTCTTCCTGTAATTGCTCGCATCGCTTCAAACGAACGCATGTTGCGCAGAGCAGTACCATTCGCGCTCTCGTTTTCCATTCTCGCGGTGAAAAACTACGGGAAATAAATCATGCCAGCTTTCCATCCCCGGAGAATAGGAAATTTCCTCTCTCTTTCTCTTGGGCAAGTGTACAAAAAACGAACAATTCTCTACTCAGACGGGCTTCGTTTACTTTGCGTCAATTTTCTCTCATCTCCCGCATTTGGCATCGGCAATGGGCAGGAAATAGAAAATATCCGCGGGAAAAACGACCTATCGTCACAGTGTTTGGGGTGCGAAAGCACATGGGGTACGCGGGGTGAGATTCGTTTTTCCATGGCGACAACACTCGTAGCAACGTGTTCGGAGGTGAAGGACGCCTCTGGTAGAGTGATTTGCCTCCTTTCGGCATTGTGTGTCTCCGGCGTGTTGGCGTCTTTTTGGCGTTTCAATGTTTACTTTGTTCGATTGCGGTGCAAGGAAGTTACATTATGATTATTTGCAAGGAACATTCTTGCTTGCCGTTCTTGCACCGTGTTGCCGATGTTTTTTTCATAAAAGGAAGAGAGGTAATTAACGTTCTAAGTTAATTTTCTGTTTTGTTGATAATTGTACATCTTCCACTGCCCCGTTTGTGAATATGCTTGTGACAGAAGGTGGCATTACATGATGCTTACTTATGAGATAAACACTAGAGCTTTAATTAAACTCACCTTTCTGTAGGGCAAGCTCAAGGCGATGGTTTTCACCATGTATGACAGAAGCGACGTAGGAAATTATGAACAACCACAGCACGGTCATTGCCACCGCAAGCCAGATGCTGAAATTTTTACAATCAATTTGGCCGCTCCGACCGGCTAAGCTTCGTTCATCATCCCCTCGATATGACGATGTCCGTTGGCGTGTTTTTCTGCAAGAAGCGATACGCATTTCGTACGTTATCACGACATAACACAAAAAACCCGTGACAAAGTGGGTGCGATAAACGCGCGTACCTACCTGCGAACTTTACGCTTTCTTTGTGATACCACCTCCGCCAACTCGAGATCGGAAAGGCTCTTGGAGTCATCGGACAGCTGCAGTAGCTTGAACGATTCATTCTTCTGGTCGCCATTCATCTTTATCGTATTGCTATTCATGGCCGGAATACATTTGATGTTTTACGTTTGCTTTATCACGACCGACGGCGAGTCGGTTCGGTCTCCTGCTTCGTGCCGTCAAAACTTTTCTTAACTCTACAACACTAACGCTACGGGGAGCGCGGATCACAGCACTTGGCACCACGCATCGGGTGTGGGCATTTCGGAAGGCAAGAATGAATTGAACCCGGTGATTAAAGGTAATATTCGACGAAGGAGAATACCCCTTCGCTACACACTCTGACCACTCCACACAGGCACGCTGAAACGCGACACGGGTCAAATGTCCGTCACCACAGACCACAGACAGTCTTCCGATGGACGGATGATGCCGGGGACGCTGTCAATCGTCATGAGAACACTTTCATCGGCGTCTGTATTCTAGCTCACGGGATTATGGTTTCCTTTTGGAAGTGCTTTACCATTCCGAAGCGGACAGAATGGCAGGAAGCAGGAAGCGGTTCCTATTTTTATTTATGTAACCTTCATGACCCGACCTCCACGACAGCGAGACGAGGACGCTGAGGTGTGCGTGCGAACGATACAGATATGTTTTCTAGACGTCTATAGATAAGCGGATTGTTTTGCGAGTCGGACGAAAGACACGTTTATCTTTTAGTTGCCGTTATGGTGTTGCGAATTCAGTAAAATGCGCGAGTAGAAAAAAACGACGACAAACGGAACAAACCTAATCAAAACAAAACCTGCAGTTTGACAGCAGTGTGTCTAACTCGACCGCTGGATATAAACGCGCGCTTCGGCCGTGTGATTTTGATATGTCTGTTCCCATAATATTTTAAACGGGCGGTTATTTTTCGAGATTTTCGGAAAGTTTTCCACTTTTTTGCAATAATGCTGTGAATTTTGACTATCATAGACGTGGTCCTTTTTCAATTCAAGTTATTTGTTGAAACAATATTGCTCTTTTTATTGGAAATATAAATACAGACTAAAAATAGCGTGCAAAAAAGTTCCGACACGTCCATACCATAAAAATTCATTTTCTCTTTATTAACTATTTCTTAAATAACGTTCATAAGGAGCACAATACTTGAGTATTCAAATAAATTCCGTAGTAGAGAAGCAATTAGGTCTAATTTTGTTGATGATGTTTGGTTCCATTAAGCAGACGGTGGGCTAAGTTCGTTGTTGTTCTCTCTCGGTGGTTCGGGTTTCGATATTTTCTCTGAAATAATAAAACAACAAACAAGATGGTTTGTAGATGACTATAAGCATTCCTATTTTTCCAAAACAGTCTGATGTTTACCTAGCTGCTTTGAAAGCAAATGCTTCTGCAGGGCGGAAATAGGAAATTCCAGTGTGAGAGCAACTATGGCACCCAAGATGTACGATGCCACTATCACCGAAATAACTTTTGTATACTGGAAACAGAAAGCAAAAAGTTGAAAATTTACACCAAATTCGTTGCCGTTCCAATATGCCCAACTCACCATCGATACGTTACTGAAGTACGGAATGTCACGAGCTCCGTAGAAGAAATTCTTCAGGAAGAACACGTGACTGATGTACGCACAGTAGGTAAGTCGTCCCAAAGGTACAAAGAGTGGGAAATTGACGACACTCTTTATGAAGCGATTGTAGTTGTAAATGATGCCGTACAGGACTATGGCACCGAACAGTGCCCAGGCATTTTTGTGAAGCGGGAAGAACAGCGATATCCACAGCGAAGGTTTTTCGAAATTGTACGAATAGAAGATCATGCTCAACATAAGCGTCAACGCTCCGCACGGCACTGTCATGTACCATAGGAACTTAAGGAACTAGTAAACAAGATGGGAACTTGATTAGCAAATATGTTGGAAGGAATAGCGCGGTAAGCTTTAACTTACGCCCGATCTGTTGCCCTTGTTGTCGGATGTACGCACACGGTAGTACAAATAACCATAAACTACTCCACCGATATAGCAGCCAATGTTCGTATGGAATGGAATGTAGATCTTGTGATACATCTCGTCGAACCAGTAAATGAATCGTTCGGCTCTGTAAAACAATACAAAGCAGTTTATGATGAAATGCAGCTCCTTTAGCTAGTGTTCAATCTACTTACTGTAAGGTTACTAGAAAAACTCCATCAAAGTGGTTAAAGTAAACGACAAGTGCCGGTATCAGGATGGCTAGTACACCGGAAGCACTAAAGATGTGCACAACGTACTTTTTATATCTGTTAAAAACATAAGATGAGAAATTTCATGCAATTCGAAGAACATAAATGAAACAATCAAAAGGTCATACTTTGTTACTGCCACAAGAATAATAAGTCCCACAGTAAACAGTTGATAATCACAGGCCAGATACCAAGCTTGTTGAAGGCACTGCAAATAAAGAGATATATTTCGTTTCTATATAAAAATCACACATCACCTGTTAATGTACTTTTACAGAGGAATTCTCATAAATAAATCACTCGCAAGTGTTCGTGAAATTACTCGCGAAGTTGTCAGATGCACCATGCATAAAGGTCATTAGGGAAGAATTCCCCGCCCAAGAGATGGCATGATCACGAAGATGATAGTCAGACTATTGTAAGAGGCCAATAAACTTCCCTTACAAATTGCCAGGAAATTCCAAACATGAATCATGCGCCAATACCAATGCTTACCGGTTCGTCCGCATTAACGTAGTTGTTCACGTACAACAAATTCGTCCACCAGTTTCGTCGGCACAGGTTACGCTCGACTTCCGCGCCACGAGGCCACAGCGGACCGTCCTGTAGCTTGGGCAACCAGGTTGCATGTAGCAGTAGGATGAACGCGTATGCTGGCGTAAGACTGTACAATAGAAAAGTATCACACTGCCTTCTTGAGATGTTGTGTTGACATTGATAAATAGTTCTCGCTTACCGGATGTATCTGTAGCCAACCGTTACTAGTATAGCAGCCCAGCTAATGCGCTTCAACTTGGCCTGCGTGGTACAGAAGTGTATACTGAGCAGGAATCCACTCATCTCGAAAAACGACTGCACGATGATGGAACCATTTATCAGCATGTGTCCGAGCGGGTTGTAGTACTCCGCTTCACGGTCCTGCGTATTTGCAAACGATGTCGCCGTGAACAGATCACCACAGTGTCCGACAACCACCAGACATAAGGTGAAGAATCGAATGGCTTGGAAAAACTTAAGATCTTCATTCAGCTGATCCTTGGACCGGGACACCAATCGGTACCAGTTGCGTACGAGCGAGAACGACGTCAGTACCATCGTTTCTAAGGTGAAAAAATGCGAGTTAGTTGGAGTACCCACATTCCCGTGATAACTTTTCACATAGACTCTCAACTTACTTCGGCAAGGTAGATCTTTTTTGTAATGCTCGTTATCTAGCTGCTTCCTGGTGTAGTGATCGTACCAAGTGGAGCTGATTACCAGTAGCAAGATCAAGCCCGTGATGACTAGAAAGCTGATATCTAGTCCATCAATCGGTGTGCTTCGTTTCGGTCCAGTGCAGTACTCAATTTCGGTGTAGCCTGAGAGATTATACTGGTGGCGGAGGGCGTGATTCTGGCAGATATTAATCAGCCGTCCGTACCGTGCACGATCATCGCTTACGTTGTTGAAGGCATCCGAATGGATGATGTACTGGGAAAAGAATGGATAGCGGAGAAACAAGAATAAAAAATGTAAAGCCAGACAAACTGGAGTCTACGGGAGAGACTAGTTAGAAAGCAGTTGAATGATCACATAAATCAGCGAAATCCTGTTCTTATTCTACGATCGTCTTATTGAAAAGAATAATACACGTAAAATCCATAGTAGCACTGCATCATGTAATAGAGTCAAACAGGGTTAATAAGACAATAATGTAGTTGTAGTCTGATTAATTGTATGCTATAGTCTGATGCGTCACAGTGACGTGAATACTGGTCTGTAGCGAATACTGAATCACCGCAGTTGCTGTGTTTAGTTGGTAAACAAGCTGCAATGAAACCAACAGCTACCGTTTGACGATTTGTTTGGGATTAGTAATTCATGTTAGCTGTTTCACACTTTTTATGATTAACGTCGCTACAAGGCACCGTCAAAATACTCACCGGAAAGGAAATTTCAAACTTTTCCACAAACAGTTCATCTGCCGCGTGTACATCAAGCGACTGTACGAGCTGACGGCACCGCTCAATGCAAAAGCCACGATCCAGATGATCGTGACGAAAGTGCCGCTTGGTGTCGTTGGTAAAGTTCTGCAAAAAACACAAATCAGATCGAGATGTCAACAGGCGAGTCCAACTGGAAGGTTTCGAACGCGTCGGTCAAGTTCAAGCGAACGGGTTATGGTAGGTCTGGTTAAGGTTATTCTGCGTGTCTCCGTAGGTGTACCTCGATGAGTCGCCACAGGCTCGACTCTTGATCCGGTTTGATGATCGTTCGCGCGACACAGTAAACGGCGTCCTCTGCCGGAACTTGCGGTGCCTGCGCTACACACCGATCGTAGTCATCATAGTCGTAAATCTTTGGCATGCGATAATATTCATCCACTGGAAAACAGAGGAAACGAGCAGCGGAGTTACAGAGGGGTGAATAGATGATTTAAAGATAGGGAAATCGGTTTTGGATGATCATTATGTGAGATTCGTTTAGTGGTAGCATTTAGTTTCGATGAAAAAGAGATACCGCAGTTCAGCAAGCGCGTTTACAAGTTCAAGGTGAAGGCGGAATTAAGAGGATTAGATATTTAAAATAATACACTATAACTGTTCACTAAAATGTCCCACGTTCGATAACATTCTGCTGGTAGGCCGCATGAATCATGCAGTAATCTTATGCAGAATAAACAGCATCCCGGTTTAAAACTAGTACTGGCACTAGGTTTGTAGGTCTCCGTATGCTGTTGTTTACGATGATGCAATCTAGTCCCGCTAGCTATCCGTCTGTCACCACAGCAGCATCGAATAAACGATGCAGTCTGTCGCTCGTTCAGGTTCGTTCGCATGGCTCTGGGCGCATACCGGCTACTGGCGAGCGCGTGCCACCTGTTAAACCAGTTTTTTTGTCAACCATCACGACTGCAAGGGTCACGATCATCTTTCCTTGCCGGAAAGCAACACCGAAAGAGAAGGGCTTGTCCTGGTACATCAAGGGTAAAGAAATTCCATTTTGTCAAGGAAAGATAAGATCGTGCACAAGTGACATTTGTATTAAAAAAAAAAACAGAATATAAAAACGTGACAATAATACGGAAGCGTATAAAAATGCCATTCGGAAAACAAAGGGAAAACCCCTCCGAACAGACGGGCATAACGATGAACACGTGATAAATGCTTTATAAATTCCGACCACGTGACTGGACATGATCTCATTGCCTAATTGAAACAAGATTAACGAACATAAACAAACAATTCAAGTTGCCCCACAGTGAATTGATTGCGGCTGAATGGGTAAACGTTTTTTTTGTCGTTCCCCGGTTTGAAATAACTTCATTTCGAAGTCAACTTCGACTAGAGATTAGAATGATGGTTTTTAATCATATTACCTTTTATTTAAAAAAAAAAAGAAACTCTAGACCCTTTGGGGCTTCCCCGGATGTAACAAGAGAGACATATTGCCGGCTGGTTGTATGTATAATGAAACGATCAAACTTTCCGCGGGAAACCTGTTCCATCTCACCTGAAAGACTTTACAAGCAGCGAACGCATCTAACAATTGCGATCTTCTTTTTTTGCTACGAAAATAAACTAGATTGATGTTTGCCTTTGTGTTTGTTTTAAATGGATCCGTTTAACCAGAGTCACCATGTGTAGTTGTGGTTTAATGCAAGATCACTATAAGATCACTACAACGTCATCAGAAAAGAGGATCTGATGAGATGTTTTTCTGGAACAAAAATAACGACAACACGCCTATTCTGGCATACAAGTCACTGAGAGTTAGGCAGTAGACAAGTGAAATCACATACAGTTTATAGTTAGTATCATATAACATATGCATGAAGTTGTGCGGTTTTGTGGTGAATGTGCTAAGCGTACTATTGTCTACTCTTCTTACAGTGTCGTACAGTAGTAGATGAAGGTAATTGCAACATCTATTCTGTGTGAGATTGGTGTTATATGACTATTGCGGCGAAATAATGATCGCGAACATAAAATTTAATAGAAGACATGATGAGCACACCCTTCGTGCATTGTTTCCCAGTTCAGGAATATTCTAGCCCGTCTATTCTTAGTCCACGTTCTTTAGACAAGCATCCCGTATTCCCGTATTACCATATCGATTAAGTCTAGACGTAGGTTTATTTTGAATGAATTTCCTTTTAAGTTATGTGTTTCCTCCTCTGGATATGCTAATGTAATACTAATCCATGTTTTTTTTACCACCAGACTGTGAATCAGTTCGCTCTAAACTGGTTTAATGTGAACGCCTCTTTCGGTTTTGAAGCACGAATCCGGGAGTTCTAAACGAAAATCATACGAAAATTCTGAAGGGCCTCTCGACTTTGTACATGCTTTGCTCCGTGTTAGATCACAACTGGTTCTGGATTCTTTTGCTTCCCTTGCAAAAATGTGTTATGGTGTCTCTCATCTGGCGAAGGGCCTGTACAGAGTTGAAAACTTGTTTGCATTAGGCCACAAATGGACCGTTGGAAAAACCGTTTTCTTTCCTTCTGATAACCGAACTAGGACGCAATGGATCTTGCACGTCGTAAACGTACTTAAGGCGAAGATTGTACGACCACAAGAAGTAACTCGTCATTGCTTTATCGTACAAAGACTCAGACCAAGTAAACCGGTTTTGTCCATAGAATCCAACCGAACGTATTTTCCAAAGGGATTTCCTGTGTAGAATTTTGCAATTTAAATCCAAGATTTCAGACGACATTAAATGGTCAAAATTCCTGTTGAGCTAAGTGATGGTTTTTTATCAGCCTATTTCATGTAATAAATTTGAAAGTTGACAATCTGAAGACATTACGGTGTTGTAAATAGCAGTTCTTCAATCCATCAATCATTGGCATTTGTTCCGCTTGCGGGAGTTTTGCTCTTGTGATTTGATCCAGCAGAACCTCGGGAAAGGTTTCGCCCAGCCTGTGCAGGGCTTCATTATTTGACTTAACGACTATGTGCGACTCGGAACTGTAAATCTCATTCCATAGAGACCTGGGAATTAATGACTGCGCAAGTGTCGATGAACTTAACTGCTGGGAAAATGTGAATTGCCTTGTTCTTACCGTTCGGCACAAGGCACACCGAGTTATCTCACTAAGTTCCTTTTATATTTCAGCACTTACTGGGGATAGTTTCGCCAATATCCGGATACGGTTGGTGAGAAACGGTGTTAACACCTATTTCTAGAACGTGGGTGACATAATTCGCCACTCTTAACCTTTATTTACACCTCACAAGACGAGCTTTTTAACGAAAGAATCCACGAAAAAAATGGGAGTGGGTTGATTTCCTGCAGTTTTACCCGCTTTAGCATGACGTAAAACTATGGTAAGTCACGTCAAAAGTACCTGATTTTTTAAGCTGACTTCAGTTCCGAAGAAGCTTCCACTCTCGCTAATTGGAACACCATGGGGGAGATCGATGATCGATGTCCGTTTCCCTTCTCAAGGAAGTCGCTTTTCGTCGCATGGCCATTCGTGCGCCTGGTACCATTTGATGTGCAAATTAAATTCACAAAAAACCTCTCAGCGCACGACGAAGATGATACCTGAATGGTTAAAACCTTCCACGTCTCATCGAAGAAGGGTGGTTAGGTTTGGCTTTAAAAATTTTACAACTTTAGTTGGCGCTCATCACGTTGTTGTTTTTGTTCGGTTTCCACCTACCTGGACAACTAAAGCAAATGCGGCGCATATGTTAACCGCACCAAGCGAATGTAGTTAGAATGGGTCGAATAAAATACCTCCACATCTTAATGGGTAAAACGCGCGTTGAATTCTACAATACTCCGGCGCAAGGTGCGTCTTGCCGAACTTGGTGTGGTCTCCTTTGCGGAGACATGGGCTAAGCCCGGCACGCAATCTGCCAGCAGGTTGGGTTTAATTTGGTTCCAAAACCTGAAAACTTCCACAGCTCGCTGACAATTTAAGCTGAATACGCCCGATAGAACGAGTGTGTAAAAGCGTAACAAGTGTGAATCATTCCCAATAGAACACGCTTCCGGATTCGGATTAAGCGAGCGGTGGAACCAGTATTCATGCTAATGTAACAAAACTTACATAAGGAAGTAACTAAATATGATTCATTTGTGCTCGGAAGGAAAAATCTTAGTAAGCAGAAGGCTTAAAAGAGATGTTTTGTTTGAATAATGTACACGGATTTGATTGCTGATAAAGCAACCCGTCTTCGTATTTTGGAAATTGGATTGCATAGTCATAGTAGAAGATAATCAGTTAACTTACCACACAGAACACAAACCCTCTGACCTCTGATCTTAAATTATTCACTGATTCATTCATTACCTAAAACTCATTATTTTTAAGCGCTACTCATAAACGCTTTACTCGTGTTCCGCGATCTGTGTGAAACCCATTCTCATTAATGGGATTTCTGTTGTTATCCTGGCAGCAAAACCATTCATCGATCAAAGAGAGATTCACACTCAGGGTGGAGAAACCATTTCTAGTTGAACCAAACCGTACCGCACATTGTTGTGATGAGTTCCCGGGAATCTTGTCTATAATTTTAGCTCCCTCTCATTATAGACGGTTAGAATTTTTCCTCCCATATCTTATGCTTGAACGTGTTTAAGTTGGGATGGTAGGGTTGCTGATTGGTTGTAAGTCGCGTCATAAACGAGAACTACCTATGACCAATGTAGCGATCCAAAACTAACCCAACGAACCTTTTGATTGGGCGCTCGTGTTTTTAAACATCTTACTTTACACAATGTTGTACACCTCGGACTGTGCTCACGGTGCCCACGAATGTTGGGCGGTAGTCCGTGAGTGGAATTTACAAGTTCGATGAAATCAATCACGCACCAAATGGGCGTAAAGTAAACAGGTTGGTGTAAGCAGGTCACCGATTTCATTGTTTTCTAATTTTCTTCTTTAACTCATTACACAATTGTCTGCCCCGGACTACATAATTGGATTAATCCTAACTTACCGCTATTGGTGAGAGGCCAAGGACAAGCAAAAGCAGTGTAGAAGAATGAAAGCTAAGCTCTCCTTCCAAACACTCTGCGCGTGGCAAATCGTCGGAAAGACCTCTGGACTTGTTACGTCCGTGCAATAGCAACATTCCGGTTTGAAGATCAAATCGCTGATTAATACTCCAATGTCAATGGTAGAACATAAGTTGTAAACGTTAAAGACCTAATTTTGCACCACAAAATCATTGAGGATGCAATCGTTGAGAGATAACATTTCAACGGTGATTGAGGATGCAAATAAGAGAGGACATACTGCCTTGAGGGACACCAGAGCAAGCAGAAATGGAATCATCGAATAGAGCATGGCTAACCTTTGCACGATAAACTCGTTCATTTAGGGATCCGTTGATAACCGATCCTCCAAAGATCTCTAACATGATAAAGAGTAGAGTATTTGGGAGATCGTCAAATGCGACTTTGAAATCCGCGTAGACTCAGTGCAAGTAGGAACACATTTTTCTACGACGAAACCTCACCTCACCTTGAACGAGGAATATCGACCATTGAATCGATGTGATAATTTGTACCAAATAGACCACTGTGGAAAAACGGCACAATTTGAATATTATTTATGATTGTGTTTACGGTAGCGTCTTTAAAATATGCGCCACGATCGTGAATAATGCAGTAAAGTATTTTATTCGCTTGTTGATTTATGAGTCTTTCAGCAGATTGATGCTGATTGCAGTGTTGGTCGCAGTGCTGCCTTTTGCTAATGAGAAACGAACAGCTCGTCGCACTATCTATCGCACTTCCTTTCCCACCGAGTGTGTGCCTTAAGGGCTACAATCATTGTGCGGTGTTGCAGGGCGGTTCATTAACACGTTCCACACCATGGTTGAGATGTATGCAATTAGTCGTTAAATTAAGATGTCTCCATTAGAAGAGCAAAGAGAAAAACCTCTATAATTGATAAAAAAAAACTCACACAATTGAAAGCGGAACAATAAAAAAAACTTCTTGCTAAACAACTATTGACATTGACATTGGAAGCTATGCTCACAATACAATGCAAACGGTTGTGATTTACATGTTAGCGATCATGCTGTAAGGGGGAGAAAGAAGCCACCCAAAACCTGTTCGACGGATCAGCTGTAAGGAAGTAGCACATTCCATCCTTCATTACGCTGTTGATCCGTTTTATTAGACCATCGCCGAAGGTCTCGCACAGAACTATCAACTCAAGCTCAAGAACTATCAGGAAAAAAAACCCAAAATGTGCTATCTCAACAGAGGCGACCCGTATGGGAAAATTCGATTCTTCGGTAAACAACGGCTGACTAATGCGCCGGGGAAGCTAAGACAAATTGCGTAGCACACCGGAGAACTACTTCGCCCATCCATTAGGCGACTGTTAGCCCTATCTTGGCCCGGAATAAGAACGAACCCATCCACCAATAAAACCGCGAGACAAACAACCGTGCGTAAACAGACTGCTGTCGCCAAACTGTAGGAAAATCGAAACGGAACGTTATAAATTCTTGAAAACAGACAGCATTAAAAGAACATTCGCGAAGCGGGATAAGGACCACACGGCGTCGTATGTAAGTCGGTCGCGAAACTTACACCAGCGATCTGGCAGCACATCTTAATCTTGCCAAACACATCTTCCTTCCACCGATTGACACCGTTTTAGGCTCAACATAAATTAAAACCATCCCAGTTTGAGTCGGTTCCATTAGGCACGATCCGGACGATGGTTAAAAAATCCACCCGGTTGACGTTATTCGTCTAATTTGTGTGCAGATACGTTAAATAATGAATGAACGGTGAAAAGCTGGGATACGGGTGAGGTATGTACGATATATGAGGAAAAATTGAAAAATCGAAAACTTACAAAAATAAATTAATAAATTTCTTAATCATGTTCACAAAAACTGTAACAAACATATAATTTTGCATGGTCTGTTCAAAGTTTTCAAACTTTTAGCATAAAAAAAATTGTCTTAAATATTTTCTTGAATTTACTTTGCTACTGAAGTTGAATAAAAGGATTTATTTATACTCAAAATCCATCAGTAAGAAATAACTATATTGTCAACTAAAGCATTTGAGTACTTCAAGCTTTCACTTATAGCACCTTTTAACAATAATCTTTTAACAGAAATTAGCTACTGAATTAACTACTTGCACTCATTAAAATATTGTTTTTTTCACAATATAATTTTACAATATCCGGCAATTGAATTTTTGTTCAAAATGTAAACATTTCTATTGATAAATAATTATTCTATTCAGAAGTAATGTAATTCCACACTTACACTCCACAAAGGTAGCATCACTTGGTTGTATTAAACCGATCACCACAAGCACAACAATTAGCACTGGAACATAAAATGGCTTCAAATAGGAGACCATTTTATGGTTTTTCTCAACTCTTGCTCCCGTTTTCATCTTAACATCACTTTCCATAACACTTTTTACACAGGGAAATATTTGTTCACTGTTGTATAATACTACTGCTACACAAACACTTTCACACAAAACGAGTGCAACAAACTGTTTGTAAAACACTGGCAGTTTCTTTCTGCGCTGTTCGGAAAGCGATTGATTTCTTCCCCGCAACGTGTGATCGTTCGGATGCTCCAGCGGCAACTAACGCTCGCCAAACAGCACCAACGGTCTTTTGGTTAGATCAACATCCCGTCCCGATTATCCCTGTCCTATCGGTGCTACGTGCGAATGCGATCCCGCGCACATGAAGATGAGCAGCGCGCGCGAACGAAACGTGAGCGTGAGCGTGAAAATTTCTGCCCGATGAGAAACGGTTCTCATTCGCGTGGTGAGCGAGTGAGAAGCGTGTATAATTTTTCCACGTGTTGCTGAGATTTCTTGCATGACAGCGTCCGGACACCGGTTTTTGGCGCGTGTGTGTTTGTATATGTTGTGCTAATGGTTGAATTAGCGATTCGAACCATCGTGGGGCAACGTTCTTTCTGCGGTTGTTTACTTTGTGATTTGTGCCGTGAATATTAGTAGTTTTATGTATTGTCGAGTGATGCTAGGTAAGAATTGGTTTTACCAGCTACTACCAGTTTGTTAGAGACTTCCTTCTTTGATATATTTGTAAACTTGACATGTTCTTTTATTGCGTAGGTTTATCAAAAAATACAAATGCCTACATTGTTTTTGAAGACGATTTGTTGTTAAATTAATTCATTATTGATTAAAATGATGAAAAACCACCAAGTTAGTTGAAAAAGTTAGGCAAATAATTAAAAACAAAACAGCCAAATTATATAAATTTCTTAATAAGGTTACAGCAATATTGAAGATTATTTACTCATTATTTTACAAAAACAAAGTAAATTTTCATATTCTACACATTCCACTCCCACAAACATGTGTAAACAGATAGCTGTAAAAATACGTTGACGTCACAAAGATGATTTTCTAAAATGTAGGTGCAAATTTATGCGTACAAACAGAATATCCATTGAAATGAAAAATATTTGATTGGTGAATCATTTACTCATGTTTATTTTATTTTCAATAATAAATAATTGTGTTTTTTTTTGGCTGAAAAACGAAATTCTATAGTTGCATGATCCCGGATATTTTTCTAGGTAACTGTCTGGATAACATTTCAACGGTGATCATGGTGAATGATATGGCTTTAGGTGATAATTGTTACAGTAAGCACCTATTTTCCGCACACAAAATCAACATCCGAAATAGGTCAAGAGGGTTCAAAAAAGATGCACAACGATACGAAATAGAGTATGGAGTCACCCAAAGTCTTGGTCACGCTTTGGTGAATGTAACGAAGTTTATTTGCTGAAAGAGTTATGCACGAATAACCGTGATTTTGTATATGTCCTTGAGCGTGCCATTTGTTGATAGCAGATACAGTTCACCGGCGTGCGTTGCAGGAGTAAAGAGTTGTTTTTAGCAAATCCTATAAGGAAATCCATGTTTTAATTAGTAGCTTTACTTAACATTTCGTTTGAGTTTGCACGCATAAACATGGAATCAAACAACAAAAGCTTAAAATCGAGATATTTCGCCCAACACGCTCATAAAACCATTTACGTCATTGAAATGCTGTACAAAAATTGACCATATCAATGGTTGTTATTGTTTACAGTTTAGAACGCACAGCTTCTCAGCTAAAAAGTTCGCACAATTCCTGTCCAAGCAATCCTTCCTAGTGGGTAACGGAAACGATTGATCTTCGACGAACAAACCAGTTTTTCGCCCGTGAATATAACTGTGTGCATCTTTCCTTACAATACGATTTCCAGTCTTCCTGTGAATCCATTTACCATTTGATGATAAAGCGAGAAAAGAAATAAAAATCCCGGGATCACTTTGGCAAGGTTCGTTGTCTGCTGTTGCGTTGCTGTCTATAGTGGGCGACATCGGATTGATAGCGGTCTAGAGTTTATTACCGGGGTTTCGAAGCATACGAAAATGATCGAACCAAACTCGATTCCCATGACGTCAAACTGAGAACTCGAGTGAAAGTTATTTTGTATATCCGTTTTCGATATGCGTTTTTTTTTCTCATCATCTTTTTTTTATTTTGTAAATACAAAATAACGCTCTCAAATAGCCGTACGCTAATGGTTATGGTAAAATCGCTAAAACAACACATATCACTTTAATTTCCTGAAACTATTTTAATGATAATAATTACAATAGGTCGAATATCTTTTACGAAACACTTACATACCGATAGAATTATATAAAAGAAAGCACCATTCCCAAACTAACGCAAAACAATTTTATTCACTAAATTGTTCTAACACATTTACAATTCACTTTTCTTTTCTGTTAAAGCCGGCGTTATTGTAGTTTGACCTTGATTGGTGGCACTTTCCACATCAATGCGGTTCGATTTTTGTTCTGTAAAATGCAGTAAAGTTATAAAAAATGCAGTTTATCTCCTTAAAAGCATCATTTATTGAAAATATGTTTTTCCTACCTTTAAAACTACCAAATAGAACATTCTGTAACGCAGATGTAGGTAGCTCCAGCAGTAAACACATCAGCAATGACATCAAACAGGACATTACCGTCGCTCCAAGCACCAAGGAAAGCTTGAAAGGAAGAAAGAAAATATCATACAAATGCGTTCTTGACTTGGCTAGCCTTGTCCGTTTCTATTCGCTACCGTGAGTGTATCGCTATAGTAAACCGGTCCCCGCGCGCTGATGAACATGTAGCGCATCACGAACGGATGAATCAGGTAGGCACCGTACGCTAACCGGCCCAACGGTTCGAAAAACGGATAGTTCAATATTCGCTGCAGTGCACCGTTAACACCGTAGATTGAGCCAATAATAACGATTCCAGCACCGATGCCGAAAAGGTTCTTCGAGATGACAAAATAAACCGCCATCCAAACGGAGGGCGTTTCGAAATCATTCACGTAGAATATGTACGCCGGTAGCATGGACAGTGGAACGACAATAATCGTTGCGTACCACACGGCACGGAACGTTCTACTTTCGGCGAGATTGATCGAACGTTTGCGAAGCTCCGTGTAGATAATACCGGTCAGTACGCCCAGCATATAGTTGCCAAAGTTAATGTGCGTTGGAATGTACGCTTGTAGGTAAAACTTGTCGTACCAAAGGATGTATCGTTGAGCTCTGTAATTGGTGAGCAGAAGGTTGGGGTGAGCTGCTACTTACTGCAAAATAACATTGTTTAATGATAACTTACTCGAGTGTAACTACAAACACTCCCTCCAGCTTTTGGAAGTAGATGAAAAATGCTGGCACGACGTACGCCAAAACGAGCACTACCGACATAATAAGGATCTTTGCACGAGGATAGTTGACGATCGTAATCAACACGATCAGCGCAATGATGAACACTTGAAATTCCGCACCAAGATACCATCCTTGCTGGACACACTGTCAAGAAGGGAAGGAAGTCACCATAAGACGAGCAATTTCATTCAAAATTACTAACACACACACACACACTTACCGGCTCGTCAGGATGCACGTAGTTGTTGATGTACAGCAAGTTCGTCCACCAATTACGCCGACAGAATGTCTGTTCCGTTTCAGCACCCCAACGCCACAATGGACCCGTTTGCAGCTTGAGCAACCACGTGGCATGAAGTAAGATCACCAACGCGTACACTGGAGTTAATCTAAAGTACGACTTTCACGTTAAAACTACTTTGACCTTGAATGTTCTTTTTCCTTAATTGCCTGCCTTACCGTATGTATCGATAAAGAATTGCCACCGGGACGTAAAGGAAGCTAACGCTACGCTTTCGTTTTTCAGCCAAACTCATAACCTGTATCGCCAGCAGCGTTCCACTGATCGCGAGAAACGTTTGCGTGATCTGCACACCGTTCGTGAGAATCATGCTACCGACGTTGTGCATCAGCTTGCATAAACAAAGGCGCAAAGAGAAGTTCGATCAGGGTACCGCCAGGGAACATTCTACTGCTACCGCTTGTGAAATAAAGCAAACTTACTAGCTCCAGCTTCTCCGAATGGGTGGTCGGTGAGACGGCAAGCAGTAAGGCGGCATGGCCAAAGATGACGAGTGACATCGTGAGAAATCGGAACGCCTGAAAGAAGCGCAGCTTTTGATCCATTTCATCTCGGGAGCGTGACGTTAGTCGGTACCAGTTCCGCTGTATAGAAAATGACACCCATACCATTTTACCTTCGGAAAAACCAAGCAGAAAGACAGTTTCGATGAGATATTGGATCAAATACGTTGCTACCTAATTCTTACGTTTACTGTCGAGCGCTTGTTTGTAGTGTTCCGCGGTTAGTTTGTAGTTGACGGAGCTATCGTACCAAGACGAAAGGATCACACAGCTGACGAGCAGACAGAGAATAATCAAGAACGACATATCAAGTGCATCTAGAATGAGTGAGCAAGTGAATCGGAGGTTAGGAATAGGTTACACAGTTAGTCTCTCGCACACAGACCTATAACAATCTCATCGGAAGATTTATCGCACGACAGTATCTCGGTGTAGGCCAGCAAACCGTACGTCTCATTCAGCTCACTGTTGATACAAATATCCACCACATCCGCATACACTTCACGATCGATATCCACATTTTCCAAAATACCATCATCGAATTTGTACTACAAAAAAAAAACGAGAAAAGATTGCAGCACTGATGCTCTTCGTTCTTTCCAATTGAGTTAAGAATTACCGTACCCTAACTTCAATCGGGAACTTTTCCACCGTTAGCGCTCTCCTCGCCTCTGGCGATAGTTTTTCGATCGTTTTTTGACACTTTTTTATGCACGTGCCCCTTCTCACGACCTGATGATTGAAATGGCGCTTGTAATCGCTGGAAAAATCCTACCGCAAAACCGAGCCCAGAACAGATGCACATTAGTATTATTAATCATCTTCCTTATCATCTTCCTTCCATCTCGCGTACCTCGATCAACTTCCAAAGCTCGGAACGATTGTCCGGTTTCAGTACGACCGTACTGGTGCAGTACACACTGGCCGGTTCATCCGGACCCGAGGATTGAAGACAGTCGTCATAGTCATCAAACTGCCACAGCTTTGGCATACGGTGGTACTGAGACACTGTTGAGCGGTAGACGAAATGATGTAATTGTTTTTTGTTATCACCGGGCAAGGTTACTTGACAACAGTCGTAGTGAATATGGAGGGCAATTATTTCGTAATGGAATTAGCAAAAAGAAAAGGTAATGTGTGCACAGCTGGCATTAAGTGATACACACATTTCCTTCGTTTCAAGGTTTATTTTTATCTAGTGAAGGTTAATTTCGTTTCTGATATTTCTTTTAAGAAATACGTTAAGTTATCTCATCTTTAATCGAGAATAAACAAGTTTGCTCCTAAAATTTCGGTGCACAGTTAGACAATTTAAATTTGGGAAAGCTCACACATTAGCTCATTACTTTAAACTCATTGCATTTGCTTTAAGAATTGAGAAATAAATGTTTTATTAGCATCTAGAGACTTTTGGAGACTGTGATAAAGAAATGAAAAGTGTTAAATATGTTTTATCTACTTCTGGTTAATATTTTCGATCTGGAACAGCAAGCTTACTATGCCTAAAAAGGCTGTACCACATGATTAACTCCAATAACTCCAAACCTTAAAAATTCCTTTAGCTAAGAGTTTACTGTAACATTTTTCCATTAATTGTTCGACTAATAAAGTAATGGAAATTAATTCCATATTGCACTACGCTTTCAATTTCACCCGGGAATACTAACTTTCGATAAATTCACCATCAATTCCCACTACGGTTATGATACACATCACACTCAGCACATGATAGAAGCTTCCCATTTTAACTAATACTTATCTTAAGTATATCACACTACAGTTATTATTTGACCCAGCGCCAGCCTATTTTCAACCTGGTGCTACTATTTCAACAGCACAACCGAAACTAACCCATCAGAATCTGGGTAAAGTTAGCTAAAGTACTGCTGACGTTGGTTGTGATGGCATTAAATGTTCGGTTTGTTTTTGCTATGATCCATAAAACAACGTTGAAAGTCCTTCCAAATGGTATCGAGCTAAACTTGGCCGTCGTCGCTCGTCGTCCCAATGTCGTCATGAAGTGGGATCTTTAACCTTTTTCTTATGGTGGTGTAGTAACATTTTAAAACAGTGTTTGAAAAAAAATAAGTCTTTTTTTTGTATACAGCAATGTTTATCAAAAATGGTCATCAATGAAAAGAGCATTAACACGAATAATGGATGAATTTACAAATAATCTATATATTATAGCTCCTGTTAAACCCAACCGAGTACACCGGAATTAAGGTTCCCGTTTCACGGCTCAGTGTCTCGCAACCAATGCAAATTGCGGCTTATGTTTAGTTACCTACAATTATCAGTAGTACGGCTCAAAATTTCCCCTGTCAACTAAAAATCTCACATCAAAATTCCTGCTTATGAGTGGCTGCTTTAGTGCTCTTTTTGCTTTTGGTCCGGTGGAACTTTCCGCACGGGGCACATGTTGTTTATGATCGGTTTGATAAGCTGTATCATGGGTTGTTCGATGGCAAGAAACACTACCAACCCACCACTGAACGCCAGCACGGTTACAATGTACAAGTAGATCACAAATTTCGGTACGCTGATGATGGTATCGATCGATTCATTTAACAGTAAAAACCGCATCACCACATCGTGCAGCACGTAAGCACTGTACGTAAGCTTGCCGAGTGCGGTCAGTATTTTCGAGCTGAGAATTTTGCGTATGATACCTATAAAGCAAACAAAGGTGGGATATGGTTTATGTTTTTTCACACTCATGCCTGTGATGCTTACCTGGAGGTGTGATAATGCACCGCACGAAACAAACGGCCACAAAAATACCGATGATATTCCGATAGAGCGCACTGTACACGGATACCCAGAGGTTGGGTTTCGGTATATCAATGGTGTACCACAGCGGGATGGCCACGATAACTCCAATAAGAACGGGCGTCACACATCTGTTGATTGTTGCATAAAGCTGGAAATGGATTTACACACAATTAAATCTTGTTTCAAAGGACGTTGGTGACTTCCGGCACTACTTACCAAAGATCGTTGTAGTTGAATGCGGTTGTTCTTCGTGGCATGGTGAAGATATCCGGCTATTAGACCGAACAGATAGCAACCGCTGTTTGCATAGCTGGGTAGATATATTCGCCGCAACCAGGGTTCGTACATGACAAGAAACTTGACTTCACTGAAAAACATAATAGAACAGTAAGATTACAAACGGAAAACCCCAAAACTTCTTTAGCATGGATACCTCAGCTTGGCCGGCAGCACAGGATGCAACCTGTGCTGGTTTACGATATAGCCCGGTATTACAAAAGATGCCACCACACCGCACAGAAACACCGCACCAACACGCTTCGGCCATCGGTTGATCACCAGAAGTAGCGCCATCGCCATCAGAAACAGTTGCAAATCGGCCGCCAAATACCAGGTGTGCATCAGGCAGAGCTCTTTCGGCCACTGGAAGTTGTTGACGAACAGCAAATTAGCCCACCAGTTCTGGCGGCAGATTGCATTTTCCGCCGTAAACAGCCGATACCCGTTCAGGTTTACGTCGAAGCGCACGTTCAGGCTGACGGAGAACAGCAGGAAGTACGCATAAACCGGCAGGAGTCGAAGCAGGCGGTTCAGTGTCTTGTTCCCAACGTACCGCGCATCAATCGGACTTTTTTCGGCATCGCGCAGAAAGTTTACGCTCAGCAAATAACCACCGATCGTGAAGAACACCTGCACCAGGAAAGCGTTTGCCGACAGGTACATCAGGATCGGTGCGAAGCTAAACAATTGCTCTATTTCGCCAAAGTTCTGCGAAGGAGCGGCACCCGCGATCAAGAAGTTGTGCAACACAATCACCAGATGGTTGATGATCACGCGTAATCCATCGATGTACAGCAGGTCCCGGTGCAATGCAGAGTCCGGTTCCGCCAGCAACCGATTCCAGTTCCGTCGCAAGGAGAATGCGGAAACAAATACATTATCTGAAAGCAAAAAATCATATTCCCGATGTGAGATGTAAGCTTTTAAGTTGTTTCCATTTCCATTACCGGTTTCGCTTACCTTGGTTGATCCCGCCGACGTCTAGCACTGATGTTAGCACTAGCGTTACTACCAGTGTCCCCGAAATAGCTAGAAACACCAGTTCCAATAAATCTGTGTCGATGTAGAGATGAAGAATGAAATCAGCTGAGGTTCGTAAACAGGCTAGTCATAGGCAGGCAATGCCAATGCCGTGCACATACCGAACGGACGGGCCGTTTGTTTGGCAGCTTCGGGTCGACAGTACTCCAGCGCAATATGGCCGGTAATGTTATAACGCGCGCGGAGTCGCTGGTTTACGCACACATTCACCAACGTCTCGTACCTTCGCTTATCGTCTTGCATCGTGGGAAACAGCTCGTTCGGAATTAAAACCTAAGTAGACGAATTAAGCCATTTAACGAGATTTGTAGTTCACGGTTAATAGCCGGCCGATTAGACATGCTTGAACTGCGGTGGAAGCTGTTGCACCTGAAAGTTATGCAGTTGCCGATAGCTTTCCATGATCTTTTGTATGAAATAGAGGCACATGGAAACGGAGCGATTTGAATGAACTCGTAAATTCCATGTGCGCATCTCACGCCGTGCTTGACTGTTGAACGACGTGAAAGTGGCACTCGTAGAACAATTGATTTTCCTTGCTAATCTTGCCGGTGAATCGTTTTTCTAGGTGTGAGTATTTTACGGTAATTATTTCATAAACATTATGCAATTGAATCACACTAGCAAATGTAATTAAAATGTATTGACAGATCAGACTAACGATACAGATTTCTCCTTAGTATTAAATTCTTATGTTAGCTCGGTTATGAGTTTGTATAACACAATTAACATTCTGTCCATGCTTGGCTATTCACTGAACTGTTGGAGACGTTTTGGGTCATCCATTGATCATTTGCTGCGGACGATCGCAACTGACAAATAGGACGATTCATGGATAAAATCGCATACTTCTACAACTGGTGGGATCGATTAAAAATTCATTCCTACCAGCTTCTACAGAGAAACTATAACAGCAACCACAACAATTAAGCAAACATAAATCACGGCATACTCACGGTAAAGTTGACTGGAATTTGTGGGTGATAAAGCGACTCCTTCTGGGCTACGGTTAAACCCTCCAGCTCTTTTTCGCACTCACGCAAACAGACTCCCAGCTCCAGATGATGCACTCTGTGCCTGTAGACGATCCGATCCAGGCTCTACACAAACGGAAGGATTAGCCTACGATTACCACCACATGCATTCTCGCAAACGACGATCACTTACTTCTGTTTGTGGCACTACGATATCGGCCGGAAATTGATCCACCCGCAGCACAGCACGGGCGTAACAGTACACGGACGCTTGGGCCTTACAGTGGTCAAAGTCATCGTAAAGAAAGATCGGTGGTATGGAGTGCGGCTCCGATCGAACGATCAGGACGGCGCTAAGGAGCGCTAGTAGCACCACGGTACGATCCATTACTGCGAAGCGCACCAGATCGCGTCTTATCGAGCGAACCTGTTCTCCGAAAGTGGCACCGATAAACTGAACAGCGTTCCTCCGTGCCACCGGGTGCTGGGTCTCGGACGATCAATTTACAATGGTAATCGCGTGGTATGAGACATTCTACCAGTATTGGTGTTGGGGTGGCAAGCGTGCGCGGATTAGTTGATGTTTTCTCGATGCGCGGTCGGGTGTCGAGAAAATGTTCGATGATTGCGTTGTGCGCCACGCTCATTATGGACGGTGTCAAAGCTCAGACGAATGGTTTCGCTATTAGGACAAGATCGCCAGAACAAGATCGCCTTACATATATCATACAACAACCGAATGGTCGAGATTGAAAACCCTCTAATTCAATGCAAGGACATCAGGCGGTGCTCGAAGAACTGCTGCGAAAAAATATAATTTTATGCATATGCAAATTAGTGGCGATACTTCCAACGACCGAAGGTTCAAAATTATGGCAAAGGTTGCGAAATTGCTGAATACACAACACTGTCAATGCATTGAGACATTCGCTCTATTGGCCTAGGAGATGGTCCACGTTAGAGAAATGTTTAACTGTATACATAGACATCATTATATTATGGAAAAGTTTGTGTATCACAACAATTATTTTTAAACAATAAACAAAGTTGACATACATTGACTCAGAGGTTGTATTGTGCAAATGATGCCAACAAACAAACCCTTATAGGGAGATCGATCCCGTCGCATCACAAAATTGTGGCACGTACTGAGAGCCAAGCGTCATCAAGGTAATGCCTTCACCTTAGGCCATCTTACTTAACCTTTCCCTGGCAGGTAGGTAGAAGGAGTGCACAATAATTCACTAATATGAGCTCTTAAGTGTAACCGCAGAACGGTGCGGATCAGAGAACACGAGTAAGCGAGATAGGGGGGATCGCCGGGCAGACGACGAGCGGTAAACAAACATTAAATCAGAAAGTTTATAGTCACCCCTAAACGGTTATTCAAACAACTTTACACGATCGTTTGCGTGCCGGTGTGCAAAAATGTGCAGCATGTATGCGTTTTAAAATGTGTGAGTTTGTGAGATCGGCTGAATCGTTAATCGCATGCCTGATTGTGATGCGATGATAAGATAGATTTGTTTAATTGAGAACATTCTATAACTGTCGTCGCCGCCAGCACGCGAAGGTATTTGAGCACGCAGCAGGTGGAATAGTAGCTGATGACAGATTGTCAAAAATTGTTCCCTTTAGGTTTCGATCGGTTCGGTAAAATAAACATTCCAATCAAATATACAATGATCGACCATCGTAGGAATCAAACAAGAATAAACGAACGATTTATGTCCATTGTGCGTCGTGACACAAGCACGTGGAGGCACTTCAAACACTGCCACATGTTTTTGGCAGTGCATAAAAAATGGCGTTGGTTCGATGCTTGACAGAACCACAAAAAAAAATCGATACGCGCGTTACAACTTGTAGGTCTTCTCCCACACGCTCACCCGGAACCGGCAAAACACAAACATGCATGAGCGGCATCAGTAACTGATAATTACTAGCCTCGAGTTCAGGTTGTCGGGCAGTGTGTACAATCTTTCCACCGGCGTCAGTGTGTTCTGATCACTTACAGCTTCCAGTAGCACCAAGAAGATGATCGACGGTAGAAAAGTTCTAGTGGTAGCGTTACAAATTGTGATCCTGTCCGTGTATTGTGTGACACCCGAGCAACACGATAGACTGCCGGCACTGTACGAACTCGACGACTGGCACAGCTGTGACATAGCACCGGAAAGGGATTGGTATTGCATTGTGCGTGTAATACTGACAGGCGATGCAGTGACCGGTTCAAGTTCCCATTTTGAAATTAATGATCTTCAGCGATTCCGAAGAACGCTTCTAGATAGAGGACTTTGTTTGACATCTTCACAAAGAGATGCATCTAATGTTAATGCCGCATTAAGAAGCAACAGTTTTCCAACAGCGTGGAACAAATTCGACCGATATGTGTTGAACCGCTCGTACTTTCCTCCTGCGATGCATCCGGATGTGCGGACGGAGCTAGCCGCGAGTGAGGTGATTAATCGTCGAATAGCGTCACAGTACGGTGGACTGTCGGCGTACACGGAGATAGAATACTGCTTGAAAAATGATCCAAAGCCGCAGTTTGAGCAAGCGATAACTGTTGCCCTGGCAATGACACTCGTGCTTGGCTGTGTTCTGCTACTCAACGCCCGTCGCTGGCTCGGGAAAGCGTTTGCACCTCAAACGGAGGCTAAATCGATCAAGCAGTTCGCATTGTTCGATGCGTACAAATGTTTCGGCTCGGTTGGGGTAGTTATTGCGCACTGCTGTCTTTTCGGCCCATTTCTGATGCCGATGAGTAACATTGAACGGTTGGAGGAAGTGAGTTGTTTTACACAAAAATAGTACATTGATCGCCGGTATTCGGACATTCACTCACCAACGCCTTCTAGTCCATAGCTCATCCGAACGTGAAAGTGTGGCGGCTCCTTTGTCCCTTTCTGATGCTGGCTTTCTTCACGATGAGCTCCATGCTGCTGACGGTGAAACTGTTGCACGCCAATCCCACGGATCGACCTACATTCGGTGCGATCATTATGAATCGCTTGATAAGACTGGTGCCGCTCAATCTGCTGATGGTCGCCTTCGCCACGTTCGTGTACGATCGCTTTATCGGTGGTGGGCCGCTCGGCGCGCGTCAGCTGATCATGGAGCAAGGTTTTTGCCGATCGACCTGGTGGATGAACGTGCTGTTCATTTCTAACTTCAATATGCACAAACCGGTAAGGTGGCATTAGTGTGCGTGCGTGTGCGTTGCTAAACGACACAGGTAGGGGAAAGCATTCATCTTTGTCGATCTCCATTTACAGTGCCTGCCAGACTCGTGGTACGTCAGCTCGGATTTGCAACTCTACATACTAATTACCCTCGCAATAAAGGCAATGTTCAGGTAGTTTAAAGATAAAGAAATCCCCATTATGATCTTTCTGCTTAAATGTTATCCTCTGTTTTTAGAATACCAAAACACACCGCTCTGATCGTTGCATTCATGGCTGCGAGTTCCTTCCTAGGGCCCTTCCTCACTGTACTCTGGACTGATTTTGATCCTGTAGGACCGGTTAATCTGCACGAAATGCGTTTCTTTTTGCTCGGGAGCGATTTCATGAGTAAGCTTTACACACCCTTCTACAACAACCTTGCCTGGAGCGTCTGTGGCATGATAGCCGGGATCGTATATGATCGATTTCAACGAACTGATCCTCATTCCGGAACACAACAGAAGATATTGCATCGCTTAAATCTGGCCGTTATAATTTTACTGGTAATGCTCGGATTGTCCATTTCTGCAACGATCGCGGCATCTAACGATGAATCCCAAAACAACCGTTTGTGGTTAGCGTTTTGCTATTCCACATACAAACTTTTAGGTGCATCCCTCATCGCTGCTCTTTTCTTGCGCATTTTACTGATAGAAAAAGGTATACTGATCGTGCGTTCACATGTCCCAATTGGACGATCTATATTAACTCTTTTTGAAATTGAACATTTTGTCAATGCTTTTAGAGATCGCCATCCCACCGATCGCGAGAATTGGTGCCACACTATACTACTGCGTTTACTTCATTCATTTCCCGATCATGCGCATCGTTTATTGCAGTGACATTGTTAAGGAGACAACAGTGACGACGTTGCTTTTGGTAATGTAAAAATGTGGACATTATTTCACGACTGATGTAAAATTGCATGCTAACACGATTGATCTATATTTCAGCTTCAAAAAGCATTGAAAGTGTACGGAATTACGTACGTACTGTCCGTGCTGCTGCACTACACGTATGAAAATTCAGCAATCAAGCTGCTGCGACGCATTTTCTTCGGACGAGTTTAAATTCTGCCGGACGACACCATTATGACAACATATCAGATTTCTATGGGGCTGTTAATATGTTATGATTGATTTTTTTACAAATGATAATGTACTGATAGTTTAATAGACCTTTTTTAAAAAAAATATTCATTTAACATATTTTTTCCCCAAACATGACAAAAATCTGGTCAAATATTTTTGAATTAATGTAAACAACGGTAACACGAATAATCGAATGTCGACATAGTCACGATCGTCGTTCATCGTCTAAATCGTCTCGTGTATTGGTGAGGGTAAGTGGATTTCGAGTAGCGCGGGAAACAGCTTAAGCTAATATACAGGGTTTCTCAACTTCCAGTAAAGCTTCAAGGCATTTCACGATGAATAAAGACAATTTTTCATGTCTAATTCTTGGAACATTTTTATAAAAGTGCCTTTAAAATTCTCGATGGCTATAATGATGCTCGACATACCATTAATTGTCTAGATAAATGAGGGACTTTATCAAAAAAAAGAAGTTCTAATTTGATTCGGGAACATACAGAAACATATGTAAACAGCCTAAAGGATTAAGTAAAGGTTTGGACTTACTGGAAATACACATAACCAAATTTATACAAACATATTTTTGGGTTATCTTCGCTGTACGGGTGGCATGATGGTAGCGGCAGCGGTCTTCATACGAACGGACCGTACCAAAATCCCAACCGGACCAATCCCCCGTACGCAGGACTTACTATCCAGCTACGTAAATAAAGTCACAGAAAGCCAGAAATGGCAGGCCTAGTCCTCTTGAGGTTGTAGTGCCGTTAAAGAAGAAGAAGATCTTCGCTGTATAATAACGTTCAACAACATGTGCAACAAATTAAACAAAATAAGACAAAAGTATTGGTATAGCGTTTCGGGAAACATTTGCATTGGCCCAATCAGAACGTTAGCGCGCACGCATTTATTTAAAGCAGAAGCAAAGACACAAGGTGAAGTGGCCATCTCGAGCCCGGGTAGAGCTCGAGTTGAGTGTTCAGAGTAAATAAATAAAGCATTTTTTTTCTCTCCCGTTTCAACAAACCAACCGTCGGTATGGTCTCCGTTCCGGGTTTGTCCGAAAATCCAACGATTCAAATACAATTCAGCATCCGAACGGTACACATCTCCCTTTCCGGACCATGGGCTGGCCAGACGTAGTTATTGTGCGAATTGTTGTGTTCTCAGTGTTTCTTGCACCGTGCTGTGCCGTCGCAGTTGATTCCAAAGGTGACCCTTGTTGTTTGTTAGAAATTTAACAAAAGTGCATGTCAATGTGTTTGTTCTTGGAATATCCTTCGCAGATGATTATGAGCTGATGCCACCGCTGTTTGAATATGAAAATTTAACCGAGTGTTTTGAGCAATATCCTTCGAGCGTTTACTGTGTCGTAAAAACAGTTTTGGCACCAACGGAAGATTCAGAAGTATGGCGCGCCATACAGGTAAATGCAATCTTCTAAACAGGATTTTCAAAAACTTATCATCTGGTTCTGTTTTCTAGAAACATTCCAAAAATCCATCCTACCACGAACACTCACTCCTGGACCGGGGAATGTGCGTAGAACCGTGCGTTAATCTGGTGAACAGCTTAAATTCTTCCGCTATAGCCACATTCGACACGACACGAATTACGGTGGAACCATACGTAGGTGTTTGCCCGAATGTTTGAGTGGCTATTGTCAAGTGTTTACAATGGTGTATTTTGTTTCGTACCTTGCAGCATCTTCTTTCCATCCCATCAGAACGAGAGCTTCCTCAACATCAGACCCGGTACGGTAGGATCCTCAACATCTGTGTAAATCATTACCTCCGACGCCACTACAATTTGTCCGGATATTCCGAGCTCGAACGATGTATCACAGCTGCGTCCCATCGTCCTGCACTTGATGCGTATCACGTGCTGTTCTTAATGATCGTTGTGTTTCTGAGTGGTGCTGTTGGCTATGCAACCTATACCGACTGGCACTATAGAACGACGGCTTCCCTCAATAATAATGAAACTGACCCGGCAACAACCCAAGGACATACTGACCGTGGTGGCCTTTGGATGGAGTTTTCCCTACGAAGAACCTGGGCACAGCTGATGACCGCACCAAAGTCCAACCTTCAGCGAGATTTTGCCTTCGTTGAAATCTTTCGCATGCTGTCGGTGTTGATCATTCTTGCCATTCACGTGTCCATGTGCTTTACGGCGGGACCGACGGCAAACATGCGTCCCTTGGAGGAATTTTACGGATTAAAGCTCTCACTGATCGCCGTTAGTGTGTTTCCCTTTCAGGTGCATACATTTTTCACGATCAGTGGTGTCATGTTGGCCGTACATTTTCTCGAATATGCCTCTTCCAAGGCGAACCGCATCGGTTGGTCATTCTTGTGGAAGGGTATTGTAATGCGTTATATTCGGATCTTTCCCGTCCTGTTCGTGGTGTGGTTGTATCAGGTGTCCTGGTTTGATTGGTTTGCACGCGGACCGGGTGACTATAGGTACTTTGGCCTCGAGAAGGACAACTGCCGAACGAATGGATGGCTTAACTTTTTGTTCCTCAACAACTACTTTAAGTATAGCAACATGGTAAGCAGCTTAAGGGTATGTTTAACGCATGTTCCCCAATTTCTGATGTATTCTGTGTTTTCGCGAAAGTGTATGCAACAAACCTGGCACCTGGCAGCCGATTTTCAGTTCTTTCTTGCCGGACTTCCCTTGCTGATGCTGATCAACCGTCATCCTCGATTGCTTTGGCCGCTATTAACTATCACAACAATCTTTTCGTTTGGAGCTCCGATCGTCAATCTTTACCGCCATAAACTGCCTGGAGTCATCCTAACTAACTTCAAGTACGTATATCCTGGCACATCTCTTGGAATGTATAATCAAATTCCATCCTCCTCAGGCAACTTCGTTTCGTGTTCTACGCTCATCCTGCTCTCAAGAACGACTACATGCTATCACACCCGCACACCTGCAGTTACTTCAGTGGGCTGTTTGCTGGTTTAGCGTACCATCGCTATCGTACGGCTGTGGTTCCTGTTCTGGCTAGTGGAAACATTGCATGGCTATTCAAATGGGTGCCACCGACGATGGTCGTACTGCAAGCCATATTTTCACCATTGTTCTATGGCTTAGACTACAGTGAACCGATGCTTTGGAATGCCGTCTACGGTGCGATCCATCGCTGTTGTTGGGGTGCCATGTGTGCGACGGGCATTCTGTACGGTGCAACGGTATGGCAGGGACGCCACTCATGGATACACTTCCATCCAATACTCCAGACACTCAGCAAACTATCGTTCGGAGTATTTATGGTGCAGTTCAATGTGTTGAAGAGTCTAACACAAAACGCTACCGGCAGGGGAATTGATTTTAGCTGGACAATTTTCGTAAGAATGGTGCTAAACGAAACAAAAAAGGATGGGCAAGTTTACATAATTCTGGCACGACCTTCTCTCCGTTACAGTTCGAATCTGTCGCCTATACGTGGATCGTTTGCTACGCTGTTGCACTTGTACTAGCTTTGATGGTCGAACTACCAGCAGCAGCCATTTTTAAACGAATGTTCGGTAAGATATCGCTAAACTGTTGTGAATTATTAGATTAAACAGTAATTATTCTGACATGGTTTTCTTCGCTTTCCACAGGCGTAACTAAACCTCAACAATTTGGCAAAGAAACGAAACAAAGTTCTATAAAATCAGAATGAACAACGCAAAATTTCCATCGTTGGGGTAGCAGCCCAATTGTTATCTCTATTATCCTTTAGCTGTAAGTTACAATAATAATTCTAAACAATTATTCTTATACATATTTTGGGTTCCCAGATGAATAGCGATAAAGAGAGAAAAATGGTTAAAGGATTCCATCTTTTCAATCAATTAATGGTAGGTACACAAGTTTTGGATTGTGTACTTTCTTCTAAAAAATGTCATAAGAAAGCTGGCTGCTAGTAGAAATAAAAATCACTTTATCAGCACACTTTACTACAATCTATTCTGGTCTCCGCTGTATGGTGGAGCCATTTTTATGGCTTTTTTCTACTGTTTTACCGTACCGGGAACCATCACCGAAGATATCACTGAAGTGTTACTCGATTGCACCGTTGCTGCAGCTGGTGTGGTTCTACGTTGATTACCGGAGGAGCTTAACAAAAGCTTGAAGAGAACGTCGAACGGTTTCTCAATCAAGATGAACGCAACCAGCGCGATCGCGTATGACAAGGTGAATGTTGAGCAAAATGTTGAAATCTGAAACATAAAAAAACAACAAAAATGATAAATCGATTTCAAATGCCACAAGATCACAACACATACGATCAGTTGCAGATTGATGCGTGTATCCTCCGGGTAGTTACTGAACACTATCTTTAGTACCGACATCTGCACAATGTAGAATCCGAACCCGAGCCGTGCCATTGCACGAGTAAGAGCATTCCCGCTAAACCATCGACGAAGGGCTGACTTTCGGTCGTGGAATGTAAGCAGCAAAAAAGCCATCGCATAAAATGAACCTATGGATAGCTTATGCACCCCGGAGAGAATTGACATCCAGATGGAGGGTTTGTTGAACTGCATCATATTGTAGAGTGGTGCCTGCAGGGCAAAACCGATGATCGATATGAACGCAAAGGTAAACAGATTCCTTATCTGGAAATAAAAGAATTGTCGAGTTTGTTTGGTTGTTGGCTAACTAAAGTTTCCATATTCCAATGGTAACTCTGGTACGATACTTCACCGTCGCGAACGGAAGGGTCAGCTCTTTGCGTACGATCTTATAGTAGAGTAACCCTGCAATCATGCCGGCAAAGAAGCTGCAGCAGTGCGTCTCCGTTGCTTCGTACGAATTCACAAAATACTCATCGTACCACAATTGATATTCGTTTCCTCTGCAAGGTGTTGAGCAGAACAAAATGAAATGCGCTTCTGTACTTGTAGTGTGTTTGATTTTGAGGATACTAAATGTACGTACTTCATGGTTAGTGGCATCATTACATCCAGCGCGTACACGTACGTGTTGATCATTGGTAGTATGAAACCTACAACACCCAGTGAGACTGCTGTCCAGAAGGTAGCTTTCGGAAACCGCCACAGTAAGGTCATCACCACCAATCCTACAACGAATAGCTGGAAGTCTACGGCCAAGTACCAGGTGTGTATCAGGCACTGTTCCTCGGGCGTATAGTAGTTGTTGATGTACAGGAAGTTGATCCACCACTTGCGTCGACATATCAGCCGTACTTTGGGTATAATTTTGTATGCGGATGGAGTGGTCAGGAAAGTGTCGTAGCGAGATACCGTGAATAGCATCAATACAGCGTACACTGGAAGTGATCTTGAAGTAAGTGAAGAAAACAAGCGTCAATTTGGTGATCATTTATGTGGGAGGGGTGCTTACCTTAGATAGCGATTAATTAAACCGTGCCATAGTATGCTGATGCGAAAGCGTTTATTTTCCGTGTGATCTAGAAACTGGACCACCAGCAGCAGTCCACTGATACAAAAGAACATGTCCACTTGAAACGGTATTATGGAGAACATCATCTGCGATAGTGGGTGAGCTGAAAACTGCGTGCATTGGAATTGGATTGGAAAGTTTAAATACATTTTCACGGTTAAACCAACGAAAGTTCTCCATTTCACCTGCTCCATCGCGAGTGGGTTCTGTGCAGTAAACATAACCATCCCAATAAACACGTGCAGCAGCAGTATGAAGGTCATCGTCAGCACGCGTATCTGGTCGAGAAAATCCAGATCCTGCTGATATTGGCTGTGTGTCGCCCGGTACGTTAACCGCAGCCAGTTTCTGCGTATCGAAAATGCCGTCGCCATGGTTTCCACTGTGAATGTAAGCAATCAGCTAACGTTTGGTGAGTGTCGCGTAGCAGTACGCGGATGTGCTTGATGTGAACATACCACGGCTTTTTGGCGTTTTTCCGTAGTGATTTTCATCGGTGGAGTTCCGCGCCAGCCAACTATCGTAGCACTGTGACCCGATCGCTAGCAAAAGCAGGACCACGAGCAATGTAATGTAACAAATATCGAGAATATCTGCAAAAGAAAGTGATCATTATTAATATTGCGTTGTCGTTCCTTTTCGTGCAATACAAACATACCCATAGGTCGTTTCCAGTTCACGTTGGTAGTACATTCCTCTATTTCGACATATCCACTAAGGTTGTAACGTGTTCGAAGTTCATAATTTTGGCACATATTGATCAGGTGGCCGTATGTTTGGCGGTATTGGGTAACGTTAGGAAGCAGCCAATCCGAAATTACGTACTGGAAGATGAAGAGTTAGCATTCGAAATTCTATCGCACACGTTGCAGTGGTCACACTAATTGGCCAAGTATACACAATCTTATCAGCAGCAGATGCTTTGGAATAAATTTATTGGCTTCCGCGCCAATTCATGATTATGCATAATTTATACCATAAAGATTTATGGTTTATGGTTCGTACGCTTGAGGGTATGCAATGTACGTGTTGGTAAGCTTCGGAAATGTTTTCTTTTTCTTGCAATTTACTTAAAATGTATAAATTAGGAACATTAGAAACAACCTACCCGTTTCGACACGTTAAACTTTGGCTCATAGAATTTGTCTGCCGCCGGGCCCAGCTTTTCCAACACGCGCGTACACTGCTCAAGACACACACCACGCGTAAGCACATCGTGATTGTACTGGAACGTGTATTTGGAGTATTTCTGCAACAAGAAAAAGTTCCAACACAAAGCAAACCGCCCAATTAATCCACTGTGATCTTCGATGATCTTGATCGATCATTAGTTTCATTATTTACTTTAATAAGCCTCCATATTTCCGAACGACTGTCCGGTTTGATCACCACCTTCGCGATACAGAACACACCGTCCGGTTTGTTGTGGAGGCACTGCTCAATACTATCGTACACATGCAGTTGAGGAATTTTCCAATATTCACTCTCTAGGAAATAGATTTTAAAAGAGGTTCACAAACACGCATGATTACAAGTTAGCAACTTTCGCTTCTTCCACCGATTCTAATAAACGGAACTCACTATTGTATCCAAGCAGCACATCAAACGCATCAACCGCTGCAACATGCCACCCAACACACAGCACTAAGATCACAGAACGAAGCATCGGGGATGTGGAATTTCTTTGCCCAATAATCGGAAACTTTATCATCATATTTGCACTTCACTTCTTTCTGGAATATGAAATCCTTTATGGCCAAGATGTCAGCCAGCAGGAATCGACGATCGAACAGACGAAGCCCAAGAATAGCCGATCGATGTGTTGCGCTTCGTCGTCCAGCAGCGACTGGACATGACTGAGCTGGACAGAGAAATGATCGAAAGGCGATCTCGAACCGGGCGGTGCAACTATAAGATCCAGTATAGCAAAAAAGAACACCCGCAGGTGTTGTGCAGGTGTTTATGACGTGCCGTCTCTGTTCTGGCGATTAGAGCTAGATCGAAAGGCAGATCTTCCCACTCGGCTATGTCTTCGTTTGCTTCATAGCTTCGCTTGAATGAATGTCTGAGGCGGAAGTTTTCCTTTATGCTTAAGGCGTTGTGGCATTTAACTCTTTCACTGAGACTGTCTTGATTATGAACAAAAGCCACACTCGAAAAATGGATGGAGTTATTGATTAATTCGGTAGCAGGTTTTTTCGTTCACTGGCGACTTCTACTACCTGGTTATACTCCCTCTTGTTTTCCTTCCATTGTATCTTTCTGTTTTTTTTTTCAAATCCGTCACGTATCGCGTCACGGGCAATTTTGAAGCTTTCGATTTCATCTCGCCCGCTTGCAAACAAACCGATGGTTTTCTTTTTTGTCCAGCGAAGCTTTTCGTAACATTGACCTAGTGTTTTAGTTTATTAAGGGTGTTTGCTTCTCGCCGGAGATTGTTCCTATTAGTTTTATTGGGCAATGCTATTTTCACGGCTTTTCTGGCGATGATGGAAACTGTTTCATGTGATTTGTGTTGGGAGTTGTTTTCGGAATGCATGGACAGTTATGCGCTAAAATTATATTATTTGTTTTAATTATGTTATAAAGTACGTTTTCCTTCTATCATATCATTACGCACAAGTTTTCCTAGTTGTCATACTCATGCTCCTCATGCATGGAAGGGAAACCCTTGAGCTATGAATCATAGAAATTTTCCCGGGATAAACCGCGAGATGAATACAATTAGGCTCTAAGTTTGGGCGAACTGTAGTAGTTATGATTGCATTACAAAGAAATACGTTGTGTTCGTCTCCTGCAACATACCGATGGTTATACATCTCGTGTGAGCAATGCCATTGTACATTGCGTCAGGAGGAGAACCCGGCACGGTGTACGCATTGTGTACGACTTATTCGCATCATCTGACACACTGGCCCACAATGCCCAACCACAGCAATACCCCATCCACCTGGCACATACCCACACGCTAATTGTTGAAAGCGAAAGTGTTGAAGATATTCATGTCTTTTTTTTCTTTGGCAATTTAGTAAAACGCACACGAAAAAAGGGTAATCGTATGAATCTTTGCGCACCATTAGAGTGTTTAAACTTTGCTGGGGCAATGAGTTTTAAAATTGCCACTAATGAGCATCGATCAACAGTTACCACCACCTTCCACAATCCGTGAAAATAAACGGACGAAATTGAATTCAAGTAAAACCACAAGAAAAGGCTCATCTTTCGCATTTCTACTTCTGCGATGTTTTTCGCATATTGGCACCAAAGCTCTAATATTTTACAACATGCTCTGGGTGCGAACCATCTCTTCCCCGTCAAGGTCACCAGCTGATCATCTTACCTTGATCGCCACAGGCCGGTCCCGCGGTGTATATGCAACGCGTAACGTCACGCACTGGTCGCACCGCCGAACCGGTTATGTTCGCGGACCCGTTATGTCGATTTTTTTTTATTGTTGACACTGTGGAGACGGCAAAGAATTTGCTGAAAAGATGTGCTGTGCTGTTCTGCGCTGTTAACATCCGCAGAAAACATCACAAAGATCAAGTTATCTTTTAAAAGCTAGTCGTGAAACGAGATGATCCACGAGCGATCGATATTGAAATCTCGTGGCGAAGATTAACCAGTTCGGTTCACTGCGTTGACCCGTCTGACAAGGCGTGATCGACAGTCGGATCCTGCACCCGTAATTAAACATCCCTGACGGCGGGATACAACACTGCCTGGATTAATAACCAGTATTATAATAAAATCAACGCAACCTCAATCATAGTATGGTGAGATTAATGAACAAGCATCCAAAGATAAATGATTCGACTCAGTATGGATTGTAGTGGAATTTTCCAACGCACTCTTCCGGTATCCTTGTGTACTAAAGTGTCTCGGAGAGTCTCGGAGGGCGCTATAGCTTGAAATCTCCAGAAGAGTCTACTAGTCGGCTTGTTACGTTGGTACGCCATTTATTACGCCATTGTGAGAACCCAAATGGAACACTCGCACAGGAATGGCCAACACACAATATAAGTTGCAAATGCACAAATAATGGTGTGTAGGTTTCGCGACATTTGAATATTTTCTATCCTACCGTGGTTATTAAGCTTTTTTTTTGCATTTGCGATGCAGATTGATGCCACGCATGTTAATGCAGCTTTACCGATGTATGCACACAGAGATGATGGATAAATCTGTAATCTATAAAACAAGTAACTGCGCCATTTTTTCTTTCTGAAAATAGTACTTTAGTGCCTCAAACCGGGTGGCTTTAGTTATGTTTGTTTTAGTTTTATTCTCTGTTGGGTTATTTGAACATAAAAATTTCTCAAAATATTCAAACTTACATACGAAAAAGATAAACTACACCAATACTGTTAATATGCAGTTTTATGAAATTTCAATATGATCCAAAAATGCATCCACTCAAAAGCGCTACAATCTACACGACCGATCGCTCACAACTCACTAACGACTTAATCATTAATAACAACGCACATTTGTATGCGTAGCTGCAGCTGCTGTACTGCATTCGCGGCCGGCATTTGTCCACCGGAAAACGATTCCGAACGGGTTTCTTACTTAACAAAATAGTAGACTTGCGCTGAAAGCTTCGAATCTAGAACATTTGCTGCCTCCGTGCAGTATCCTACTGTATCCATTTCCTGTCTAACAGTGAACAACCTTCCCGAGGCGCAATGATTCCGACAATATTCCAGTATGCGGCAAAAGGGTTTCTGTTGCTAGTTTGTCGCCCAGCGAGAAAATGGGATCGGATTGTTCGCAGAACGCGATTTAGAACAGTGCTGGAGAGGGAAAAATGCGCGATTTGTAATGTAAAAGGCAATCATCATTTAACTAAACACACTTGATTGTGCGTCAATGGGGCAACTTTGTTCGGTTCGGTGGCGTTTTGCTTTGCGTAATGTGTGTGCACTTCTATCGGACGGGTGACAGTTACATGAAGATATGACATTAATGGTGATAGTGTACTTTGATCTCACATTTTCGAATAGTTGAAGGTATCGTTGTGGTATTTATTTGAGAGATAAGTTGCTGGAGCGTGAAAATATTTCACTGGAGCATAGCTTGTACCGTATCTTAAGTTGTGCCATTCATTTCCATTGCAAGAAAACGGTTAATTGTTATGAAATCGTTCACATCATAAGTTATCAGTAATGGGATGTAAGCGAAATTGTGACTCTTACTTTACATGATGTACTAAAATTAGTTACGCTTTCCGGACCTTTGTGTTCCTCGCAGGAATCGCCTATGATTCCCCACTTGTTTCTTTGGTTTCTTTATTTCCAAGGCAATCGGATTGGCTGGTACATCCATTAGAAACAAGTTGAATTTCTTCTTTGTAGATATTTTCTATTTATCAAAAAAGAGTGCATTAAATATCAGTTCGAGAACCTTTCCTCGTGCAATAAAGAGATTAAATTACCCTTTTTAAAGAAGAACACATGTTTCTGAATGTTTGAGAACGGTAACTCTATCAGCAGACACATCAACGTTCCCATAATGTAGGCCAGCACAAGGGTGGATGAGGTTGAAACAAGCTAAAAATATAAACGCTCAGCAATCGTTTACAATGCTTGCTTATGATTTCTTAACGACTAAACTCACAATTCGCATATCGCTTACGTATATCGGCTGCCGTACATTGCCCAACGTGACGCGAATCACAAAGAGATGGCACAGGAACACACAGTACGTCACCTTGCCCAGTGGTCGAAAGATCGAATTATTAAGCGTGGCTCGCAGAAACCCTTCGAACGAAAGGGGGAAAAGAAAGGAACGTTCCCATTTCAAATGTTTCCTTGACGACATTTGACATTTGGTATGCTTACCGCCAACCCCGAACGCTACCCCAACGAACAGTACGCCAAAAAGTGCGCCCCAGAGGTTTTTCGCTAGCGCGGCGTAGACCGCTATCCATATGGCGGGTTTGGCAAAGTCGTACGCATAAAATATGTAGGCTGATAGTAGCAGAACGATCGCAGCCGGTAGTGATGCGTACCAGAGCACGAGAAAGCCCTGCGGTAGGACCAAAGCAAGAATCATAAATGTTAATGATGGATGATAAACGAAGCGGGAAGGCTTGAAACTCACCCTATGACGAACGGCGTTGAAGTCGGCACGCTTTAGCTTGTGGTACATCAAACCGGCCATCAACCCGGCCAGATAGCTGCCGAAATTGGTGTGCGTCGGAATGTACATCTTGCGATACATTGCATCATACCACAGCACATACTTGAGGGCTCTTTTGGGAGTTATGGGGGAAAGAAAGAACAAACACGGAACCACACAGGGCCAGTTTATGCTTTACGGCTTCAAATCAAACCCCCATTACTGGTGGCATTTCGCACCGAAAGGACACTTACTCGGGCCGTAAGATTACGACTCCTTCAAACCGATTGACGTATGTGACGATGGCCGGTGTTAGGAGTGCTCCCGCCCCGGCCAGTGCTAGCAAAGGTTTGAGTAGCTTCGAATAGCGCCATGTAAGTGCCAGCAAGGCAAGCCCGATGATAAACAGTTGAAAGTCCGTTGCAAGGTACCAGGTCTGTTGCAAGCACTGGAACGAGAAAATGACGAAATTTAAGATGTAGAAATTGATTTCGAACAGTTTCCCTTTCATTTAGTAGTTACGCACTAATAACAAGCAAATAGTGAACGACATTAGCGGCCATTATCGACAAGTCGATAGTTAAATACACATTTTCACCAGCGTACACTGGACAAATATCAACTCATTAAAATAAACTAAATGGCAATGAAACTATACCGCTCCTAATCGTCTAAAAGAGGGTGTGCAAATTGTACAATTATTACGCGCGGCACAATAATGATAAGTACAATTAGTGTTAACGGTACGTGGCATTTAATAGCCATCATGCTGGTACGATATGCCTGTCCAAGGTATGGCGGGCGAATGTAGTATACCGCGGGTATTGTCGATAAACCTGCACAACCTACCGGTTCCGATACGGTGACGTAGTTGTTCACATACAGCACATTAGCCCACCAGTTTGCTCTACAGTAGGTACGTTCGGTTTCGGCTACACGCTTCCAGACCGGTCCATCCTGCATTCGGATCAACCAGGAAGCGTCAAGAAGCATCATAAACCCATAGACTGGTGTTAATCTAAAGGAGAAAACGAAAAACAGCAGCTATTTGTCAGCAACGGCACTGGAATATATCTCTTCGAGGTAAGTCTCGCATGAAGTACAAAGTAGAGTTCCTTGGTGTGATGTTAGCTCACCCAAAAGATTTGAATCTTCTATGCTTCTAGAACATCCGTCCAAAATTCACGCAAAACTCCTCGCCTTTTACAAGAATCAATCAGACAAAACAGCCTTACCTTAAAAACCGGTACAGGATGCTTTGCAGAAAGTCCCACAAACGGAAGGTCCGCTGTTTCTCGGCAAAATCCACGAAATGAACGGCCAGCAAAAATCCGCTTATGGTGAAGTACGTTTGCACCACCGTAATACCGTTGAAGATAAGCATCGTAATGAGCCGGCGGTAGTTCTGCAGAGGGACCGAGCAATCGCAAATTTAATGGTTATCTGGTTAACCTTTCCAGCCGGAACCGTATTATGAACTCCTTCCAAAACCATCATCTTACCAGCTCGACGTACTGTGGATTGTGCAGCGGGAAGATACAATTAAACAGCATGGAGTGGCCGGCGATGACGAGATACATCACCAGAAATCGCACCGACTGTATGAAGCGCAAATCTTTCGAGGATGTGGTCGCCTTTTTCCGTGCCGTTGTCAGTAGCTGCCAGTTCCGGGGAAGGGAGAACGCAACCAGCAGAATGGTCCCTGTTTGTAGGAGAGAAGTGGACATGAAGTTTCTATTCGCACTTCGATTGTTATCACACATACATCGGCTTACGCCGGGCCGTTCGAGGCCGGATCGATAGTAATCGCTTAATCCATCCGTAACCGTACCGTGTGATTTTGTTTGGCGATACCGGCTACAATCGTACACGGTGGAGATCAGCGTGAGGACGAACAGCACACCCAAAATAAGTAGAAACACAACATCAATCTCATCTGGAATCGTGAGCCGTGAGTGAGTACGTGAGTGAATAGAAATACATATTTCATCGTTTGGCAATGTCACCTAAAGCTTCCGCGGACGATGGCAACCCGGACACGAGCACGTCCCGTTCTGCTTGCTGCCGATTCGTCACACAATATTCGACGGTGCTGTATGCCATCAAGGAGTACTGACGCTTCAGCTCGTAATTGACACACTGATTGGCTAAACGGCGGTACCGGTTACGCCAATCGAGCGCCTCACGGAACGTATTCGGATCGAACGTAATCTGTTGGACGAGGTTAGAATTCGATTAGAAAAAAAACATTCTGTGCTTGGCACCCATTCTGCTCTAATGTCTTCATTGTTTTACCTCCTGAAAATCTTTCACTTCGAAGCGTGACTGGAAGTACTTCATCTGGGTGCGGCGATCGAACTTGCTCATTAGCTGATGGCAGCGGTTCATACAGAGACCTCGCTGTAGTCGGTCATGCCGGAAGCTACGTTTCGTATCGTTGGAAAATTGCTCTATCACGGACCATAGTGGTATGGTGTCGTTTGGAACGATCCAACTGTCTACCAAACAGTACGTGGCACGCACCGGAAATTCCTCTAGGCAGCGATCGTAATCGTCGTAGAGATAGAGCGGAGGCATCTGGTAGTAAGCCGTGACTGGGATTTTTTTGTTTTAGGACCGAGTTGAGGATAGCAGTACAGAAAAAGAAAGAGAGAGAGAGATAGAGAGCAAATAATGAGTTTGTTAAATATTTGATAAGACGATTTACTTATTTATCAGCTACTACTACTATTGCCGGACCTGCTGCATGTCGGACTCTTGCAGGAATGCCCGACTCCACGTAGTTAAGAGTGCTTATAAAGTATCAAGGCTAAATATCCCAACAGAACTGTAGTATTCTCCGTCATCCTGAGTTTCGATCTGGATTTATATTCCAGAAATGTTACTGAGTCTTGCGACTTTAAAAATTCTCTATAGTTCTAGGGATGACGAACGTAAACCGGTTTACATAAAGATCCGGAAGCCACTGCCTCTTATCTGTAGAGTCAAGTCGCTTTCAAAAAGATTAGGAATTGAATAATGGATTCCAAATTCTTATAACTGACAGATAAAATCTGTCTTGATTCTTGGAGCAACATTTACTCCAAAAATGATTGGTTAGCAAAATGAGGCAGTAGAAACAGTGTAAAAAGAATGCTCACACAATAATGAATTTAAGAAATACTGTTAAATGTTACTGATACTTACTGTTGAATGTTCCATCCTTTTCACAATTTGTTTTGTTAATAACGCTCTCTGCAATCTCTGAAACCACCGAAACAAACAACAGGCAAACTACTAAAGCTCGTATCGGTAAACTCATTTCAACTATTCGCACGGGAAGGAAAGATTCTTTCCTGCCGAAATCTGTTATACAACTGACCGAAAGCCAACCAACCATACAACTGTCTACGGTTCGGACCAATTGCACTCAAAAATGCAACATAATTCTCTCTCCATAAACTACCGCTGAATAATGCCTTCCGGGTGAGGTGGGGTATTTAATTGCACAGAGTTTCCGCGTGTGCACATTTGCACCAACTCATCCAACCCAGTTGGTCACTCCACGACCGAAAGCAAATCTATAATTAATGTCCATCACCGTGAACCGGACCGGGCAAGACGAGCTATCTTTAAGGGAAACTTGCACTACCGTAGGGCGAAGGAAACCGAAAAAAAAAAATGACAGGCACAACGTTTCATTTCCACTCCATTGTGTGAGTGTGCATGCTTACGGGATTTTCCTATTGTTGCAGCGAATCAGTGTACTGCTGGCATCTTTCCTTCGGGCTGTTGTTAGAACACGTAGGGTTGGATTGAATGTTTAATGCGAATCGATACACAATGACGTTCGTTGCACCGCCTGTCAAATAGCTCATTACCGATTTAAAGCAGTTGATTCAGGCGGGACCCACAAAGGCAAACGTCCCCCCGGAGCTGCAACAAGCGTACGATGAAAAGGATTCCTTCGGGACAAAACACTGTCAACATGCATCAATCAATTGATCTGTGTGGCGATTGTTAATACATTAAGTACGGACCAGTGCCCTCCCAAGTACATTGTGATACACACTATCTTTTTTATTTGTTGGATGCAACCACACACAGTCAACAATTATCATGGATCTTTACTTTTTATTACGCTACCAATAAAGAGACAAACGGAACTGATATAAAGAGAGCCACTTGACCACCTGTCTCACAACATGTAAATAGCTTTGCTTTGCCCGTCGACATCAACAAACGAAAGAGTGCAGTTTGCAAAAACCTGTATCTACTATTTACGGTTTTATCACTTGTACTTTTATCTCACTGAAGCAAACATACAGTTGAAATCAACAATTATCAAAAAAAAAAAACCGATAAACACAACACAAGAATCACACATTTTTGCGTACAAGCAAACGTAATTTGCAATTGGTTGATTACACAGTTTTTGTCATTCGCGTATAATTTGTTTTTGTGTTACTCTCATTACAATGTACCGGTTTGATTTCAAACGTTGCATCAATTTGTTTTACGATTATAATTTGAGGGGTTTTAAACTTTCTGTAACAGAACTAATCCTAACCAAGACGGTATGTATGGGTGCAATGGATTGATTTGCATGCTTACGTTAAATATCAACTACGACGTTATGGCTCTCCGGGCACGTGGCAGCGGGTTTCTCCTCTCCACTGTTGCAGTTTTTCTTACTTCATTTCACCTAGTAACATCACGCAAGGTTTTTCCGGTGCTGACACACTATCGTATAAAAAAAGTCTATCTGAATTAAATTTCGTATCGTAACCGCTCAAGGGAAAGAACGGCTTGTGTTTGCCATCATTGCTTGGAACATTGTTTACGTTTGGATTCGAATCGGTGTGGGATGTAGTGCGTAACGTTTATGCACAAATATCCACTTGCATGAGTATCAGGCATTTTGGTCGTCGGACAGTTTCGCTGCTCAGTGTGTTTGCGCTAGCTGTCGCATAACTGCCTCAACTAGCATCAATTTTCTTGCTTAACGCAGTGCACTTTAGCTACGAGCGAACGAGCGGATGCCCTGTTTGTGTGCTTAAGAGTGTGTCGTTTTTATATTTTAAATATTACGTTTGGCAAAACGAAACCATGCGGAAGCTTTCCTCTCTCTTATGGCTAGTGTGTGTGTTTGTTTCAGAAGAAAAGAAACCTAGCACATTAGCTAACAACAAACGGAATAACACGAATTAGATATCTTTATCGGTTTTAATCTCAAAACACTACTCAAACACAATGTTTGTGAGTGATGGTGAAACAAAAATACTTAACACTACGAAATCGTCTACAGGTATATCGAGGATTTGAGTGAAATTGATCGCTATGCGCGTATCATACGTTTACGTTAAAACAAGCTCGATCTTTATAGCGGGCTATGTTTCGTGCCCAAAACGTTGCGCACTAGAACGATCCGATAGGCTGTTTTTTAGCCCTTGTTTTTCTCAAATGCATTCTAGCGCATGAATTCATGATTGTGAATACGGTCTATGCCGTCCCGCCTTGGTTACATGGCATTGACCTTTATCTCTACGATTCGTATCGAATCGTATAAGTACGTGCGAACAAATACTTTCTTCTATCTACCGATCATTCTGTCCTATGCAGTTCTAGACTCGTGTTTGAGGTATGATGACGGAAAGGATGCATACCAAAAGCAATTAATTATAGAAACTTGTGGTTTTCCTTCTCTAAAGAATTTCCTTTCATATTGATAAATCAATTGCTGCTTATTCTATCCGTTTTCTAATAATGTGTTCATCCTCTATTGAACATACAACCTTCATCACTGAATCCTGGTGAGTGTGCCTTTTTTATAAGTGAGCTAATTTCCTATTTATGTTTCATTTTCCTAAGTTGTAAGAAACAGTACCAAATTAATGATGGCTCTGCTACAAGTGCGGAGCTAGATCGTGTACTATCGGTCTCATGTTTATCATCATTCCACGCTACGGGTGCAGTAGGTTATATTTTTGTTGCTTTTGCTAGCGCCTAGACTGAAACCTGCAAATAAGTATCTACCGTACACTAATCATCATTTACAAACTATTTACAATTACAATGTCACTTAGCTTTGCCTGCTCTCCCTGTCGACTTTGCGCTGCTTTTCATAAATATCTAACAACAAACAAATACGCCTCGCGATTCACCCCTAAAAGAATGCATGTGTAATGCGCACATCTTTCCATGATTGTTGGTCATCGTAATATCATGTGTTTCAAGCGTTTTCTAAATATATGTTCCCATTTTTGCTTGCTTTGCTTTACCGAGCGGTACGCAAATACCCTACCCTACACTTGTCAGAAAAGGTCAGTTTACGGCACGAGATAAATCGAAGGCTATTCATCAAACATTCCCTTCATTCCGGTGCCGGTGTACTGTTGGAGCGTATAGTAGCCCTTTGTCAAAGTATCACAACCACAATGCCATTTACGACGGCGCTGTACCGAGCGTACCGTGATCACAATCTAGTAGAACGGGTTCACGTAATATCATACACATTCGTCCTGGTTCTGTGCGCAGTACTTCGGGAAGATCGGTTCCGCTCGCAGTCCCAGCTCGAGCAGATGGTTCCGGAACACCGACATCCGATTGTACACCTCGAGCGGCACCGATTCACTGTACCGTTCCTCCGTCGGGTCAGTCCACAAGCGTTCGGCAAGGGCGGATGCACGCGGCCACAGGCGTGAGTCCAATATCGATTCGTCTACCTGTTCCGTCCACAGGCACGCTTCTCCACCCAGTATCTGGCGCATCTGGAGCGAGGTTAGCTTCATCTCTTCCCACGGACGATGTTTGTACACCGTCTGCCAGTTACGGTACGGCGAACAAGCGCCTTCCCCTGTCGAACGCCAGCTGCCAAAGCCACAATCCAGATACCATGCGTCTACATGCGATATGACCAAGCTGTACCCGCTGTTGATGAGCTGGAAATTTTCCGGCCACTTGCTACCACCCCATACCTGCACAGCGAACGTGTTCTTCGAAAGGCACGGCGCACTGGTGAGCCCGCTTGACCACACACCGACCATCCGTGGAGCCGTAGCATTCTGACCGCTGGCCAGCTGCAACCGATGGTACGCTTGAAGCATAAAATCACACCACAGCGTGCGCATGTCGGAGTCGTTAAAGTGTTGCTGCCAGCACTCCAGGTTTACCTCATCGCCTCCGATGTGGAAGTAATCGAGGGGACCCACAATTTCCAGCAACTCCTCGTACAGTTTCTGCAGAATTAGGTAGGTGTTGTTGTTTTTCGGGTTCAGCTGACCACACGGTGGTTCACCGCAGTAGTTGCTCCAGGGTTGCTGGTTGATGCACAGACTGAGCTCACCGAGACCGTGCTTGGGACCCCAGTCCCAACCATTGCCAGCGTGGGCCGGTGCATCGATCTCCGGGATGATCTGAATGCCGCGAACTTTCGCAAACGCTGCCAGCGTACGTACATCGTCCGGTGTGTAGACTTCACGCTCGGAGTATGCCCCGTACCGGGCTAGTTGAGGATAGTGTTTGGAGACTAGCGGGAAGCTCTGCGAGTCTGTAATGTGCCAGTGGAAGCGGTTCAGCTTCGAGTGTGACATGCCGACGAGCGTACGCTTGATCGAGTCCACCGAAAAGTAGTGCCGGGAGGTGTCGAGCATAAGGCCACGGTAACTACAAAGGAAACATCACGACATTATCTTGTTTCGAGGAAAAAAATTCGTTCAACATGCATTATTGATAACTTACTTAAATTTCGGCACATCCTCAATGGACGCCTTGTTCAATACTTTCAGGGTACGTTCTTCGTCGTCAAACCAGATCAACTGCTGTAACGTTGTAAGTCCATGCTTCGCACCGAAGAATGTGTTTGCAGATATTTTCACGATCAACACCCTAGCGGAATCTGCAACGAAACGAATTGTCATAAACCTTTGGCCGGCAAAGTAAAGTAGCTTTACTTACGTGTCACTGTCATATTGTAGCTCTCGTCCGTATGCAGCGTCAAATGCGTATCGGATGACTTCTCCACATGAATGTTCACCTCGAACGCATCCACATCGTAGCGTTTATCGCTCACGAGCTTAAAGAAATGAATCTTTCCCACCCCAGCATCAACCGTACTGCTCGGTCGTCTACCAGCGGTGGCAGCATCGTCCACTTCCGTTGCCACCGGACGTTGCTCGGTCGCCGGTGGTTGCATTCCAGCGGGAACGGAACCGGCCGGTAGGGCACCTTCGATCTCCTCCAGGCTGGCACCATGCGCTACCATCACACCACGGATCTCGGCCCGCATCACGTCGTACGCCTCGTGCAGCAGCTTTTCGACCGGTTCGAACCGGGTCACGATTTTGACGTGCATGTCCGACAGCCGAAAGCGCGACGTTTTGCTACCGATCGTTGTGGCACCGGTCGGTTGGGGCCAGATATTGATTGGTCCACAGGTCATCGTACAGGTAAGGTGGGGTATCCGTTTGCCGGATGAGCTGCCAGAGTTCGTGCTGCTGCTACCACCGGGTCCTACACCGCCATGTGACTGCTGCGGCGACTGGGGCTGGTGTGCGTTGTTGCTCGTTTCGAAATCCTCTTCAACGCCGTCTACGAAATGGTGCCGCACGCATCGATTGTTCACACATTTGTACGTCCACGAACGTTCGATGGGACTAAAATTTGGACGAAAAACACGGACAGTGAAATTAATTAATAATTCAATCAATAACGACTGCTGTCCGATTAGGTTAGGTGTGTTTTGGTTGTTTTTTATATCATGAATCTAAGTGCTAGAGAGACTTGACCACCACCGAAAACATTCAATTGTTTCATATTGGCCGGTTGAATCGGGATGGTCGGGCAACACAAACCTCGTTCCAAAATGCAAACCAAATAAGCACAAAGTTTCCATTAAAAAACCAGACCAGAATTTTCCGTTAACAAAACATACACTTCATCCGCTAAAGGACCGTCGCACATTAAAACTCGCCATTCGGAAGCTAATTGTACTTTATGCTTCCATTTCCGCTCATTAGCATGGTTTTATCGTCGGCAAAATCGTTAACAGCTTCGTGATGCTTCGTGACGGACGGCCGTCGGTGGTCTGGCTGTTTGAGACATTTACACGGATCATAAACTACGACCGTTGATTATCTGGTCGGCGGCCGCTATGAGTTACTCACTATGAAGAGTACGAAGTTCAAACATGCACTTGTTAAATTCAACAGCAGACAAACAAACAAACAGACGGGCAAATAATGAAGGGTCACAGCTTGCCTTTTGTTTCTACACTCTCAATGAAGGTAATTTTTCAAACATTGGTACTATATATTCACTTAAAACTCTCACAAACAATTGTAGTTTACTTAATTTGACTAGTGGTTTGGGTTTGATTCGTTTAGTTCGATAATACAGGAAATGAACTCACTTTACAGGGATGGCACTGGCACGAATGTTATCACCGTTAGTCGTCGCGCTGTCCAAACTTCCGTAGATGTGCGTATTGTAGATTCCCATCGACATCGATGTCGACGGTTTGGGCGACTCGGACGTGTCGTTCCAGTACAGCAACAGCAGGAAGCTTCCCAGAATGCTGATAAATCCTACCACCACGACCTTCTTCATTGCTGACCTCGTGAGGGCTATCTTTTTGAACATGTTTTTCAGTACTGTGCTACGGATGTTTCGAGACTGGGATGATGCTACCGAAGAGCGCTGTAAGGAGGCAAGAAGCGATAAAGTATATTATTAGTTTAAATATTTAATGTTTCATTACGTCGAAGACAATACAATTTTATTAAACTTTGAAAAAGATAAGAATGCCACATATTGCTCACATGAACGGTCCATAGCAATATAAAACTATTAATTTAATGAATGTAATCATTGTAAAATACTTTAAAATACTAAATAAAACAACCCATATGAAAGTACAAATCGAGCAACAACACCCGGCTATCGGTATGAAGCAATCCTTTTGATAATCAAATTATCAAAGCTGAAATGTGAAACTATTCTGCTGGCCAATCAATCACAATCACCGCAGTGATGCCAAATTCAACGCAGGAAATATGTCAATCTATTACGAAATGACAAATCTATGCCGAATGTCTCCATATCGGAGGCTGATGCCTTGGAGAGTACGCAGTTTGGGATGAACGTTCCGACCGAAAGGAATTAATTAAATTAGAACACCTGAGGTGAACTCTCCGTATAGATGGAGTTTATTGTGGCACGGGTTTATGTCCATTTCGATTAAATGGGTGACAGTGCTGGGGTTTGCGCTGATGTGAATACATTTGTAAATCAATTTGAGAAACCAGATAGTGTCAAATTGTTTAAAAGAATCTCAATATTGCATAAGGATTTGTTTGAAGCTGTTTTTATAGTTGATTTCAAACTTTTTGACTAAGATATCACTTTTTTCATAAAATAAACTAAAAATATTGAAGAATCTATCTTCAAAATCAAATTAAATTAATGCGATTGGGTAACTATTCTTACTGCATTTATCCCAATTCCTTCAAACAACTATCTCAGACAAATGTCACAAACACGATGAACTTTCTCAATTGAAGAATGATTTATGTCACATTATGAACCAAGGGCATCGCAAACTTTGCGCACAGATTCACGCGAAAGCACTCACATACGCTCAGCTCCAACTTTTTACTTCACACATTACGCCAGCCCTTCTCACAGGTAAATCTAGTGGATGCGTTACGCCTGAAACTAACAAAACCTTTTCCGAAAAGGGAGGTTCAAACAAGAAACGAAAAAAAAACACCAGAAGCTTTTGTTACGAACTGTAGCAAAAAAGTTTTCTGATTATGCCATAAGAACTAATCAGGTGAAATTGGCGGCAAAAATGGGTAATACAACTGCAGCGCGGCCAAAAGTTCAAATGGACTCAAGGACGTTCGAGGACACTCGTGAACAAGATGGAACGAAGAGAACGGCTCAGGAAGTAGGTCCTTCACTGTGCATCAACCTTCGGCCCAAAACGCGAACGCGAGTGTGAGTGATTATTATTAGCAAGACAACGAAATAAGCACACTAATGAGAAAAGTCTTGCCCTGATAGCGCGTGATGGACGAAAGGATGTTACTGCCGTTTGATTCTCTGTTATGTTTTGTTGTTAGTTTTCTAGTGAACCTGTTCTGGTAGTTTCCGATGCAGTGTGACATATATTCTGGGTCTTCTGGTAGGGTCTCTTCTGGGGTGCTGAGTCTCTTCTGCCATAAATGTCACAATAGTAAGGCATTTCTCACCTATTTATTTAGCGATACCACTAACCGTACGAAGTACATGCGACGAAGTACATGCGATCTGATATTAATCTTCTCTCGCAGTTACAACTTGGATTTGGTACTTGATAAAACTAATCAAGAGGTTAAGAGAGGCCGTAAAACAAAATATGGAAAATAATTTCTGCAAACTTAAAACATAGACAACGGCGGGAATCTTCAACAGCGAGAAACAAAAAGTACCATGCACGCGACACAGCATCAACTTTCACTACACCTCTCTTCGTGTCTAATTGAAGGGTCACGAATCACCGCAAGATTTGTACACCGGTTGGACTTTTTGCAGTGGAGGGAGGGGAGAGGGAGAGCAAACCAAATAAAAAAAAAAATACAAAGTACCCAGGAAGAAATAATGTGACATTAGGGGTAAAGATTTTTGGCGAAAGTGACGCACCCGATGACGGCAGTACGCGGCGGACCGGTAATTAAATTTGCTTCAAATGAATCGTGAAGCTGATCCCCCCGCTAAACAGGGTGTCGAAAATCGTCGAAAAACGGTGAAAGTGTTGCTAAAGAGTGAATTTATGATGGGGATGTACTTTTTTCTTTGTTGTCAGTCCATAGAGTTATTGCTTGTCTTCCGCAACCGGTTTTTTGCAACACTACGTAAAATCGCATTGGACTGTTGACGCTCCGATGATGATGGATAAGGCTTTGGACTTTGACTTTACGACGGGATTCTTCTTGTTCGTGACACTATACCGTCGGTGGAGTTGTCTGCCACGGCTTGCTTTGGTTATGTTTTTTATCTCATTTGGAATGAGGAACATAGGAAAAAACGAAACAATACGACACAAAGAGAGGGCAAAGAGAATAGATTTTTGAAGAAAATTTGTTCCAGAAGTTAACTAGCCAGGAGAAGTTTTACGTAACAGAAAGATTACATTTTAAAAGATTATTTAATAAAAGCGTGATTAGAAATTGGAGTTGAAATAGCAATTTTACGATCCATTATTACATTAATTATCGAAATGTTGGCTTACCCTACTGTTGTAATCATGAGCGAGCAACATATTTAAATTCTACGAAGACATGTGTTTAAAATACCTGCAACGAGAAAGAAGCAAAAACATGATTATATGTAATAAAAATTGAAAATATGTTACTTCTACACTTTATATTAGATAAACATTACATTAAATAAACAAGTGCAATTTATGTACATAATGTTATAGTCAAAATATACTCATTCATAAAATGGAATCATATCGATTTATTGGCTTTAATTTTTTCAACAATCCATCGTCAATAGGTACAAAACCCGGCCTTAACACTATGCTTCAGATGCATTAATTCGCTTCCCGAAATAGGCAGGAAGACGAATATAAGACATGGAAATTAAAACTCCAAAGAACATGTTGATCTACACAGAAAACACAGCATTCGTTCAGCTGGAAAACTGCATTTGGGACATATATACATGCTCGTGTGCCTCTTCGTGTGCTCCGGGTTTAGATGCTTCTCATTCAAACCCCCATCAAACCACGCGCCCCAAAGCCCACTTCCTTTCGCTCTCCGCCAGTTTGGTCACATTCTTTTCTCCGCAAAAATGTCAACTACGATCGGGGAAGCACCACACAAACACACCTGGGCGCAATGTGTGCTCTTGTAGCTATGTTGCGCCAGCAAGAGTAATACCGCCACGAGCAGATCTTTGCCGTGTCACCGGGTGCCCGGTGAAATGAATTGCGAAATTTCAATCTATTTGAAATAATTGAATTGGAATTAGGTACCAGTCTCGTAGTGGATGGTAATAGTGGAAGCAGTAGTGATGGTAGTAGCAACTAGTCACACCGTAAGTCATCGTGACTACTGGGGCGGGGGGTTTGTTTTGTACATTGAGAATAAACTTAAAATAAAACAAAAAAAGTGTTTTTTTCACCAGTTCCTTCCAAATTCTTCTGAAATACAAATCTCCTCCCTCTCACCCTTGCCACTCTATACCTTGGTCTGATAGAACAGGACGTCGTTATTCTTCGTCGGGCAGTTGAAATGCGGAACCGAACCGAACGGAAAGCTCGTTATATCTTTTGGCGAACGAAACGAAACTGAAACCCAAAATCCTGAGCAATGCTACAACTTCTGGCAGCAAAACCCACCAACCACGCGTACACGCAGTAACGAACCGCAGCCGGCAATGATAAAGTTCTCGCATTCTCGATGACCGCGAAATATTGCTGCGTGGTTCATCTGATTATTATTTATATAGGGATTATTTTTACCATGCGATGGCGGTTCGTACTGATGATGATGATGGACGGGTTTTTGGTGACAAATTGATGACGCTGCCGTACGGACAAGGAATACCGAATGATAAGGTTCGGTAATCAGTGCGTCTTTACAGATTTTAAAAATAGACAAGAATCATGGAAAGTTGTTTCTTTTTCCTACACAACTCGTAAGGGAAACGTTAATTTAACTGAAACAATCGAATAAAACTGACAAACTGGGAAAAGCCTCCGAAATAAACATTTCAATACGCATGATATATTTATAGCACAAAGTTCATTATACCAACTGAGTCATAAAATCGACTCTCGTATTTATTTTTAAATGATAATAACTTTATCCTTGTTGCAGAAGGTTACGAAATTAACATTCTATAACTGAGGCATCATTTTATTTTAAGCTTCCGTAACTTCATCATTCATCACATCACCGACGTCGTAGCAAGATCGTCCACAAATCAAACTCGAAATAGCAAATTAAAATCCCGATCCAGATGATCTCGCAACCGCGCACGGCATGTCCTTTTCCACGCCAGGGCACAATAAAACCACAAATGATTTGCCGCAAACTGACGCATAAAACGTGTCCGAGCCCTACTCTTCACCCTGGCACGGCGTTGAAATTCATCTAATTAAGAAGGAAGTGGCCGGGACGCCATTACGTAAGTTATCGTTACCACAAAACTTATTTGGTAGTGAGAACGTGGTGGAAATGTACGCGGTGTGTGTATTTTTAACGCAACCAATCAATATTGTTTGCCGACTGGGGAGGGGGGGCGATGGGTTTAAGTGGCACCAGGGGGAACCGAGCAGGGGGACAGGGGTAGTTATTTCGATTTCCACTTATTTAATCACCGGGTGTGTATACATTTTACTCACTTCCGTCCCAATGACGAGGGATAAAGGAGGTTAACGGAAGTGGTTTGACATTTGGATAGTTTGTTAGCTTTATTTATTTATCGCCATTCGGTGTCTTTCGATTGAAACCCTTTTTCCCCTTGGATGACAGTTTATAACCAAAATATGAACATATTTACATTATAAGCGAGCTGTCATGCTGCATGAACAAGACAATATAAATAATAATTGCTTTGTGAATTTTTATTTTCGGTGATCGGAACAATCTGTTCAATTTTCCCTAATTTTGTTACGACCACAAACATCAAACCACTACCCGCACTAATTTTCCTGACCACCAAATACATACACAAGCACACTTACGTCCAAATCGTACGCACACGTACACGCAACTCGGGAAGCACGTGCGCTGCCCGCAGCAGGCGTGATGGGAAAAAATCACACCCCAACTAACCGAACCGATACCGAGCGGCCAACTGAAAGGGAAGCATCACTCGACAGCATCGACATCGCCGTCGAGACGAGCACGAGCATAAAACACAGGAAGCACTAACCCGATCCTGTCATGCTATGCCGGGCCCTACCGTTCAAACACCACTAATCTCACCAACCCTTACCACCACAACACAAAAGGTGGTAAATAGTTCGCCCCTACCGTACCTGGGCGCTAGGGGTGCTTACCGCAAACCCGCAGTTCATTATGATCACTCGGCGCAGTTTTGCTTTCTTTTTCGGAAGAATGAACAAACAGTTGAATACAACAAAAAAATACACTAGGCTCCCTAATAGAGGGGTACGCGGGCACGGTAACACAGAAGCCAGCACATGCCTTAACCTGAAAAGAACAACCAATAGATAGAGGGGCAGAGAACGGGTTGGGTGGCGCGGACGTTCGATGAAGAGCAGTACACAAATCACAGACATTTGGGAGGGAAAAATGGGTACAGGTGATGCTCTCGGCCAGGCGCAACGGAATGAAAGCCAAGGTGGAAAAGCCAAGAAACCAAACGAAAAGCTCTACAGAGCTTAAGGCTAAAGGGAGCGAACGTTCCTTCGGCCATGCAGCTCTAATGCTTAGCGAGGATAAGCATGATGTTTCATTGCTTTCTTAGGTGACCGTTTTCTTTTTCGTTTCGGATATTCAAACAAAAGCATTGAAGAAAAAAAAATATTTACAGATATTACCACGTATTTTGGTGACATTTACAACCTTCGAAAAGTTACCAAAGCTCTGACATTCGCTTATGCAGCCAATTGCAGGGTTTTCCATTGGTAAAGTGATTACAAAAAATATATAAAGCGTGATATTTCTAACCATTTCATTTACACGAAACAACGAAATTAATTTAATGGTAAACTTCATTCTTCAGTATAATTCATCCTCGAAAATGTTTTGCGAATTGCCTAACCGACAGGCGCGAATGCAATCAATTTTTATTTCAATTGCTGCTTTTGCTATATTAAATGAAACACAGTACAAAACAAGTAAAAAGCTTTGAGGAACATCCAAATAATACGATTCTTCAGCAAAAATATACAGTAAATAATAAGAAAAACGAATAATAAAAATTGAACAAAAATTGAAGAAAACCACAACAACAAAAAAGCTTGCATAATGTTAAAAAAACTTTTCAATGAAAGACCTAAAAAACTTCAACGCAATACCCCCTGTAAGAAACGGAAACCCGATGCGCTTTCCACCCGGTTAACGTAGGGTAAGGATACAAAGGGATCGAACGAAAATCGCCTGAGGTGGATAGTTGGTAGAAAATGTCAGCAGTACGCACCAGCATGCGATGCCCGGCGAAAGCGCAGGCCAGAGCAAGAGAGCGAGAAAGTGATGGCTTTCCCAAAACACACGCGCACCATCAGCTGTGAAAAGCTGTGGAAAACAGAAGTGGGTAAGGCGCCGCAAACGCCTCGCCGCTTCCCTGAGAGCTTCCCAACCCAAACACCCAACAGCTGCGCCGTACTGGTGGAAGCACACGAAAAGCTTAACCCCACTTTCCATCCCATTGCATTGGGTAAGGACGAACCGCGTGCAAGGTGGTTCGCTGGGAAGACGAACGTCGAGGACGGACGTACGACGAAGACAACGCGCACGAGTGTATTTCCCGCCAGGAGTGCTCGGGCGCTCGGAATGTGTGCTCAGTCCGCTCGAAGGAAGTGTCGCGTGCAGGCGTGTATGTTAAAGACTGGTCCGTGTTGTGTTCGTGGTTCTTCATCGGTGAAACGCGTGCCGTTTGGAGCTTAGTGGAAATTCCGACCCTCACAAACGGGCCAAACACGTTGTTTACGTGTGTGGCGTTTTGCATCTAGAAGCGGTTTTGGTAATACGGTTAAAGTTAGACAGTGCCTAAGCAAGTGCTGAACACAGCGGTGCGAATGAGTTTAGCTGTTTGAGCGAGTGTTTGATTAATTTGGAATAAGCAACAGTTTGTGTTAAAATAAAGTATTATAATGTAACCGTTTTTTTTAAATTACGATGCAATATAAAGCTAAAGTGGAACCGTTTTCATACTTTATTCAGATGCATGACGTCGTTATGGGACGATTGTGAACAGCGGTGGTTAGCGTGGCGTTTTGTTGTGTCCAGCACGATTGCCATCCCAACGGGGACAGTTATATACGGTGGCGATGTTGCAATATGCCACGAGTGAATGGAAAAACCCGGAACGGCACCACGCCGGGAGTCCGCGTCGGTGCGGACGAGTCGCTTTTTCCCGCGGGCATACTTGACCTTCCCCGAGTGCTTATGTTGAACGATCGGCTTTTGCGTCACGCCGGTTGATTGTCCACGGGCCGCACTGTAAGAGCACACGATCGATGACAATTCCATTCCATTAGGAAGTCGGAATTCTCTTTTTTGGTCTCCGCTTCTTATTCGCACACCCGGTGAAGTGTACCTACGGCCTTAAACTGAGCGCACACTTTCTCCTTCAGCCTATCTAACTCAACGCTGCGAGTGGGTTGAATGATCGGGAACAAACGTACACCACCGTGTGGTGGGTTTGAAGCCCCACTCTAAGGCTAGCCACGCCGAACGCGGGTCAACCATCAAGCGAATGGCTATCCTCTCTCCATCGTCCACCTTCATTAGCTGATGAGCTTTCCAGTTGTTCGCTTCAGTTCGCGTAATCGTTGCAGAAACCGCGTCGTACTGTGGTCACCACCATCAAAAGCGAGCAGCATCTTCCGGTTGCAAAGTATACAAGAGTGCGGCACGCCATTGAACATTTCGGCATCCACTATCATCAAAGACGCCAGATTCACTTTTCGCGCCATTTAATCGATCCCTTTATCGCGCGTCCGGAAAAAAGGAAAAAAAGCTTCTCTTTTTGTGGCTTCCTAACTACACATCGAAATAGTGGTATCACACGGGGACGACGGTTTAATCTACTCGTGGTTTGCAAATGACAAAACGGGGCACAATAGGGACCGACTACGCTTTGCAAATCCAGCACGAGCGATGAAGTGCAATGGGGCAGCGAAATTGTGCCTTAATGTGTGCCGAGATAGTGGTGTCAATGAAAGATCACACGCAACACACACACACACCGGTGCGCCTTTTGCGAGGAAATCAATGCAGGAAAACCGTCCCGGCGGGAGGCTGTGTACTGAGTGCGAAGTTACTGTTTGTCCTTTGTAAACTGGGTGGCAGTACCGGAACAAACCTACCCTGCCAACAGAATGGACTGTTCTTAATCGATACATACATAGAGATACGAACGGTGCGCTCGGGACGGAATTGATTGAGTGAAAGTGAAACGAAGCGAAAATCGAACGTCTAAAGGTTTTGATGAGAAGGAAGAAGTGTATCCTTAAGGGTGAAGACACACTGTTCTTGCTGTTTTTTCTTGTGCATCAGATTTTCTTATAGTGACGAACTCTAGAGGAATCCAATGGTCAAGGTAAATGATATCGGCAAACCAGGAAAGGTTGTGGATGTTATTATGTTATCCCAAAAATAGAGTCACTGTTTTAGATGTCAAAGCAATATTTGACACGGCAAGAAGGATTATCTTACTTCTAATCCACGTCTTGGCCCAGAATGTTGGAAGAAAGGAATTAGCTGACCAAATTGGTCAAACAGCATAGAACAACACGGCGTGTCTGAGTTAAAATTTGAACAACAGCTTGCTTCCCACGAATTGTATATGTTTTAGTAACGTCAGGCAATTGCCACGCATAACAGTATGCAACAAATATTCCAAATCATTAGCGAAATGACAGACTCAGTGAGTGTCAAGGTCGTGTCCAGAGAATCCAACTAAACAAATAACCAAACTCGTTGCTTTATGTCATACAATAAAGTTCGCCACGTATTCAATCAGTTCTCCGCGCTATACGAGCTACTAAAATGATCTTAAAACTGTTGATTGCATACTTCTAGGCGTTGTAACGATCCTTTGAATGGAGGAATATTTTCATTCCGTTTTGCTGTTTCGCAATGCAGTACTGAAAGTGTGATGCTTACAAAAAAAAAATACGCTAACAATTAAACTAGCTTTTTTGATTTTGTGTCAATCACCCGAGTAAAACCAGTTTGCATTTTCATTGCAGCCTAAACTGCAACCGTAAACAAAACTAATGTGTGCTTAGTACGTGCTGTTACAAACGCTACAACACCTTAATCTGTTTTTCGCGTGCCAACACCCGCCTCTGGCCCGCCTAACAAGAGTTAAGCATTAAAACCAAACCATACACATGAATTATGGCCGACTTTTTGGGGTGGACCCACAGCACAACGCCAGGTACAAATCGCAGCTTATCGAAAGTGCTTCCGAAGCAAAGTTCCAAATTTCTCGCTAACCCCTCGAGACGTAATGCTTCCGGTTTCCGTTTTTTTCTTGAAGCCAACGGTGTTTAGCGTCTCACATTGACCTCTATTTTCCACACCGTATCCGGTAGGGAAAATGATGGATAGAGTAACCACTCCCCCACAGTGGTTGGAGCGTTGCTGGTACGATGGCCCCGAAAATTAAGTACCCACAGTCTGCAATGATATGGAGACATCCGTCAGTATTTCACTGCATTAAAAGCACCGAGCGAGGTCAAGAAAGTGACCATCTATTTAGGGAACTACAAAATAAAACAAAACAAAGGGAAGGAAATTGATGGGATTACTACCATGTAGAAGAAACATTTTTACTTCTGCTCAACTACTTGAGCCGACAGCCCTCGGCCACTTAAAACAAGGGTTCATGTCAAGGATTTTTGTACCATACTTTGGGTGAAGCTTCGAAACCTGTGTAAGCTGATTAAGTGTGCGACAGTGTTTTATGACGCTCATTAGTTCATTTGACAAGATTGGTGATTGTGGGTTAATTGCGACATTATGTACCGAAAAACATCCACTCACGATCTTGCCTTTCGACTTCAAACAGACAGACTGAAAACGAAGCAATAATACAGATACCATTTTTTAAAGATTTTTCTTATTCATGAGTAAATAACAATCACACCGTTATTTGAGTGGAATAAATAAATAAAGAATTTTTAAAAATCATAAATATTTTACCATTTAACCTTCCAACTTCGTTCTCCATTGGCCCTGCTTTCGAACGGCTGGGATCAACCGAACCACCTTGCACCCCAAATCGTTGCATTTTGCATCGTAAATGGAGCTATGAATGTGATTAGCATTTTTATGCCATTTTCAACGCCTCATCTCGCAAACAACAGCAATATAGATGGATTTTCCACCATTACGGTGCCAAGTTTGTGCAAACACAGTGGAGCTAGATGGCAAGTGAAAGTTGAGCCACTTGTGTTTTGCTGTGTGTTCCTGCCCGTGAGTGAGTTGCTCACGACAGTTTTGTGATAGTTTTTTTTTCAATTTCATCTTCATTTCCATCCGTTCTCGGTGAATGTTTCTTTAGCGACCAGAAAGGAAAGTGTGTGTTCTACGTGCAAAACAACCGAACCGTGCAATGGTTCGGCCTAACGTGCCAATGGTAGGCAAACGTGCGTGAAATAAGCCACGACCGGCAGATCGCTTCGAGTGAATGATTGTCCCAATTGGCCGCTAACATTTTCTCCCTCTATCCCGAGCGGAATGTGTCGAGGGGCGAGCCGGTAACGACGCCGGGTCGGGACGAAAACGAACCGAGAGTGACACTGAATTCGTCGGGCATGTCCCTTAAACGGCTCGCCGTCATATCGGCCGTCGGTTCGCACAACAGCTTCAACAATCAGACCATCTCGTACATCAGCTCGTACAGTGGCGCGAGCGGTACCAGTGTGGAGCAGAACATTATCGTCGGACACGCCGGTTCCGGGACCGTACGTACCACCGGTGGGCACCACCAGGGATTGCAGACAATGCGACCGGGGGCGAATCTGCACGGCAATGTGAACATTATGCTCGGCGGGTAAGTAACCATTGCAGCGGATTCGAAAGGGTCCCACCGATTTATTTAGTAGCAATAGAAACATAAGGTTAACATTACAACTACTTGAGGCACGTTCAGTTCTATCACGAACGATAATTTCAATGGGAAAACCATACATTAGTCATCCAATTCTAGCTTCTTTTGTGTAGAACTGTTTTTCAGAACAACAAAAGCTTTCTTTGCAGAGCTTTCTATTTTAAATTTTGTTCTTTGACTTGACCTCTTGCATTTCGTAAAGAAACTCATTCACGAATGAGTTGTATAACTCATGAATGAGTTCTAACTCTTCACTCAAATATCAACTCACTCACAGAGAATGATTCGGGTCAGGAACACGTTTAAAATCTCCGTGAGTGAGTTGAATCGCAAATGAGTCACAAAAACTCTTTCTAGAGTTTCTCACTATTTCGTTCCCATTCATCTCACTCATTGTTCTCACTATTTCGATCAACGACATACTAAGACATATTTATTAATGTGCCATAAACTAGGCTACTAAACTCTTTTAGTCAGATATAATTACAAGTGACTGATGAATAGTCGAAAGAGGAATGTTGTGCATATGCTCTATGTCAACGTTTAACGAGCCTTATCACATGCTAATTTCATCGCTTCATTCAAACGATTGTAGCACGAAAAGTGACGAACCCCCCAACAAACACACCGGTGGCACATTTCAGTCATGAATACCATCATACACCTTTTACTGGAAAAGTGACACACACACACAGGACTACAACCCATCAACTAAAGTGATAAAGTTGATTTTCATCATTCTTAATACATCCATAATTGTGAGAATACTTAAACCCTCTACGCCTCCTCCATGGTCGCGTAGCGAAGACAGACAAGCCAGCAAAATGTCGGTAGGGACCGGTGTTGTAAATTACTATAAAACACACCTCACACCCCAAAATCCCTTTGCTAGTGAATGGCACGCCCGGAATCAGCCCGAAAGCGTCGTGACGTTAACTCGATTTCCATCAAGCCGGAATCAACTTTTACCACACGCCACCCACCGCCTTCCGTGGCCAAACGTGGCACGGTGGCACGTGCTACCACGTGCTTCACCATCGGCACGGTAAGCGGTAAGGGTTTAGAAAAAACTTGCTGCCAACTATATAATGTGGCATTTTTCGTAATAAAATATCGACCCAACACAGTGTACAACCCATGAAACGCAGTGTTCACGCAGTTTAACCTTTAACAATAAAAAACAAAGCGAAGCTACCGCGGGCTTCGGTGGTATTAAAATAATTTATTCATTTTTAATTTCACCAATTAGCGAACATTTACATCAGCCATCCATCGGCGTTTGAAATGGTAGAAATCGAAGCCAGTAGCATGTGTTCATTCTGGGCAGCGGAAAGCTCAAACAGGGAGCTTTATTTCAAGATCGTGATCGTGAATTTATGATTTGTCTTACATTCTTGCGTGTCTGTTTTTGGTTTGTTCTGTTTTTATTGCCTAGAGATTGGTTGATTACCGATTGCGTGCAAATAATGGACGTACACATGTAGAACATAAATCATACCAGCGTATCAAATGAACCGCTAAATGAAGCAGACGAGAGAAAAAAAAGATAATTCGTGCCCTGATGATTGGAATCTAAATTAGCTGCTCTTGCAATCATCTCAAAACCGAAATGAAACAAAATTATTACATACAAACGATAAGGACTTACGTTGAGCAAATCGAGAGCTTTATAAAAGCTTGTCAGCTTACAACAAAGTCATTCTTTTCAAGGAACGCACGCACAGTACCGGGCAAATGTTTCAGTGAATGCCATTTTACCCAGTGACAAAATATGCAAATTTACATCGCCCAACGTTCTTAACAAGTTTGCAGACAAAATGCAAATCATAAACAAAAAAAAAAAAAAACAGTCACAACACTTTCACCAGTAAAAAGCCCCCGAACCGACCGGTGTGGTGTTAGTGCGGGGCGTGTTGTCGATCGCCCATTCAGCCCCAGAACAGCGTAAGGGCTGGATTATTTTGATCGGAACCATCGAGACAGAAAAGTCACTCCACCGTCATGCGGTGCGCAGTAGTCAGTAAAATGGGTGAACTTTAAACATAAACTCTCGTATGGCTGTCGTTTACGGTTGGGCGGGGTGGTTAGCATTTTTTTGTGGTTGCCTCTGCTAACCCCGATAGTTGATATGGAAATATCGTTCGATTCTAGTGTACGAATTTGCGAGCGGTGTTAAGAAGAGATTTCGAGTGCTGGTGAAGGAAAATCGCTTTCGCTTGCGCTGGTTGCGTAGCAGAAATCCTTGCCGTGGCTCCGGTGGTCCATTCGTACTCGTTCGCCAATACGTTCCACCGTCGCTCGGAACAAAGCGAAAATACATAAAAAAGGGGGGAATAGGTTTGATCATTCACAGCACGTCCAGATAATAACCAACACCTCTGCCGCTCTTCGGAAGGGATTGGTTTACGAAGCGCTTTCACCCACCATTTCGCGAATCGAAAGATTGACATGTCATCGGCACAATGGTCGTCGTCATCGCCACGCACACACACACAAGGCAAACCGTGGGACGTTAATGGGACGATGATACGCTTTTCCCATCACACACGCGTGGGATCGAAATCAGCGCATACCACCGCCATGGGGGCAAACGGTGCCAAAGAAAGATGGGCGACCCCATCGTTCGTCCTAAAGTACGCGCGGAAAATTTCCAATTCATTGCCGGCAGCATATAAACATATAAATGTGATTATGATGAGAACGGAAATGAAATATCGTCCGCGTGATGGCGGCAATGGGGCGATTGGCGAACGAAATGCTCCGATATAATGGAACGTCGACGGGAACAGAGATTTACCGCGCATAGTTTGTTGCTTCTACGGGCGATTCTAAATTTCGATTGAGCTGCTTTCAAGCGCACAGTTTGCAGTCATGATTCCACTTTATGGGGGCTGTACCGTGTACAAGGAACTTGATCCTATAAACTTCTGCCGGCGAATTGGACGCAGCTGAAGGAGTGTGAAGAAGATAGGAAAAGATTACATTTCATAGCAAAACGGGGATTTTTTAGCGCGTTAATGACGCCACTATCAATTAAAAGAGAGACATTAAAAAAGGAATTTAAATCTCAATTCACCATAACTTACGTTAGCGACACATCAGTAAAGACTGAAAGTGATTCTTACTCCAATAACAATTAAGACATCATTATCCCAGTAATCATTTACTGTAATCTGAGTATCGAAAAATCCATCGTGTCAGCTTTTAGGTCAATGATTAGACGAGGCGCAATTTTTTAACGTATTGTTAAAAACTATTTGTCAAAGTGAACATCCGAGGCGTATTGGTAGGAGAAAGTGTCCTCGCAAAAGGGTTACTTTAGGGGTTCAGAGGTTATTCACTCTGAAAAGTTTTTTTTTTCAAAGGATAACTTCTTCATTTATTCGAAAGTCAGTTTTCACGTGTCTGCGAGGATTAATGAATTTATGGAGATTCATGAATGTATAAAGATTTAGCGATCTTAAGATTAGAGATTTAGATTCATCGCAAACCAAGCTGGGACATTTTCCTTCCCTTATTTTTTACATATTTTTTTTTAAGTTCAATGATGCATTTCAATATTCATAAATTTAATGATGAAATGAAATGATGATGATGAAATGATTTAATGATTTGTATATGAAATATATGATATGCGCTACTAAACGAGGAAGAACCTCAAAAACACCAAACACTACATAATTACATTCTAATGCGCAATTTTAATCATCCACCAACTTTCCAATCTACAGCGCCGTAAATTTCCATAATTTGAGCCATCCAGTCGCGTTCACTTTGAACATTGTCTCTCATTACACCACCATCGACAGTTGCATCCGTGACCATTAATACCGCACGGTGCAATTATTTTCACCTTTACCCTTGATCTCGTTCTTCTACTCTCAAGAAAATGAAATGCATCGTCCAGGACGAGAGATGCAGCCTGGTACGGTTTGATAAACGCCACCAATTCCGGTGTGCTTTCTGTCCCCCACCGACACATGGCAAGCGGAAGGCTTTGGCTCGATTTGGATTGTGTTTTTTTTCCCCTTACTTTGGCGGTGAGTTTGCTACATTTACTATTCTTCCATCCTAATGAGAAGGCGTTGATGTTGCTGTTTGTTGGCGCACAAATCGAAATCCTTCGACCTAAGGTGGGACAGCCCAACGGCCTAGTTCAAAGTCGACCACAATACTCAAGCTGTAATGATTTTCCGTTTTCCCGTGTCCCTATCCCTTGTGAATCCCATTAGTTTTCGCTTGTTTTCGGTTTACGAGCGTACAGTGATACGAACGATAGAACAGAGTGCATCCGTCCGTTATTGGAGTAACAGTACTACAGGAGCAAAACGGGAAGAAAGGCATAAAACGCAGCCTGTGTGCAGCAAATTGCAACTCCGTTCCAGCGGCTACAACGGAAGTTGTCGTCAGCATCTAAACATCCATCATTTACTCCGCGTTTGGTGTCGCTATCACTGTTGACATCCCGTGACAATTATACAAATCGGAAGCATATTGTTGATGGTTGGGTGTTGAGGTGGTATGATCAATGTGCGAGAATGGTGCTGTAATGGTGCCCTCTTTGCAACCACACAAGCTGCATAATGCGAATGCCCAACATCCTTCAATGATTGGAAGTATGATGAGAAGGTACGCCAAACCTAACAACAACCCTGCCATCCAGTGTTTCGACCGGAATGGAATGATTTTTTCGAAAGCATCCACTAAAGAAGGAGAAGGAGTGGAAAGAAATAGTAAGGAAAATGTGTTCTACAGCTTAGATGGAAAATTTGGCTCCAAAATTGTTTTACTTCAGAAGGATTTTTTCTTTATTTCAGAACAAATATTTCACTTTTTCTTCTCGGGACTGGTCGCAACTTCGACCAGTCGGTTGCTAAACGAATGCAACAGACCAGCCAGAACGGAAGTGAATCCATTCTGCAGCTTTATAATTACACTCTCTTGACATGTAATTTAGCTAAGGACCGGTCGACACATTTTTCACATCCGCCATTTTCGTCTCCATTGCCACCCACACGAAACCCGACCCCCGCCTCCACCGATAAACGTACCGATAAAAACATCCTCTTTCTCTCGTTCTCTCTCTCTCTCTCTCTCTCTCTCTCTCTCTCTCTCTCTGTCTCGTGGTAAAATACTATCAGTAGAGTAAATGAGGAAAAAGGAAATTCCAGGCCAAGCTGCAAGCTTCTCGCTAACCACTCTAGGAAGCTTTCGATGGTTTATAGTTTCCTTCGATTGCCGCGGGCTATTTGCCGTGATTTCACCTCAGTCACCTTGGTTGGGCTTGGTGGCCTTGCAATCCTGCCCGGTTCGAGAACGGCTGTTTGCCACATTGGCACCCCGAGAACGTTGGTTTGGGAGACGAAAGGTTTTCCGGTTTGCTCTAAGCCCACCGATAAAGCGATTCGTACTCGACCGGATGTATGCAGTTTGTTGCCGATGCAGGTGGAAGTGGGCGGGTGTGTAATATTTTTAAATTCCCGCAGGGGATTTTTCTGTTGAGGTTTGCAAAAAAAAAAAAACAAACCATTGCAACCAAAGGGAAGGAGAGAAAAATTCTCATTTAGTGCTGTACCACCCCCACGGAAGTGATAACGATGGTGGAAGACTCTTAGTTTATTATGTTTAAAAACGTAACGACGACTTGCACATGCAGGAGAAAGAAAAAAACAAACACAACCTCACCCACTCGAAACGCTAACCGAGAGCGACAAACATATGGGACGTTCGAAGGAAATAATGAAAATTAGAAAACATTCTGCACGCCACCGGTGCCATGTGCCTTTTTCGTTCGACTAGATTCCACAAACACTTCGCCATTGGCAAGAAAAAGTGTCTCTCCATACTGCTGCCCGCAACGGTGCAAGGGATTTAACTTGTTCTGGTGCCTTTTCGCTGCACTGGCGCTAGACACCGCTGGTCGGGCCGAGGCAAACGCTTGGCACGATAATCACGATCGATTCGATTAGACATAATTGAACTAGTGTTTGCACGAACGATTTGCTTTCAGTTTGCTGTCGTTCATCCGACCGTTTACTATCAATTAGGTGATTTATCTGTCATTTGCAAAGAGCTGCAGGATGCGAAAATATTAGCAGTTTAGTTTGAAAAATACAGTGTGTGTTTGGTTTTTAAGGAATATAGGATAGGATAGCTACGTAAATAAATAAATCACCCATTTAAGTATGGTGTAAGCTAATGTAATAGTAATCACATTAAATTAATATGATTTACAAGCTAAACGATGAAGATGAATTTGTTTTTAACTCGCCTCGACGCTAATACATCGGGATTTATCCCAACTCCTGAAAGTATGCAATCACTTTTCTGCTATGGATCGGGAGACAGTTTTGACACTTTTTGGGCCCATGTCAGTCCCAGTCCCTTCAAAATCCTCATTCGGGAGTCGGGTTGGACGTTGGACGAAAAGGAAACTTATATTGCATACCTCTAGGCGCGTGCATGGAAAACACAACCGAGATACTTATAGCAGGGACACACTTTGATTCCTTTCTTCTTATTAATAATTTAGCTACTTGCGGATTTTGATGGACGACCGCGGGGATTACCCATTTATTCTGTCTTAAAACAGCATTATAAAACTTTAACTCGATTTAATAATGTCTCTGGAAGAGGTTTCAATTGAACACCAACAAGAGTTTTTGTTGTATAAAACAACAAACCAATAAAAATGTTTCATTTAGTTGCCAAATTTCCCAAAAATACGCTCCACATTTCAAATCTCCCATTGATTGATATTTCCGCTTCGCAACTTTTAAAACAATTAGCCTACAGCTTAAAACGCCCAACAACCTTACGGTGAAACGGTTTGACACCCTTGCAAAGCAAAAGTTTTTGGGACAAAAAACGATTTTTTTTCTTTTTAAAGATCTGTTCTATTAAAGGAAAACGTACACTAAAGAATAATTTGTAATGTTGGATTGTAATGCTGCTTAGTTCGTTCACGTGACAATAAAGTAAGTTAGCTACCAGTCACTTTATTGCTTTGTCTCCAGAGGGGATATTTTATGTTTGGTAGTAGCTGTAACTACGAACAATTTCCTCGTTCGATAAGGAAAAAAGGGAAAGTATTTTGGTTTGTTAATCCATTTTACATTCAGCTGCTTCAATTGTTTGCGTTGCGTGTGTTTGTGAATTATTTTGGATGGATTAAATACTAACTAGCAGAATACAAAGGAAGAAAACCCCCAAAAAGTGACAAAGAAGTTCATAACTTATTCGCGCCTTTTGCTAAAACTTAAACAAAATAAATTATTGAAGAATTTTAACAAACAAATTCGTTCTAATTTTAAACACAAAACCTAACACACAAAAAAACACCTCCAAACGGAAAACTTTTCATCTCGGGATAATTTTTCCTCCATTCTGTTTCTATCTTTTGTTTTCACCTTCTTGGCAATACTATCGGCAACAAGTTCATTTTCTTTCGGTACATTCCATTCTACCGATCGGTTTTGTAATCCTAGTAAAAAAAAAATCAATTTCACAGCATCTTTTTTTTTCGACAACAAAAAAAGGATCCTCTACCTGTAGCCGTTAGGTAGAATAGAGGAAAACTTTCCTTAAACAGAAGGGAACGACCGCGCAAAAGAATTAAACAAAACGAAACAAGTGATTGGGAGTGTGATCAACGAAATTGTTTTCGCTAAGTATCGCTTTGTTGTGTTTGCTTTGCAGCGTTTGTTCCTTGCCGGATTAGTTCTGCACTATTTCTTCCGTACCAAAGCGAACAGGATTATTGTTTTTTTTTGGAAACAGTTTCTTAAGACGAATGCCTTTCGCTTGCTACAGGTCACCAAGTCATTTGAAGTAACTGAAAAAAAATAAAAAACAAATATTTTAACACTCTTCATAAAACGATACGGCCATGACACGCTAGCGGGGGCATCTGGAAAATGCATTGCATCATTTCGTTCTCCATTTCAAACCAAACCAAATGCAATTTTATTTCCATCACAAAGATCATTTGCAGCAGAGTGCAGCGCGGGAGCAAAAACTGAATGGCAAAATGGTTTTTATCTGGTTTGTTTTTCTACTGGCCGGAGTGTAGTTAACTTGTCCCTACGGCTAGCAAGAAACAATAAAAACTTATTACCTGTCACAAGCAGTAATGAATTTATGCACAGTTGTTTCTACAACCGTGTCCACCAGTGGTTCCATTTGTCTTTTCGCAGCAAAAAGGTGGAAATATTGTTATTTGTTCCGTATTACAATAAAAAGTCTATCATTTCATATAAAATTCAATGATTTTATGACACAACGTAATATTTTTCAATGTTAGGCATTAAAAAGTTCATCTGACAGAGAGGAATTCTGCACCACAGTACTAAGCCACAGTCAGTCACAAATAAACCCCAGTACAATGCCCATTCAAGAAATGCATTGTTCGTACGGCAGTGTTTCTGTTGCACTACCGGCATGTTATTTTCACTGTTTTCATTGGTACAATTTTGCTACGGATAATAATGCATTCTTCACGTATTCCACCTTGCGGATTTTTCTACAGTTTCTACCCAACAACACAATACAATAAGATTCGCTGGCGCTTTATCAAACAACTGGAGAGAGAAGCGCGCAAAAAAAAAAACCTGCACAAAATTACCACCCAACCCAACCGATAAACGCATCATTTGCACTTGCGGTAATACAAGCTTTATATTTATACTCGTAAAGATTAGAGCTTTTCAAATCGTAAAATAAACATACCGCAAGGGTAAGTCATGAATTTATATACCCAACACCCACAGCAAAGGCGAAAGGGCAATCAACGGTACGCGCTTGTCATTCTTTCGACATAGATTTTGCCTCGTAATCTGCGCTAGTGTTTGGTAGGGATCCATTGCAGAAAAAAAATATAGTAAATCACCACTCGTAGGACACAATTCCTCTGCAACTCTTATCGCGGTTGTAAACCGCTCTGAATAAGGAAACACTTATTTAAAGATCGTTTCTATTTTTCACTCACCCAAGGATTGGGAAACATGAAGGTCGTTACCTTATCACTTCATGAAACTTCATCGATTTCTTGCCATATTTATGGTGATCGTAAGATCTCGCGAAAGATATCGCGTATTTTTCAAGTGGATGTTTATAGCTCCCGGGGGTGTATGAATGCAATGAGAAAACATTTGAACTAAGGCTACAAACAACTTAACAGAACGCTTCAATCTGGAATACTTTTTGGTGCCGTGACCAGGATTATTTGCAACCAAAACAACTACTACTACTACATTCTCAGATAAATTCATGTAAAAAAACACACACATTTTTTTCCTATTCTTCTAGGGCCATGCTGTCCGTGGTCATCACGGTAGTGTGCTTCGTCTGCTACTGCTGCCATCGAAATATTAAAAAGCGCTCCAACTCCATCTACCGCCAGCAGTGGCTCGAAACGGAGGCAAACATGGAAATCTACAGCGTGGAACAGGTGCGTACCGAATCGCCGTTAGTGTAATTCTTCTCTAGCTTAAAGACATCCCTTGGCTTCCGCAACAGCCATTGCCATTGCCCTCGAGATCACTCAGCGTAGAATGACCAAGAAATGGTTAAGTGCCAATTTACTGTCTTCTGTCTGCAACCGTGACACTTGCCAACCCGTTACATAACGACGTCAAAACGTTCAGGAATCGAATAAAATCAATCGCAAGCTAGATGTCTTTATTCACTTCTTCACCAAAAACGAACGTTTCCCTGGCACGAAACCGCGCTACGGCAGGGAACTACACCAGCATGAACTGGGTCAGCGTGGATGTAATATTTTTGGGATCCATTAAACATTTATAATCGCCTGCATGCACAACCGTACCGAGACGCTTCTCCGCACAACATCACACATCACGGTAAGGTGGCAAAAGTGGTCCACCGAGTCATTCTTTTACGGTGGAGCCTTTGTGGAGGCAAGTTTAGCAAGAGCTTTCTTTCCAATTCAAAAGCACACCACACAAAAGCGATAGTGTGGTTGTAAAAATCGATACAAAATTGTAAGATGATTGCATTACGCCTTTCGGTGGCGTTCCTCGGTATCGGTTTCAGCGCCCTTAGCCATTTAAGCCGGTGCTGATGGTGGTGAAGGAAAAGAATTTACGGTCAAACTTTTCATTGCACTACGCCGTTGCGATGGGTAAGTGCACTGATGGGAAAGTCTTCCCGTTCGTACCACACCAATCATTTCATTGTGGTGTGAAATGGAGCGTTTGAATGTTTGAATTGAATCTTGAAGTACACTATTAATCGATAAATCAAACCCATCGCAACTAAACGGATGAAGCAGGCAGTACTTATCAATGAATATACTTATCGAAAAGTAACAAAAAATGTGGCATAACATTAGAATAAACAAGTAAAAACTAAATTAATTCATTCTCGCAAGAAAATTTCCACCACGCACGGAATCAAAATTGACCTTTTCCCTTATTTTCCCTCCACCAATTAATAGTTTCTTGTGTACGGCCGCAAGGCCATCACACAATTTAGCGTGCGCAAAGTAAATATAAACGCAGGAAAAAAATAAAGTTCAATTCCATTCAAACGGCAAAACGGTACGAGATCGAACGATAAATTTTACCATCCAACCAAATTCGACAGAACGACACAAATCACTGCCAGTGCAGAGAACACCACCGCGAAGGGTATTTGGGTATTCGAGGGGGGAAAAAACATGTCACCCAATACTAATGGCAGTCGCGTAACATGGAAGACGAGAGTTAGGGGTAGGTTAAATATTCAATCAACGAATCGAATAATCTTAATCAGGAAATTAAACGCATACAGTACAGTTTGGAGCTACAAAATTCGCCCGAAATGGCCAGGAAACCGCACCAAAACGGGTAAATGTAAAGGAAGTGAGATTCACTTCGGTGGGTTAGGGGGATTAGAGACGAACGGCGGTTGCTCAAGAGACCGGCAAGGTAATGAAAATTAATTGCCCTGTTTACGACAAGTGTCCCGGTGTATTTCATTAAGCTGTTTTCCGAGCTCGCGCTAGGTAATGGTGGCCCCGCAGGAGGTGAAATCTTACCACAGCCGTTAAGCACGCCAAGCAGCAGGGAATGGGAAGGGGGAGTATAGTGGAGCAATGGTAGCAAAAAAAAAACGCAAGGAAAGACACAAAGTAGTTTAATTAATTTATGTGCATCACAAAACTGTCCGCTCCGCGAAGACACACTCATCCCGCTTTTCCTGATTGCTTCACGTTTGTTCGGCTCACCTTTAACCGTGCGGTGCTGGTGTCATTCGGCACCTTTACCCCGACACGGTGGCAAAGTAGGTTGCATCTTAACCACCTTACTCATTAAGTGCATCTGTGGGGACAAGGCCAGAAGATGGCAAAATGAACTTGCACCATTGTTTTTTTTTTTTTGTTTTTGTATCGGTTCTTTGTCCTCTTTGCTATAACTTTTGCTGTAAACTCAGAAGCTTCTTACACTGTCATCGACCACGAGCAAAAAGGTTAAGAATTTTCTTTTGTTTTTTTTTTCGCAGTGCTACGATCCACCACCCTCCGGGACGGGTGGATTCTTTATGGATGGTAGTAGCACTACCGGCGACTATCAGTCGCTACCGATGGTGACCAGCGCTATAAATCATACGAACCACCATCCACAGTATCCCTACCATCATCAACATTATCATCAACAGCAGCAGCAGCAGCAACATCATTACCAGTACACACCGTACCCGAATGGGCCACCACCGTCTTACGATACCGTCGTCGCACAGGACGAACTGCTGGCAAGCGTTTCACGCCGCAAGCGCACCCACACGCCCGGGTCCGACACACGACGGTCAACTGCAGGCCCGTCGTCTCACAGCTGCTCGGACCTCGAATCGCCTGACTGCGATAAACAATCGGGCTGCCCGGAATCCATCACTCCGCTCCTGCCCAAGACGTCGACCAGATCCCAAAGGAGATGTGGCGTATCGGCGTCAAATGAACGCACTTACAGTGATGATCCTGCCGATGAACCGCTCTGCAGAAGCGTCCAACAGCCCGGCTGGTACGATACCCATCGGGAAGGTGCGGTGGAAACGTACGACGGCGAGACAAGCTGCAGCTGTCCCACAATGGCCAACGGTAGCTCCATTAGCCGTACCGGTGACGGTGGTACCATTGGACAAGCAGTACCGCCAATTTACTGTCGTAATTGTGGTTACTTTGTGGAGGGTTCCAGGGATTCACCAACCTCACCGGTTCGGACCCCCGGCCGACTGTCCAACACCTACCCGTCCACACACCGTCCACCGACGGGGCCGATCGAACTGACGCGTAACGAGACACTCCTAGTCGATTATGAGACTATAAGCGCCGAGACAACGCCGGACCGCTGCAGCGATGGGCACGACGACGTCAATCGCAACAATACCATCGACGACACCGCCACTAGCGTTGACATTGACATGCTGACAATGCAGATGATGGCATCCGCTTTACCGACCGGCGGCCCCACCGGACAGCTGGATACCATGAATAACAACATCCACAACACGGCTAATGAAACCAAAAACTTGCGTTACTCGATCGGTGTTGTTGCACCCGATTCGTCAAGCAGCTCCACATCATTAAATGGAGAAGACGGATCGGTACGCACGGTTACTGCCAGCCCGAATGCAAACAGTGAAAATAATAACATCATTACCGATTCATCGGCGGCGATAAGCGCAACGGATCTCCGGGCGACACCCGCGACCACCGGTGACATCATTCATCAGTGTCCAAACACGTCATCCAATCAGTGTTGCAATCACAGCGACAGTAACGTGCAGCCGGCCGGCGGTGAGGACCCGGCCCCATCGGTGGAAGATCACACGAACGGTAACGACAGTTTGGCGGTGGCAACTACACGAAACGGTTGCGCCGAAACAGAACCATCCGGTATCAGAAGTTTGCTGAACGAGAACGGTCTGGTGCGATTAGATATGAGTCAAATCATCGATAATACTGGTCTACCGACGTACGAAGCGGCCTTAAAGCTGGAGTCGAGCGGGTACGTGTGAGACGGGTACGGCGCTTGTCACCTTGTACTGGCACCAATTTTATCTCAAACATAACGAGAACATCTATAGAACAAGAACACCAACATCAGAATACACACACCCATCCAAACGTAAACAACACAATTTAAATGGCCTTTTCTAGTGTAGAATTCTCCAGCAGAAGGTAGTTAAGCACACAGTGAAAAAAAACAACACTTGCACAAACCATGCGACAAATGTGTGTTTTTTTTATCACCACTAAACATGCTTATCATAACGTGGTAGAAACATCCCACAATCGGTACGTGTCGATCAGGTTTGGTTGAACGAGTAAGTAAGCCGACTATTACCAAACTTTTAAACCGGACGCGATAATTTAATTGATCACTAGGAAAAGCTCACTTAAAACACACGGGTAAGATAGGGTACTGGGATGGGTGCGACATTCGAAAGTTGTTCATCCTTCACCAGCATAAGCACGTAAGGGTTTCATTGCAAGTCTCCCAGCCGAAAAAAAAATCATAACGAACCCATATCGTGTATCTTTCATGTAGGTCCCAAGGAACACCACATCAAGGCTTTAATGTTGTAGTACTGTGTGTAATGTTTCCACGAATAAAACTGTGGCAGAGTTGTGTGTTCGTTAGCCTGGATGTATTTAAATTGATAATATAAGAAAAGGTAAGTAATAGCATTAATTAAACAGGTATAATTATTTCGCCATATGAGAGCGCCTAAAGGTATGCAATTTACAGCTTTTTAATGCATTCTTTCGAACTGTCATTTTACATATGCTCCAATGATTGCATACTTTCAGGCTAAAAAGCTCCAAAACGTAACCAAACGATACAAATCATAAGGGAATTACTAGACACATCTATGCAAAATAAAATTATTTACAAGAACTATACTATTTTAGGGGTTATTTTGCGTTATTTTGCAACTGTTATATCGTTCTCTACCAATACCACACTGTTAAGCTAGCTACACTACTAGCAAGCAAATTTATCATCAAAACTCACTCGATAGAAATGGGGCACGCTCATTGGCACACGGACGGTCAGCAATGAAGCAGGAAGCGCGCATAAAACACACTGTACCGATGCACTCGTATTGCTGTTTGTGAAAAAGGCACCCACATTCATAAGATCCCGTCGCTGTAACGATCAACATCCACGGATGGGACCGTCCGTCATTCGTACCTCGTACCAATTGAACTATGCTGACCCTCCTCCCCCCCCCTTCCGGGGCTGACCACTTGGTAGCGTGATAGTGTGAGTCTTTCGGGTGCGTGGGGTTGTACTGTAATTAAAATAAATTAAATTAATGAATGAACATAAGTCAGAGTGGAAATTTGAAGCGAGTTCAGATTTGCAAGTGTCCAATTATTTCTCACGAAACGTGTAATTTTAATAAGTTCCATATGACAGTGTTTCCTGTAGTAAATTTTCCACCAGAAACATGAAACAATTGAACCGTCGTAAATAAAGGTTCCTCTAGGGAATGGCGGCAGTTGGCAGGTGATAACAGAGATAACAGCGGCAAAAATGATATAAAATCTTCATAAGCAAATACATTCAAACTCCCCTACAAGCTACAAGAGCTCGGCGGTATAATTTTGCAAAATGTTCCAATCAAAATGTGTAAAAAAGGGGGAAAACCCTCCAGTGGTGTGTACCCAGAAGATAACGGAACGAGATCCGGCCAGTCAAACGAATGGTGTTATTTTATTTCCCCCACCCTTAGATATTTTCTTATCTCGTTTTAATACCATTAAGCTTGATTACATCATACAAACGATAAGGTCTAACAAGTTGTCCTCCCCATAGGTTATACAAAATACCCAAGGGCAACATTCGGCACCGAAAGAAAGCGAAGACAGAGCGAGAAACAAATGTATTCATTCATACCGAAATAGTGCCAATCGATGAATAATTGGCATCGTAGCATAAAGCAGTGGTTTGTTCACGAGTGCCAACAAATGAACATTTAAGTGACACTGCCGTTTCTCTCCACACAACCCTTGCAATTGTTTGCGGACGGTACAGGAAACCACACATCAGTTCCATAAATGATTTGCATTCGGTTGTTGTGAGCGTTGTGTTGATGTTATCAACCGCTTCTGGTAATCTGTACATGGGTGTACATATCATTAACTTCGTTATGTTTATTTTAGATTCATGTTAACGTCAAAATCTCAACAAATTTACAATCGCTTTAAAGTAATTTTTTAAATTTTTGCCATTTTTTATACTATTCTGCCACGTATCCAATAAAAGTATAGAGCCGGAGGAATCAACTGCAGGAATAATATTATGAGCTACTGGCGCAACTCAAGACTGTCAAGAGATTTTTATACAAATTTAGAGAATAATTTGAAGTGAAATTTATTGGAAGGAACACTCAGTAAATATGGTATTACGTGCGTTAATGACACAATCGGAATGTAAAATAACAAATTGGTTTAACTTAATTTCCATTACTGTATCGGTGCTGAATGGGCCAATTTGGGACATCGTTTCCCCCCGTTCCAGCTGCTCCTGTGTCTTTAGATCGACTCGATTCTTGTTATAGATGGGGGCTCGGCATTAGAATGCAGGTGAGCAATCATATACCGATTAACTTATCGGGCGCATGGGAAGGGAAACGCATGCTAATGATTATTTATATTCCATTGTAAACCCAAACATTGTTTGAGTAGTTTGTGAAGGGGAAATGAAAATGAAGCTAAAGAGCTCTAGTTTGTTAGGAATGCCTCCACAGTGGAAAAAAACGCCACAGGGCTAGGCAGTCATTATATTTTCCCTTTCTATCGCAAAGGTGGTCAAATAACCCACCCAACCCGCAGTGTTTGCGAATGTTTACTGTGTGTTACCATCCATTCGCATTCGGTTGTTTGTTTGTTTGTTAGGGCGTATTGTTTATTAACATATGGCGTCGCGTTTGAAGGCACGCGTACCATGCAACCACGATGCAAGGGCACGTCGCGAATAGTGTGAAGCCATTTCCTTGTGCCTAACTGGCAGCGTACCGAACAGCGTGGTAATGAAAGTTGACGAAATTTTGTACCCCAAAAACAAAAACTACCTCACACTACAAACGCACAAAATGGAAGCCATTGTGGTTGGAACTGTGGGAAAATGCAAACGAAAATGACTTCATCCACCGAAAAGATTGGCGCGTGAGACTGGGTCAACAAATGGTATATACCACAAACGGGGGTTTTCTGGCCAACCGGCACCAGGAAGAGCGCTGTTGTCCATTGTTGACGTTAGAAGGACAGGCACGCGGCAAACGTTGCATTATTAAGCAGTAATGCAGTCGAAATGCAGTCATCTGCTGACCAGTCGTCCGCAAAGCAATGCTGCCGGTTGCAATATAAAAGTGTTTTGAGAAATGTAATAAACTTAAAGAGATGCTTAGTATCTGTGTGAATGTAACAAACATGGAGAAGGGATTGGAATGTATTGGAATTCATTTAAAATTCAAAAGCAAACATTTTCTTCTTCAACTGCCAGTTGCCATTGTTGCCAAAGTTCTCAAATTGTACCAAAATGCTGCCAATTACGAAAAGTTCCCGGAAATGCTAAGAATATCAGGAATTCTTCTTAAATTCCAAATGTTTTTTTCTCCAATCTTCCAAAATTTCTCCAACTTTCATCTATTATTTCTTTTGTTATTTAACGCCAAAAAGCGGTTAAACATCCACTGTAGCCTCTAGAAAATCTAGCTGAAAAAATGGATTTCAAAATACAGCTACACCCCAATTCTAAATTACCCAGTACAGCAGCAGCGGCATTACCTAAAAACGGTACGATATGCCGCATCGACGTAGCAACCCAGCGCGACACGAGAATAAACAAACGCACATACAAAACAGGTCACAACTGCGGGTTTCGCCCAAACTCCCGCGCATAGCCTGCCTTTGCGAGCGAAAGACCTGACGTCCGACGAAAGGATTTTAAAATGTGGTAGCAATGGCACACTGAGATTAAACAGTTGGTTCGTGCAGTGGGTTGTGAAAATTGGGTCTGTGTAGCAGTAGCATTCCGTCTAGTAGCCATCCTCATGTTCAAACAAACTAAACATGTCGTAATACCCCGAGCAACATGCATGATCCGGCAGTTCAACACACACACACACACACCTGCGCTCAAATTCGATTTGGAGTATGGTGCATGAACTTTTAGAATGGATTATCTATTCGAGAAAAAACGAGCTGCCGTTGGGAGGTGTGGAATGTTAGAACGGATTTGCGGTGGTAAGGATCTATTTCAATTATCCAAACATGCACCGTACACCAACATCACCGGGAACATCCGTCCGTGCATGTGTGGAAATTGAACATTAGCGTAGTGACCCCGGTAAAGCTGCTTTTAAACTATTCTCCGCTTTTTGCTAACTTTTCGAGAGTCACTCTGCTAGAAGACTTCTCGCCTGGCTGTGTGTGTCCTGCTCAAGGCACGGCTCCGTTTTGGGGCGGTTTTACCCATTCCAGACGAAATGGGCGACCAAAATAAAGGGGGAAAAAAGGAAAAATTTATTGATTTAATAATGCCATTCTCTAACCATCCCCCCCATCTCAATCATTCCTCATTCCATGACTCGCTAAAGAATGTATGGTAATGGTCGCCTCCTTCGCATCCGATCGATTTCTGGAGCGTCAGACGGTTTCATGTTTCAGGTTGCTTCGATGCTTCTCTTTCCCTTACCTGATTTGCTTACCCCTACGGTGCCTACGGTGAGCAGCTCGGCCTGCTTTCAGAACGTTGTGTTGTGTTTGTCTTTTTTTAAAGCTTCTGCACAACCATTAAAGGAACTGGTGAATTACTGGAACTGGCATCGGTCGCTTGAGCACTTGAAAACGCAAATTTTCCACACGTCTACCACGGTAACAATGCGAATGCCGGAAGTGAAATAACGGAAAGGCTTATTAATTCTTCTACTTTTGCTTCACTCACTCGCTTTTTTTCACGCAACACGCCACACTCATTCACCCGATCACTTTGATTGATTAGACTGGTGCACTATTTTTGCATATACTTGCGTTTTGCTTCGCGCTACTCCGCGCTATGCACTTTTCCCACCCTGTCTGAATGGATTGTGCAGTTGGAGCGGTTGTTTGCTATCGATGCCTTATTAAGTTTTGTTCTGTTTTCTTCGGCCTCCTTTTCGCCGTACCGTTTTTCCGCTTCGTATGCCTTAACGGGGAAAAGCCTTCCTTTCTCGACGTGGTGGACGCGAGTCGTGTCTCGTCAATCGGCGCCACCAAGACCTATCATTAGTGACGGTCGGTTTTACTCTTACTACAGCGAACTCAGCACTAGTACTACTACTACTACTACTACTACTTCTACGGTTTCAGCTGGTTCCGCTGCTGCTCCGGTGTGACTTCAGTGCTGGGATGGGGTGGCTTGTGACGGTGGAATCCCACACAACCCTTCCGAAAGTGTGCCGGTTGCGCGCGATTTTCTTCGTTCGCCCGGTATCGATCTCGGCTTACTTTACTCGCTTCTTGTTCGGTCGCACCCGTTTTGCTTCGGCCGAAAATAAGAGAAATAGCGTGAAAGAATATTGCTCCACCGTGCTTCTCCACCGGGGTGTGACTGTCGTCTTGCCAATCGCCCGCTCGAATGGTCACCAAACCGCTGGTATGATTCGCTTCAACTTGTCCAACACTTTCGCTGCCGCTGTTCAATCCTTTCACAACGCGAGATGAATTTTGACATTTGTACGAATCGGCAGCATCGGGGATGAGCAATGTTTAAGCGATATAATTACACTCGCGAGCAAAACTGTACCCCGTTCGCGGCCCGACACAAATTGCTGCGGATGTTCCGTTGCATCACACACCGTTCCCCGCCCTTTCCGCGGGGTTATGCCTTCCCTTTTCCGAATCCGAAAGACTGCGTGTTCACCTATGGTGCACCTATTTACAGACGGTCGAGGTGATTCCGCTGGTGACACCTTTAGCGGCCGAAATGAAAGAGAAGCTGCAGCAAACACACTGCCGTACGGAAGGGACCGTCAAAAAGCAATCGATAGTGCGCTGCTTTTGACGGACATGGACCGCAGAACAAATCCACACCTAATCGTCACGCATCCGGAGCCGCGAAATCAGCGCAAACCCGATAGTATTACTGTTCGCAACACACGTACACGGATTATTCTCACGCAAATCTCGCCAAACATTACCCGTAGGGTCAGACACGACAAGCAACAACAATAACAACCCTCTTCTAGACAGATGAAAAATTGTCCCCGTGTTGGGGTTGTACCTCGGTCCGAGCTTTTCTAATGCTGCTGCTTGCTTGCACAACACTTTACCGCACTGAAGATACCGGGTTAGAGTGCATTACATGGGGCTGCTTTCTAGCGCTATAAACGTACGGTGCACCCCCGTCTGCTTCACGTGTGACTCATATGACTTTTAAACAGTTTGTGATCAGTAATTGCAGCATTTTTGTGTTAGGTTGTAGAGGGAAAAACGTAAACAACTAGGTCTATTATTGCACGCTTCAGTTATGTCTACAGGGGATGCAACTGACAGCCTGAAGGCCAGTCTATTATGTGGAGAAGACTCACAGCACACGTGGAACGAATGCATGCAATTGACAGCATGGACAATTTTGTTCAATTCGAAACGTGTCCACTTTTGGGTTCATTTACTTTTAACGTGTCGAAGCGTGTCAAAGGAAGTTTAAAAGAAGAGTTAGTTTGCTGCTGTTGAAAATATGTTTTTTTTCATACATTCAAATTCACCACTCTGTTCCGTGTAAGCAGACCTGTACAACCAGTGGCCTTCACTGTACTGCCAGCATATTTATAGTTGTCAATTCGCCTGACAGCGGCAGTGTTTTGATATTTTGCTTCGTCTGTCAAAAAATATCTGGCCCAGCAAAATCGTATCGATCGCACAGTGTTTGCGAAAGGGAAAATCTTACGAAAATGAGCCTATTTCTGCGTACAGTGGCCAGAACTGGTGCTACGCAATGGTAATATTCCGTTCCTGCAGAGTGATTTCATTATATGTTTCCGTACATTGCAGTGTTCATCTTGAATAAATACGCTTCACCTTTCGAGTGTTGTTCCCGGCTGGATGGTTGTGTAATCGAATTGTTTGGTAAAATGGTATCCTTGATTTCTTCCCTATCAGGATGCGGGCATCCCTATCCACGTCCTCGATCGTATACAAGGATCCAAAGGCGCAAAAGGAAGCTCCAATACTGGATGCGTGCGTTATCCTTGCCGGTGAAGAGGAACGGGCCCGTGATAACCTTTCAACCATCACTGTTCCCACGAAGGTTCGGCGTCAGTCTGCCCCGCCAAGGTGTAATGCGTAATGAAATTATTTTGCATATTTTCCTTACTTTCAGGTTGATATTAGCCCCATCACTGGAGTGCCGGAAGAGCACGTGAAGGAACGTCGTGTACGTATCTTCATGCCGGCCAAGAATGCTATGCAAAGTGGAACGGATAACATTCAACATTGGAGCATTGAGTTCGATAACCGCGAACGCTGGGAGAATCCATTGATGGGATGGTCTTCATCGTAAGCTAACAAACTGGTACGACCTCTAAGAAGCAACTGATTGTAATATAACCTTGTTTTTAGTGGCGACCCATTGTCGAACATGCGGGTCGAATTCACCACCGCAGATGAGGCGATCGCGCATTGCGAAAAGAACGGATGGAGATGGTTCGTAGACAAGGTCGAAGTTCAAAAGAAGCAGCGTGTGAAGAACTACGGCATCAACTTTTCGTGGAACAAACGTACCCGTGTATCGACCAAGTGAAGAGCGATCAACGGAAGATCGCGGTAACGAGAGTGGAAGTTACAAGCATGGTCGTTATTACGCTATTAGATCGTTGTAAATAAGAGAGACACCGTTGAAAAACAAACCGACCGTATCAATTCAATATACGACGTGTTGAACATGGAATTTCTTTCACCGTGCACTCTCCCTCTGCGAAAAGAGTAATTCCTTTTCGATTAGCAATTGAAATTCATTTGTCAAATTTATTCGAGTTCGAAGGCTACAAATTCAAGTTTAATACAATCAGCCAAAGGCGGTCAACTTTAAGTTGATGTCGAGTCGAGCTGTTCGCCGGGAAAGCAATTTTTGCACTTTCGATCGAAATGATCGCCTTAAAAGTTAAGCGGACGGAATGTTGATGTAGAATGAGTATGGACGAGTTTACGTTAACGTTTTAAGTTACAAAAGCAATAATCGCCTAGTATTTTTTTCCATACGATGATGGGTCATCCATTTGAAGCTGTTCCAGCTGTAACTGTTTCCGAATGGCACCGAGCTGTGTCAAGACCCGGGTCGATCCTTTTTCGTTCACTTTTGTTCGTTCTACAGCCGGTACCTTTAAGAGAAAAAATGGCATAATGTTACTTAAAAAGCCTTTAGCAGCGGTTCACAACATGCTTACCTCCCATTTCTTCTCCATAAGCTTCAGGGCGTCACTCTTGAGGTTTTCCGGCCGATCACTAACGTACACTTTCGGTGGCGAAAGTGATGGAAGCAGTGTACCGGATTTGCTACCTTTCATCCCATCGTGATGGTGTTGCTGGTGATGATGGTTGGGATGCGCATTGTTCTTTCTACTATTGCCACGCTTCATCCAAAGCGTGTTGTAGTGTCGAACGTACTTGGCAATCCGCTCGTCCAGCATATCATCCCCAACGGTTGCTGACGATGTCTCATCGTCTCGATGACCTTCGTCCACATCGGACGGGCTAGCAGGGGGACGTGTAGACCCACCAACACCACTGGCCCGCATTTTATTGTCCACAAACACTTCCCCGTTGCGAATGTTTACCGATAGAACAGGTTCGGGCGTTTTCTTACTCGGATGGAACAGCGAATCCTTCTCGATGTTGAGCGAATACGGTGGTTTGCGGTAGTTGTTCCGTACGATCACCGGATTCAGCACGTCCAGATCACCATTATCGTTGTCACTTTCGTGGTACTGAATGTCGAGGATTTTGTACGGATTGTTTTTGGGCGATACGGGCGCCTGATGTATTTGAACCTCATCGTCATCATCAACGATCGTCGAATAGTGCCGCGCATTACGCGTGGATCGTTTTTCCTGGTGGACCTTTTGATGTACCATGTTCTTCCGATCTGCATCCGTCGTGAGTGTGCAAACAGCACATAGCGCAACTAATCCTTTCGAACCTTGCGGCCGTTTCATGGATCGATCACACTTCATACAGCGCACAATATGATCGTCCTTTCTGCTCACATTCGTCTGTCCGGTCAATCGTTTACAACCGCACTTTGCACAATGCTGTCGCTTTTGCTTTGTATGCTCCATACCTCTGGATCCAACGGCCGGTTGCGGTGGAAGAAACGAACGATCGATATCAGCTCGGCAACTTTTACAGTACTGATACCGATGTTCGGCCGTCAACGAATTGTTCGTTGTTTCGCTGGAAGATTCATAATCCTGCTCGGAGGATAACGTCGATGAAGAGGCCGCTCCAACGGACACAAAATGGTTCTGTTTATCTTGTTGCGCAGAGTTGCTGAAATACCGGTACACCTTCGAACGTTCGTCACCGGAAGAAAAGGATCCACCGCCCTTCGGGTGGGGAACGTGTGCCGTGCTGGATGTTGCCGGTGGTTCCACTTTTGCACCGTTTTCCGAAAATGCTTTCCGCTGTCCATCGTATGGATTGAACAGTTTGTGATCGTTCTCGAGGTTTGCCAAAAGCTGGAGTCGCCGTATGTGATTCTGTTCCGTGGCGATTCGCACCTTCTCACTGCGCAATCGTTCGTGTTCCAGTTGTTCCTCTAGCTGCATCGTTTTCAGCTGTTGTTCCAAACGGCTGCACAAAACGCGAGAAAAAAGTGCGTGTTTTAGTAGTTACGATACACATTGCACATTAAGGCCAGGTAGACATGCGTGACGACCAGATTACTTTCCGGCTATCAATTCGGGCCAACCAAGCAAATGAAAATGTTTTTAGAGTACATTAAAAACCAACACAAAAAAGCTCTTAAACATAATTATTCTTTTATAATGAAGAATAATATAAAATAAATAACAATAATGCGTCCTGTGGAAAAGGGTCCTTTCTTTATAAATGATTCCTTTCTTTAAAGCTAAATAGCATTATCCGTGACAATAACGATAACACTTCCAAAACCCCAATTTCGCTCAACCCATCAAAGGGGCCAGCAGAGTGTGCGTGTGAAAGCTGTTCAAAACAACCAATCCATTTTGCGTTCGCTTCTGTACCTGGTCAACATTTCCTCCTCGAGCTTTTCCTTCTCGCGCAAACGTTCGACCTCCTTTCGCTTTTCCTCGATCTGCTTGATGAGCTCCTTCTGATATTCCATCTTACGGCGACTTTCCTCCTGTTGATTCGAATTACCACACGTGAAGGATAGAGAAAGGAGGTAAACAAAATAACATTATTATTCGATTCAAATGATTCAACATCTGGGATTAGAAGATTTGTTTTCATTTTTATGCATCAAAATGGCAGCACTGGAGAAGAAATAAAATCTAGACCAATTTTTGTTAACCCCCAAAAATCATGCTCCCCCATTCAACACCCAAACGAATACCTACATCGGCCAACATCCTGTTCCTGCGATCGATAGTGTCTGTGTTAAGAATGGTAGGCAGATCAGTATGAGCTAAATCTTGGATCAACTTCTCACGCGGGCTACCTTTGCGGAAGTTTGCATTCGCTTCCGCCACCAGTGACTTGCCGAACCGGACCTGCGGCTGGCCGCCACCGGCAGGCGGTGGGCTGGTTGTGCCAGTTCCCTTCTCATTGGTCGTCGCTTCCGTTCCCGGTGGCTTACCGGTGCCGTACTTCTGCATGTACTGCTGGTGTTTGGTCGTCACTTCCGGAATCTGTAATGCGGAAGGGGGGGAGAAAATATGTTAATTAAGAATCCGTGATTGAACAGAAATGTTTAGGGTGCTTGTGTAATGAGGCGGAAGATATACAAACAAGTAATGGAAAACAAAGGCTAAGGTGTGGTGAAGCTAATTCTTCGTGCAACAACACTACACATGATGTTCGGGTGCATCTATAGTGGCCATATAATAAAAAGGGAACAGAAACAGCTAATGAGGCACACAAGCGTTGCTGATGCGTTCTAAGTTTTGACTACCGGGAAGAATCGAGAAACAGAGATAGTTTACCACGTTAGCAATGAAATTTACATTTTTCAAATACTCTTGATATTCCTGCTGGCGCGTACGGGATAGGACGGTTTTCTGTTCCTTTTGCTTTTTGTTGAAACTCGGAAAGTACGAAAAGAACGTATCCGAGACCCACTGTTCCATTTCATCCTGTAATGAGAAAGAGAAATATGAGAACTAATTTGACCTGATGTCCACAAAATAAAAGGGAAATCGGTTAAAGGCTTGGAGAGAATAAACGAGTGACGTATACGCAAGGAATGGTTGTAAATGCTGCTGGCCGAAAGCTGAAAATAGGTCGTGATTTGCCGGAAAATCCAACGTTCACTGGGAGCGCTAGTAACCGAAGTCAGATATTTATAGATGAACATAAGCTATTATCATTTGCATAACCATTTTTTTTTTTGCTTAAAGGGAGAGACCGAAAAGAATGCAGGAAAAGCCATAGGAAACGACTCTGACTGCATTTATTTATCCTATGGTATTGATCTACGCAAGACGACTCCATCGATTGTGACTTATCGTCCCATTCAAATCGACCTATTTTTAGTCATATGCCATGAAAGACCGGCAAAGTAAGACTTTTTGCTCTGAGCCGCACAACCATTGCACACGTGCTCGTTTAAATATTATCAGCAAACGAATCAACTAAACGGAAAGCAAACGCATTGCAAACGGCTACACATTAACTCATAAACATTTCAGCAAAGTTTCCATTACAATCGCCATGTGTAATACGTTGAAAACACGACTTCATCCCGCATCCTTCCTCTCTGCACCCACCTCGGATAAACTTTTCACGGTATGGAATTAGGCGGTCAAAACAAACGCGGTGCCAACACCTATTCAACCGCGTATACGACAGAGAGATAAACGCTTTCGTGTAACCGGTTACGGTTTGTTTTGCTGTTGGATGACTCTGGCGTCTGGCAAGCAAATTAGACCTCACTGCAACTACACCGGTAAAGCGAACAGGAAATTGTAACCAAATGCGACGGAAGTGCACAGTGCCATCGCCATCATTATCGTCATCACCATGGGCGTAGTGCACAAATGGCGCAATGAACCTTTGCAGGATAATGGAATTGTTTTCACAAATGCGCGATGTAATTTAAACTTCTAAAGTTTATCAACCCCCGGCGGAAAAGTTCGGCCTTACTTTGCGTTCCGGGTGCACCAACGGACGTGTGTTGGGCTTTAGCGGCACCAGGCACCTCCACCAGGGAGCTTTTTTCCCCATTCCAATTAATGGCGCAGGGTGGTTCCGTGTGTAAGTGTGACTTGCAAGTGGCCCCGTTGCTCTACACGCCGGTGGTTCGTGACGAGGACTGCTGAAAAATGTAACATCATCATCAATGCTTTTCCCATTTTGTTTACACCCTAATAGAAGACGGTAGTGTCCGGTCGTGGGTTTGCGGAAGAAATAATCATTCTTGTAAAGGACCCCAACACCAACGTCTTAAGAGCGAGAATGTTGAAACATTTGTCCGGGAATTGAATATTATATTCCACTTTCATTATAGTTAGTAATTGAAATTGTGACACTTGTTTTTGACATTGGCATAATGGCGTTTCGACGAACCTTGGCCATGCATTACGATAAATATAGAGCTGTGCACTCCACAGTTTGGATACAAACTGGACGCTTGGACGCACATGTGATGAATCATGGAAGTTTAGAAGAATCTCAAGGACATACAGTTATGGGAATAACTACAAACTCGTAGTTATCGTGATAAGTTACTATTATTATTATCAGGCGATTCATCCGCTTCACGGTCTTGGCCTGGTACAGAAGTCCACTAAATTGCTTATGGTCGAGCACCGTCGTCTGCTACCGCCATCACTCCAACTCAATTTGGTCCTACCACGCCTCCTCTGTCTATGAGGACGACCTAAAAGGACTTCGGCTATTGTCCCTTAAATAGTCCCATAGATTTTTAAAAGGGTTCAAAATTACTAAAAGATCACCAACTGTTAAGTATAGTTAGTAAATAAATCGTTTTATAATAATGAGGTTCTTAATGATGCCAATAGTTTTTTTGTTATTTTGTCTAACGTATCTCTAACAGGACTCCCTCGAGTTTTAAAAGACCTCCAACACTCTTCACTCAATAATCACAGGTCAACATTTTACCGCAGCATAATGCTTTAATTTCCAAACCTTCAAAAGGATGCTTTAGTAACCTTCCGGATAACTGCATGTCTAGCAGTTGCCGAAACACTCAACCAGCACAACATCCTGCCACACACAAGGAGGTCTCGGTCGGTCGATATAATAACATAATACACTCCTCCTTGTTTTACTTCCCGTACAGAATCATCCTTAAACGGTTGAAAGGAAACAAAACACAAACCTACATAAGTAACGGGCCAATTCAATCAGGCGAGTTAAAATTGTGGATGGGAAAAACGCTTCATAATTTTCAATCGCCTGACCTGAGGAAAAACTGCCCTCTTCACGGTCACGTATCACGGTCCACAGTCCACACCTTCTACTTAATGTGGATGTAAATTTTAAATTCTGTATCGAACAAAATGTTAACCACACACGTTACTATGACCGCTTGCAGGTATGTATGTAAATGAGGCTAGTTTTGGCTTGTGCTTCGTTTTTTTATGTACATTTTATACCTCTAAATGATTTTTTCTCTTGAAACTGGAAAAGGTTTTTGTTCGGAACGATTAATTTCCTAAATTGTTGTTCGCAGTGAAGAAAAGGGATCATTAATTAAGACATTTAATGTAAAACGCTCGTGTCGAAGAGCATTTTCTTATGTTGACACCTTGCCGATGGTACGAAACAAGATAACCGGGCGAAAAAGCAGTTCATATACACTATCCTCCAATGGTGTCACTTATCCAAGCGATCTGTATTGACTAACGGGCAGTAAGTGGTTCGACTCGTTCAGTCCACTTTCCTGTTAATTAATATGCAATATTGTGCCCCTCGATTTTTCCCAACATACCGCACACGTGTAGCCGGTTGTTTGGTTGCGTTCAGTTGACACTGATTCCTTTTCCACGAGATCAGTTTATAGGATTTCACCCCCCATTTTGTTTTATATTTCCAGTACGGTGCCAAGCGGCGCCAGGAATTGATGCCGATGTATTTAGGACAGATTTGGAATTAATTTCCAATTTTCGATTCCCCGCTGCCGTTCTAGGGGAGGTTTCAGATGGATGCCGACCTGCTGCAAGGATAGAAAGGGGGATATGTCTGGCGTACATTACTTCAGGTTACTTGTACGAATGACTGACTGTCAACGAATATGCATCGCGGTCAACATGCCTCAACGCGGAACTACATTCAGTGCTACCTCTTTCCGAGGTGGCACAATATTTTAGGCCATCGTAATGGTGATAGTCATCAACGCATTGCTGGCCTCTGATCTGATTCCTTCGTTGTTTGGTATGGTTCATTCACGATTCACAAATTTACTCGAATGGGGCTAGAGATCAATTTGGAGGTTAATAGAACGCTAGTAAAGCGGGAAACCGGCCCAGGTGGGTGCATTCTTCCGCAAGGTTCTCTTTTACGCAAGCAAAAGATTAATTATGAGCCACGGGCAGTGAAAGCGTGATTCGAATTGTGACGAAGGGATATTAATTAATTATAGAGCGTTTTTAGGCGACTGCTGTCATTTATGAGACAAACGCGACCGCATACATGTATGTCGATCGATAACAAACTATAAAATTATCGGAACATTATCTACCATGATCTCAACTTGCTTTAAGCAGCGGATTGGCCAAATTGTGCGACATTAGGTACATTGTTGTAAACGATATCCTTTATCGGTGATTGGTAGGATTAATTTGTTTAGTTCATTGGGAAGGAACAGAGTAAGTATAATTAAGTATAACTTTTATTTGTTATTGATACTTAAATTGTGATCGCGATCGTACGAACAGTTAAGTTTACCAAATATTTTTGAGTGTTTCAAACTAGAAATTACAGTATGTCCACTTCCCGAATAACAGATAGCACTTTAGCAGAAGTGGTTCGAATGGAATTTGGTATTGGCCTTGTCGTGAGAAGTACCGGTGCCGTCCCATTCGTTCATTAACAGGCTAATATGTGTAAACCTAATTGTACAACGATTGTTCCGGAAACTGCCCACATATCAGTACCTCGTAATACCAGACATAAAGCCTATTACCAAATTAACAAGCTATCAACTATTTTTCATTCGATTATCCGATAATTGCTCAAACAGGACAAAACGGATACTACGACACAAAAAGCACGAAATATTAAACGCAAGTTAAGCACATTGAATGCAATGAAACTGCGTTCAACAATAATTCATTTCCAACATCACTTACAGTCCAGAACCAAATTTGATGTAATCCGATTGATCAGGCTTAATGATGATCGAAGATTGTTTGTAATAGCTCTATGACATGACAATGCTTTTAATCGTTTTTTCTACTTAGACAATGCACTAGGAACATACAATCACTGCACTTTAATAAAAGTTACAATATTATAAGTAATAAATGGTTACTGGAAGACTGTATGGAACGCCGAAGAAGCAACCGATACCGAACGAACGCGCACAGCCCCCGGTAACTGTGTCTTGCCAAGTGGTCGTCTTGGAAGGCACTGTCGGTCGATGTGTCTTAACCACAGGAACCGACCTGCCTGTTTGAATTTATCCTTACACCAAGAAAGAAAATGATTCCATTCCCAGCAACACATACAGCAATGAGTAGACCCAACGTTGCGAGTGCGCCGAATCCTTGCCACAACACTCGGGTACTTGGTGGGGAATCGCGCAGGTACATTACAAATATACTCACCTGTTGCGGCGACATTTGTTTCGAACGATGTGCTGATGAAACTGTTGATGGTCCTTCGATAGATGTCGATGATAGGTTAACCACATCATCCTGCGGAGCGTCAATATTTGTCGAATCGATCGCGCTTCCTGCTGCTGTTTGTTCACGAGGAGTTCTCACCCGCGAACCGGCATCTTCTTCTTTTACGATGTTGGTTTTTCTACTTATTTGTGAGTTGACCTTCTCCTTGGAATGCTTATCATTGGAAGGGAAGCTTTGAGCTGTTAGCAATTCCCTGTCATCAACATTGCGTGGTTCTTTCGGTGGTGTAGAATGTTGCTGTTGATTCGGTCCATGCTGAGGCACACTTTTAATGCGTTCTTTATCCAACTCTAGCAATCGTTTTTGTTTCGCGATAAATGCTTCTAGCTCTTTCGAATACTCCGTGAAAGACATTATTTAATAAAACACAATGAAATAAACAATTCAGTCGTAAATCGCCGCAGTACCACCAAACAAAATAATCGACCGTTTATAATTTCTGAAAAAAGCGGTTGTCTTGACATTTCCTGCTGTCGGTGAAACGTGCTGTCGGTGAAGTTGATGTGAAAATGCTGACAAAATTGCTTATGATGTCTTTCATAGTCGCTTGGAAGACATTGAAATATTTCAAAGCATGATGAGTGCAACAAAATGCAGAACATTATAGTGTTATATTTCCGTTTTACTTCACCGCTACTGCATTGTGCGGTGTCTTTTTAATGATAGCCTGATGCGTAACATTTTTTACTTTTCTTTGTTTGCGTTTGCACATTGTGCGTATCTTTTTGATGCGAAGACATGACAAAATTAAATTTCTCATCGAAAAGTATGCAAGCTCGATCAGTGTGATGATGCTGAAACCGAAGAAAAACTCCAATATGCTTCCTGTAGAAACTGAAACACGGACAAAATGTTAGTATTTCCATGCATCACAATCTTTACAAGCCAATGCTTACCCATCGCGTCGATAAAGTCGTAGATGATCCTCCGGCTGTAGCGTATTTTTGGGATGCGAATGCTCCACTTAATAACTGGATCATTGAACCAGAAAGTTGAACCGTACTGCTGCAGCGTGAACGTGACATCGTCACAGTTTTTCATGCAATTACAAGCACCGAAGATTTCCCGCAGTTCGTCAGCCGTTAGAAAGGAAATGTAGCTTTGGTACAGCTCCACACACGCTAACTGCGTTAATTTACAATATCTTGAGGGATCTGAAAAGGTCGAGCGAATATCAGCTGACATGGATTCGAAGTTCCGTTCCTATTTTACCTGCTATTTGATAAAAGTACGGAATACAATCGCAGTGCTTCAGGAACAAGTAGAATTTACACTCGAGTAGACATAGCCCATAGGAGTAATACTCTGGAAAGAACTTCAGGTTTGACTCATGCGGAAATCGACACTTCCGCTGCTTTATGCTCAAGCTTCTCAAAGCACGAACGGAAGTGATGGCAAGTGCGTTGAAGTCCATTTTGGTAAATGTGAAAAACCCACGCTCGACTAAAAGCGATTTCCTGATCGTCGGCATTTCGTATGGACTGTGGAAGTAAATCTAAGGTACGGTTTAAGTGGTAAGTGGTTTGCTAATATGTGGCTGCTGGTTTGAACTCACATTAGCGTTAGACGTACAGTTGGATATCGTTGCTGAAGCTTCCCCGTTGAAAACACTAACTTCGTACAGCTTTTCGTCTCCGGTAAACGTGTCTATGCTCAGGTACCTACCAATAGCCGTGTTGAACGTGTAACATATGCCCATTTCCGTTAACGATCGTATCAATGTGCCCTGCAGATCACCCTCCATCGTGATGATAGCGTTCGGTCGATCGGTAAGCTCGTTCAGTAGCTCCCTCAAATCGACTCCTTCGAACTCATCAAACTCAGCCAAGCGACCCACATTTTCGATATCGCTCTCCAGAAGCGTTTCAATAAATTCCCCATATCTAGGTGCTAGCTCAGGATCAATACTAGCCAACATTTCGTCTCGCGCCTGTTCATTTAGTCGCTTCTGGAAACACACGGTAAGGCTGGGAAATGTAGTATTCCATAGATGATAGTCGCGATCCAGTGCTATCACGGTGGGGTTGGTCCAGTAGCGAACCCAGAAACTTCCAACATTGTAACATCCGGCGAACAGTGCCATCGAAATGATCCCAAACCATATCAATCTGCATGAAATGGCGAGAGAAGTGATTTACTAACAAGTTGCCATTACAACACCATACTTACTTTTCAATGTACGTGCTTCGTTTATGGACAAGATGGAACACACCATGTAAGCTCGTATGCGCGAGAACATTTTGGATAGCCTTCGTAAAGGAAAAACGGTACACCATGATTGCAGACAAGGAATCGCCTTCCGATAACAGAATGCTTCATTTATATAAAGATTTCATAGTCAACTCATTGTTAAATTATTCAACGCTGGTGGGCTTTATCATGTTTTTACCACAAAAACCATTCCCACGGGCTTCAAAAACTACAAAAGAACAAAATTGGATTAATCATCAATCACGAGTTATCGGTGCGATATCTTGAATGTTTCTATTGATTATTTGATGAGCACAACACGCTCCCGCTATGGGATAATCGGACGTACAAGCACGATAATTGTGCAATTTAAATGAGTTGATTAAAAGGTCCAATAATCGATAGCACGTTAAAAAAACACAAAGCTGCATAATTTGTGCAATAGAAATGAAATTTTCTGTCCAAAGTTTAAATTTAACGCCTTTCGTTCGCTGTGTGGTGATTTGTTTACAAGTTTTCAACTGTCAGCTGATGCTGTCAATTTCCATCCCATTCCCACACGCACACAAACGCACACTCTGCCTTCGCACGGCAAACGTGTTGTTATTATTTTCAGCGTGTGTAGTTGCTGCTGTTTTTGTTCGTCAATGGTCGTCTGGTGCGAAGTGGCACGCTGCGCCACACCAACGTTGGAACCACTTTTTCCTTGCTTCACAACAAAATAGGAAATTGCTGCGGGCTTATCAGAGCAACATATCGCGCTTCAACATTGCGTTACTCAATAGTGTGGACCCATTCTCGGAACATTGTCGCGGTGCAGTGATTAATTTGCCTTAGACTGGCAGTAGCAGCAGCAGCAGCAGCTTTACCAGCAGTATCAGCATTACCATACCAAGCTAAAATATTAGGCTGTGCAAAATGAAGTGAAACCCAATTCTGCCTCATTCTCGCATTTTCCGGAGATGATTCTCAGACAAGCTTAAGTCGTTGTAAACAAACGGATCCAGGATCGCAAGAGTTACTTTATCATCGTAGATTACGGCTGTGCGATAAAAGGGATCTTGCCATCGGACGGGTGTACTAACCGCGTACATGCACAAATCGTTCAGTACAGTTCCTGGGTGGTTTGGTAAAGTGCCGCATTTCGTTGACGGTTAGCCGATAATTAATCGTGCTAGTTGTCCGTGCTGCAATTGCTCTACGTCCGAGAAGGGGAAAGACGGGCTAGCAAAAAACAGGAAAAGGGTAAGTACATTTAGGAAATGCTAACGAGTAACTATGGGTTGCATTACAGCAGTGTCGGATACCATACTTGCGTTAATCCAAAAGCGCGTTGGAATTGGAATAAATTTGGATAATTAATCGGGTGTAAGTCGATGAAGCGTATGAAGTACGAAGCAGACGCAGCAATTGGATGTCTGCGTAAAACGTGTGCTTAAATTGTATGTCTCCGTAAAACAATTGCACTTTTATCTACGCATGTGATGCGACCTTTACCACCATTGCTTGCGTGTTTTGCCACATGCTATATATTAACTAGTATCATGGTTCATCGCTTTTCGATTGTTGATAAAAATTATCGCCAATCGCTCCTGGTTCCGTTCTCCCAGTTTCGCGTTCCCCCAAATACAATCTATAGTCTAGGCTGATAAGAAAAGCAGTGATACACTTTCAATCAACCACTTTGGGTAACGCTAACGCAAGTAAACAAATTACAACTTCCATCGTGTGTTGCGTTGCGTCGTCGCGCCTTTGGTGGGGTGTCCGCACAGACCCAAATCGGCACCCCTCCATCTCACACGTTGTTATGTCAGCGATTAAGTTGGCTTTTGCTTGCGCAGCTTTTAAAAACTCTCTTCTTCCAACGACTTACACTCTATCTCTGCTCTGGGAACAGGGAGAAAAAACACACACACTCATTGGGGAAGGAAGAAAACCGGTATGGTTTAAAGCCCCTTAAGGGAAGGGAGACGCGACGGGGGACCTTCTTAATCGTTTTATGAACCTACTTTACTTTTGCCCTATGGAGGTGGTTTTAACGGTTCGTCGCATGTTTCTGTACAAACGTAATTTTAATCTAGCAGTGCCTGTGCGGTACGTTTCGGATACTGAAACCGGTCGGCTTGCTTGCGCAAACTGTTTTTGAACGTGCGAAGATGCAGGTGCTGAGCAAGATGACTCCGGTGCCCGTCACCTGCCTGGAGTATGTGCATCCATGGACGCAATCGTGCACACTGGCAACGGCGGAACTAATGGTCGTCGGTGTGCAGTACTGTCTTCGAATATATGCAGCAGTGTATGCGGTAAGTTTGCGAACGTCGTTGCTTTGATCGAAAAAAATACACCATGTTTTGTGTCCTCTTTCGTTTAAGCTTTCTCTCATAATGCGTGGCCGCATACCGACACTGCCAGAGCTGAAGAAGACACTGCGCGGTTGGCTCCAATCGACCGCTTTCCTAACAACCAATGCCTTCAGCTATTCGATGCTCATGTGCAGCATACGACGAGTGATGGGAAATTATAACTTCTACACAGCATCCTACGTGCCGGCATTCCTAGCCGCTCTTATTTCCATCATGGTGGAACGCTCTTCCAGGCGGGCTATGTTGGCTCTGTACGTGTCAAATGTGGCCACCGAAACCATGTGGAATATACTGCAGTCACGAGGGCTCGTCAAATCCATCCCACACGGTGAGATTGCCATCTTCGGACTGTCCACCTCGGTGCTGATGTACTGCTTCCGGAAAAATCGTCAAGAAGCGTACCGAGACTCAATGTTCGATGTTGTGCGGTTTGCGATCGGTGACAGTGAAGTGATGAAAGTGGCACCGGGTCCCACGGCACTAGAGGAACCAACACCAGCTGCCCGTGAACCGAACACACGTGTTTCGAAGGGCCCGACATATCCATTGCCATTCATACAGGCTGTTCTGAAAGCCTATCTACAGCTGACGGGACGTCTGAAGGCGATGGGAAAGCATAAACTATGTCGCCATCGTCACGGATGCCTTTACGATACGCTCTCTAGCGGTACGCGCATGTTTTCGATCGGTCTTGGGATACAAGTCGTGATGAAAACGGTGCTCCAGATGCGAAAGTTCATTAGCCGCCCGGCATTGATACGTAAAACGTTCCTTAACAAGGACATAGCTCGATTGGGACTATTCCTTGGTGGATTCACTTCTATTTATAAGGTAATGGTTCTTATTGGGGTTACTCAATGTTAAACATCAGTTGATTAATGTATCGTTTTTTTCAGATGTCTTCCTGTCTGCTACGTCATTTTACCGACAGTGACAGCCCAATGTTTGCCTTCCCGAGCGGACTTTTAGCTAGTGTCGCATTCGCCTTCTACTCTGACAACACGATTGCCTTGTACATTATGTGGAAAACGTTACAGGTACGGAGAGTTTGATGCAACAAACGCACACAGTCGCGGTCGAACATTCGCTTCAGTATCGTATCTAACCCGATTTCAGATAACGTACAACTGGGGTATAGAGAAAGGTTACCTACCACGGGTGCCCGGATTCACCGTCATGCTGTACGCTATCAGTACGGCGCTATTATTTCATGCTGCCACAATTGAACCGGAAAACTTGCGGCCCAGCTACTGGAAATTTTTACACTCCATCTCTGGTGGAAGGTAAGCAATGGTTGAATATTCTTTGTTCATAATCATACTCAATAATTTACGTTACTTCTTCTTTCCGAAGGATTTGCATCATGGATCGTAGTGGGTTCGATGTGTACGGGTTGGACACTTCCGGGCAAATACGTAAAATGATGCAGCTGTGCAAGACGGAACCAATCCTACAGGGGCAATTGAGCTGAGAAGCTGTACGGGAACCGTTTCCGCTTACAGAAATGTAATTTCTGATCGACTTCCAAATCCACAAACGGCACTGTTAACAAGTGTGTTTAGAAAGCTTTGAGCTACGGGGCATAGGGGTTCAAAAAAATGAAATAACGAAATCAAAGATTAGTTAACATGAACGAACAGTCCAGCAAATGTGACAACGTTTTTGCTTTTTAACGCTACATAGTTGTACGGTTTTTTACGCTAGCATAAGCATCAATTATCACAGAGAATGTAACTAGCGCACTTAAGCAAATGCGGGTAAAGTAGGATTAAAGACGTAATTGAATTACTTGTTAAGCGGGTGATGTTTATGTTTGTTGCTTTGTTACTTTTAAATCGTGCATGTTTTCTTGTTTTTGTTTAGTAAAAAAATGTTTAAAATGGACTAGAGTTTCGTTGTACTCGTATAATTGAATGACAAATAAAGTTTGTGCTAGGTCTTTAACCTGCTTTTGTGGCCTTTTAGTATAGATGTTAATCGATTGCGCTAGTTCGTGATTTGAACGAGAAAGAAAACTCATAGTAGGAATGGCATTATTTCTGCAAAGAATAAAAATCATGCAGCTGAACGTTATACGGATCATATTTGTGTTTAGCCCCAAAGAAAAGGATTTGCTCGTATGAAACATATTCAAGTTCATGTACCATGAAAGAATATTTTCGTGTACTCGGCTCTGGATATGGTGGGACAAACAAGGCGTTGTTGCTTGTTGCGTCAATCCATATAAAGAAGCAAAATAAAGATCCAAATCTAAAATAAAAATTGCGATTATATCTGATTAATGGAATAAGGATAAATTTTCTATAAGAAATTCTACAACCATATGTAGGAAATCTAGTAAAATCCTAAATTCCGTTCCGTTTCGTTTCAATCCTATCGAATACTTTGGTGAAAAGCTTCACCCCAAAACTGATTCCGCCATCGAAGGATGCTTAGCAAAACCCCATCAACCTGTCACCGAATAACTATAAGCTTTCCCCTTTTCGAACGCACCGAAGCTTTCGAAAGCTTTTACGCACGCAAAGATTTTCCCGGTGAGGAAAACTTGCTAAGCGCAAACAGCGGTTGTCTCGCTTTAACCTACGTCACAAGATCGATCGATGGGGCCCAGCGACAAAAAAAGAACCCTCCAACATCCCATCACTGCTTGCACCGTTATCCTCGCATCCGGTCGTACTGTTGCGCGCTGCGCTGCTAAAGCTTTCCACTTCGGTCCTTGCCGTTATTACGTCAACGTACGTAAGCGTGAAGCGAAACCCGAAGCGTGCGAACGGGACGGTAGAGCCAGCCGAGCGCACTCCTGCGGGCATCCGGATTCGCGTACCGGCCACGTTCGGCCACTTCTCAGTAGCCGGAGAGATTTCATGCGGGTTGGTAGACGTTGCCGCTGTGCGTGCTGCAGAAAAAGGAGAACTAGCTCTGTTGAGCAACAGACCCATTCCTGTCGGTGGTGTTGGTGGTGGTGGTGGTGGTTGTGGCATGTGGGGTTTGTACGGATTAGGGAGAACAGGATCAGAGACCGAAGAAAAATCTCAGCACCGGATTCCCTGCTGGTTCAGTTCCGCAACCGTAACCACTCTCGTCACCCTTTGCTCCGCCTTCCCTGTTCATTCTACACTTGATGCCAATTCTCGTTAGCTTTCCCGAAGGAGCATAGCGAAATCGGGATGGGAAAAAAAAATGCCGAAGGAGCAGAATTAGCAGTGCCCGTGTATGAAGTGTTAACGGAAGCATGCTCCAGTAGTGAAGAAACGGGAATTCTTCCTGACCATTTTCCGATTGCCACCGTTGTCGTCAGTGTTTGCTGTGTGTGTGTGTGTGTGAGTGCGTCTGTGCACGGCAGTGTAAAGCAGAGTGCACACTTCACGGGTGTCCTTTAATTTGTCGTGTTGGTGGAGATCCATTTACTGAGTAACAGTGTCCGGTTCTGGTGGATACCCCAGCAGCAGGTATTCAGGACAGCTCGCTGGTGTGAAGAACAGGACAAAATGTGTGCTCACCGGAGCGTAAGTGTACGTGTGCCGTAAAATATGAATGGTGCGCTGTTTCTTTCAGTTCTCTTTTGTGAGGGCCGGGATGGCCTGTTGGTGCCACACTTCCTACCCGTGCAGGCAAATGCGGTACGAAGTGTGTGATACGCGCGTTCCTTGGACGAAAATTATTTCAAAAAACCGTTGAACCATTCGTGACCAGCGCTACGTTCCACCCAAGCGGTCATTATTCGGCACGTTCGGAAAGCTGATTCTGAACAATTGGTGGACGACCGCACCATCGACCCGGGGCAGAGGATCAATGCCATCGTTTCGGGGCGTACGACAAATTGGCAAATTTTTACTGTAATACGCCAGTGTCGGAGTCGCTGGTTCGATGGTTGCGTGCGTTTTGTTGCGAATGGAAGGAGAAGTTGGTTTTGTGAGTGTTTTTTTTTTTTTTGTGCTAGTGAATATGGCAGTGGCACGATTTTCCACTGGAAGCCATTGCTGGAGCCATTTGGTCTGTGCGGGTCCGTGCGCCATCGTTGTGTGCGTCTTTCAGACGACATAAAATATAGAAAATGAAGAAACTGGAACACGATGATGATGGATACCAAGCAGAAACTCTTAGTGTGTGTGTGTTTGTTTTTCTTTTAAAAAACTACCAACATGAAAATGTTTCCATTGTTTCCCAGCTGCACGGCAGGAAACAAAGATCGGGAACAAGGGAAAATTCCTTTCATTGTTTTAAAGGAAAATAAAAAAAAGCACTGTCAGCAAATAAACAAACACTCTCATATTCTGGCACGCTACGCGTGAGCCAACGATGTCCAGCTTGCGGGCACAATCTGCGGATGGGGAATTTTCTTATGTATTTCCCTCCCTTTCTGTTCTGCTGGCGCACTTTGCTGGAACATAAAAAACGCAAACACCATGCTTGACGCTGGGCGCGTTTGTGTGAAAGTTCTCTCCTCGGTGTACATGTGTCCCACAGGCGGTTCAGAGGCAGAGATGCAGAAAGTCAGCAAGAAGTCCGTACGTTGTTATCCGCCCGCTGCGTACAGCCGACGACCGCGAATGTCTATCCCAGGGTGTCCGGAATTGTCGCTAGACACGCATCTGCCCTCACAGTGACAGCAAGCGAAGTTCGCGCACCAACTTGCTGCACAGATTCAACGAGCTTTATCGCGTTTACTGCCCCGAAGAAGGTGTTGGGAATGCCTTTTGTTTGTTGTTATCATTTCCTCAACACTATTAGGGAAGTGAATTCTTGGACTAATCAAATTGAAGCGGACAGCGAAAGGGTCTAAATATTGGTGGTGCTGTTGTACTTTGTATCGTTCAAGTGGTCCGCTTGGATAATCAGCCAGTGTCCTGTAGCTCATCCACTCTATCCGTTGATACATTAATCCGTGCTCCGGTCTCATTTGCTTATCGGCAAACGCTGGATTGGCCCTGAGTATGCAAAGTGGGGCTTCTTGAGCAACATGTTGTGCTGTTTATCAGTGGCTCATTTCCATAGCCTTACTATCCTCTTCCACTTGAACACGTACGGCGGATATTCGGAGGGGTATACTGCGGTATGTGTGGTGATCCTGATGTTGCAAAGGACAAAAGACAAGAAACTTCCAGAATGAGGAAATCTCAGTATGCGAGATATTGCGAATGACCTCCACTAATAATACCAACACCCGGACATGAAGCATTCGACATGGCGGAAGCTTTTTGGAAGTGTTCTGAAAATTATTGTCACTCTGAAGTGACTTTGGTATAGTGTCTTTTGAATCTTTGAATCTTTGAGAAGAGTCATTCATATGAATCAACCGTGAGGAGTCATTCATATGAACCTGTAATGAGGAGTTATTCAAATCAGTAATCGACTCTCAAAAGAATCATGCATCCTCAGATCGTGCTCACTGGATGATTCATGAATCTTTGAAATAGAGATTCAGATTGACTCATTCTGCTAAAACATTCATGAATCTGCATCAGATTCACCCAACACCAACTTCGGAGTTTAAGATTGTTCGAAGTAAGCTAAACATTGATCAGTTCCCGTTCGGCTCGAGTAGAATGTGTGAAAACAGGGTACTTAAGTTTGCTATTCAAACTCAACCTTCCATGTTTATCGACACTCGGCACAATAGAGATCGCCTCTCCTACCTCAGGGAAGGTGTTCCGGTCACACGTACCACTTGACGTTGGTCGATGCAAATATTGCTCCGGTGACGAAGAACCACAAGAACCGCACACCGCCATCATTAGTACGCTCGGTTCCAAAGGGTTGTGTGCGGACATAATATAAACATACATACTCACACACACACAACCGTGTACATATAGTGCCCGGTAGCGTTTTGTGGTAATTTCAAGTGGTACGTGACCACATCCAGCGAACGATCGATCCTGTGAACACGGTGGCGTGTTTTTGCGTGTGTGTGTGTGTGTGCTCATTTTAACGTCATCGTTTGTTTTTCCCACCTTCCCATTCTATAGCAGCGTCCTAGCAAAAACCCCCCGCGTAGGAAGGTGCCCGTGAATGAAATTGTGAACACAACGGAAAAGCTCAGCATTTTTCCATCGGCGAAGGAAAAGCAATAGGAGAAGAAGGAGATGGTGCGGCTGGGAGTACGCGTGTGTGTGTGGTGTGATTTTTCAATTAGTGTCACCGAATAGACCACCCCCAACCCGGCCGAAACCCGGCGATGGTGGTAACAACCGAAGGCTGAGGTCAACAATCGTCACTCAAACTCAAGCCGAACCCGAAAGTCGGTACTGTGCGGTGTCACGCAGTGAAACGATCAAAGTGTGATTTGGCGTGACGAAGGCAGTGGAAGTGAGTGTTTGTGTGTGCGTTTGTGGGCTGCCATATCTAAGCCGATTATTTTCTCCGGCTGGTGGAGAAGGAGTTTACTGTTGGTGGTGCGCACAGTGTGTGTGCGTGTGGTTAATCGGTGCAACAACAACCAAAAAAAAAAAAACACGCGCAGAAATCAATTGAGCATCGCGGCCCATAATCGCGTTGGATTACCCTTCTAATCCAACCCACGGAGAAGTACGCAAAAATCTTCCCCAGAACCATCACCCAAAGCTGCAAGATGGCTGGAATGGATTAGAAAGCATCAACGTAGTAGGCAGTGATTAGAAGAGCTGTTGCTTTCGCGAGCAGTGAAGCTCCAGTTTGTTGGCAGTTTGGCAACAGTTTTGCGGTAACTGTACCACGGGAAAGGGATACAGTTTAGTGGATCATCATATCTCGTGTGACAAGTGACGACAAGTTTTTTTCCGTTTTCCGCCATCCCCACTCCCCCAGGGCGAGCCGGTACCGTTTTGGGGTGGAATTTAAATATGGCCGCCATTGAAGCTTTACCGCATTCGTGAGCGGTGGTACGTTCATCCCTGCGTGGTGGTGCAAACTATTGCTGGCGGGTTCATACTACCCGGGTATGGGCCGCTTGGAACCGGGCATACCAGCGTTCATACCGCGCGCGTAATGAGGGTAAGTAGATTTGATGCATAATTACAGATAAAGCTAGTAGAGCACCAACCCGCACGCTCATCGTGCTATCGTCGGAAGTTCGTGAAGCCAGTACCACACCGGTTGCTGGTTAGACAACGGCGGTGCCCAACCAAGAGTGACAACTTATTACTTTATCCTCGCAAAAGACTCCGCAACACCATATTACATCCAGGCGAAAGCTACCACAGAGTCGTCGTCATCGTGCGGTGACAACTGGGAGAGATATTAATGATCATGTCCACCCAACGTTTTGTAGGACATTTGGTCCAATCGCCACCAGACACAAGCGTGGATGCGTCCGTGTAGGTGACCGTTGGTATGGTGGACGATGTAATTGTTGCTTACATTGTGCTGATGTTGGAAGACATTAGCCCCCAGAAGAAGCAGAGCTGGGCTCGCCAGTTGATGGTCAGATAAGCAAGAACTCACATTAGCTGGCAACGGAACCAGAGAGCTGTAATGTGTTGATATTCGTCTGTAAGTTGGATAATCTTGGTTTTATTTCCTGAGGAATGGCAAACATTTCACGTATGAGACAAGCAGATGTCTAACAGCGGGTGTCTAAGATGTTGTGAGTGTTGGGAAGTTTCTTGACGATTGAATACTTCGCGCAACAACCATTAAGATCCCATGTCAATGGTTATATATCATCAAAAATGAAATGAGTGTTTTGTGTTGTGTTGGGCATCGCTCGTGAAATGAGGAATATATCAAGAAATATTAATAAGTCCTGATTTTTTTGCGATCCTATCTTAAGCTCCTTGAGCTCCGTCGTATAAAAAAAGACATAATAAGCATAAGCATAAGCATATTATTATATATTATCATCTTTCCCTAGTTCCTAAACATTTTTGGCGACGTCGAAAATCGTTGAAGACTCACTTCAAATAAAAAAATCTCTTTCACAATTAGCCCGAAGATGAACCAAGCTAGAAGTGGAAAAGCTAATGACCGAATAGTACAAGGCCCCATAAATGCCTGTTGCTTAATTTCGGGCTACGAAGGCATGTGGAAAATCACTATTTACAGAACTTGCTGCATTGTTTCGTCCCGGGGATGTCTCCCCACCCCAAAAACACTTCCACCAAAGTACCCACAAATACACATACACACCCACACATCACCAAACACACCCACACACACTTGAACCATAATGAACCTGATGCGGACAAAACTTTCGTCACTAACCCTACGTAGAGCCCCGGTGGCATATCAAAAAGTGGATGAATCTAGAAGAGCTACGAATGTTCCGAAGCGCTCCAAGTCACCGCGACTGCCGGCGAAGGTTAATTAAACTCCGCAAACATGCATATAAACCTGGCACGGGACGAGTTTTGTCGGAAAGACATCACAACCTTTCCGGAGTTTTGCAGCAATCTTCACCGGCCCGGTGTGTTGTGTACCGTTCCGCACGCACCTTTTGAGCTTGAGTGGCTTAAAATGACCCTCCGGCAATGTGATGAGTGGTAAAGAGATAGACTTAATGATACACTCCAAACCTGCTACAATGATGGCCCATTGACCTCAAGGGTTTTAGAGGCATCTATTAAGAGGAGTAATGGAGAAAAATTAAACGCTGCATCGAAGAAAAAAACCGAGATAACTTAACCCGGAACCCATTTTCATAAACTTAAGGATGCTTGCTTCTTTTTTTTTTGGTTTTGGTTTCAGTTTTGCTACATTGTTTGAAATAACTTGCTACACTAACTTGTTTGCCTGGTGGGAGCGAATAGTAGCGGTAGGTGGATATTCTTGAGGCGCGTTGTTTTTCCGGCTGGGGCAAACTTTTATGAATACTTAAAAACAATCAACAGATAATACTTTTGCCCGGATACTTTGGTGCGGAAAATGTTCGGGCCGAGTTCCGGTGTGCGCAGGGAAGAACCGGAATTGTTCGCTGAGCTGTTGTGTGAGGCTGGACACGATCTACAGCCCTGCCCCACGGAACCTAATCCGGACGTTTACCTAACTACCGCCTGGGGTTTTTTTGTTTAGTTCATCCGGTCTGGGTGGGGAACGCTCTCCGGGTTTAGAAAATGTTCCGCACCGTTGTTTGTGTTAGTTTTGAACGGTTTTGAAAACGGTTTTGTTGTGTCATCTGAAACTTTTCTTGTAGAGCGAAAAAAAAAACGAACCCTGCTTGAGCTACTCTTTAAAATTCCACCAATATTAAGTAGACAGTTACATTTCGACGCGGGGACAATTTCTGCCGCGTGAATGCTGATGACAGCGAGGGCGTGAAACGCTTTTAATTTGGTTCCATCCACGGAATTAATTTGAAATTATCCGACCAACTTCATTAACCACTCATTAAATCTGAGCTATGTAAAGCAGCTTCAGAAAATCCGACCAAAAACCGCTCATGCTGGCGGATCAAACACGGCTCCGTTTTGACGGACGGAGACTGATTGACATCGGGACCGCTCCCTTCCCGGGCCAAGTTGCCTCCCGCCCATCTGTCCCTAAATATGATGAGTTAGAGTTTGAAGCTATGGAATTTTCGGGCGCTATCGGTTGAAAATAGCTTTCCGATGGAATGGACTTTCAGCTGCAACAGTCGCGTTCGCGTACTCCCTCAGCTCTCGGTTAACTACCCCAAACGATTGGTACGTAATGAAATTCCTACTCCCGGGATGGTGCTTTTCCACATTGTCAGCTGTTGGAATGGAAATTTTAACTAGCAAGAAAAACAGCCAAGCGACATGTCTTCAAATGTTGCTGCTGTACTAAAGCGCCGGGCACAGGATTAGGAGCTTTCGCTGAATGGGAAAATAATTGGAAATAATTTCGCTGCGCTGATCCAAACAGCTGTGCCTGTGGCTGTCTATTTTGTCATTTGTGCGCTCGTGTTAAAATGCGAATTTTAAACTTATTTTTAAAACGTACCAAATGTTATCCACCCATCCGCTTGGGAACGCACCACCAGTCGGACGTCTACTACACATTCTATGAAGTGTCGTTAAAAAGTAATGGTCGTTAAGTTGCTGTACAATCGATAAAACGTTGCTGACCGTTTAGTTACTATGCGCGAAAATGAGGTTGTCCCTAGCAAGGTGGGTTGTGTGTGGTGTCCACCATTGGCGAAAGATGGATGACCCGTGGGTTCCGCCCGTGGGTATTAAAATGAGATATTTTCATGGGTTTCTATTTCGTCGTATCCCTTTTCGTCTGCGGGAAAGTAGTGGGGAGCAATGTTAATCGATGAAACCCCCCCCCCCCCCCCCCCACATCTCCCCTCCCCAACGGTTTTATGTTTGTTAATCAAATGGTGTGAGGTTTGTGGAACCGCGGGAAATAATTGCTTCAAAGCCCTGGAGAGAGAGAGAGTTGTGCCAGTTGAAGAATGTTGAATTTTGAAACGATCTCCTGTTGCAAAAAAATGCTGTTGGAAAATAAAAAGTTGTACTGTAGAAGTTTCATCGTCCCGCGAAAGATTGCTTCCCTCCTTTTTTTGCCTAAGAAGACCGAGCTACCCCGAGCTCCATCGATCGACTTGAAGGAAAACGGTGCCCTGGTGGAAGCATCGGAAAACATGATCGATTTTTCTTCTCCACACCGAACGAAACCTCGCAACGGGGGAGATGATGCGAACAGATAGAGTTTGATTAACTTTTCTTTCATGGCCGTGTGTGTGAGGGATGGTTGATGGGAAGTAACAGTGTGAGGGTCGTTCCGTTTTTTTTCGGCGGTCTTGGATGAGTGTTAGGTGCGTTTTTTTTTGACTTGTTTCTTGCTTTTTTGTTCCAAACCCCCCCATTCCAAACCCAACTGGATGGCTTTGGTTGTGGTTTGGTTTTTGGGGTTTGGAAAGGTAAATTTGTTATTCAAATTTCGGCACACTTGTGTGTGTGTTTCTTTTCTTTAGCATTCACGATTAGCAAACCGTTTACGTGTCTCGGGGGTTTGAGAATCTTGCAGTGCCAACGTAACATAATATGCGCGCGCGCTCGCAAAAAATATCTTCTGTGTGACCTGTGAAAGGGAAAGCGAATTTTCCAAAAGTTAATCGAAGCTCGCAGCACTCCTGTTTCGCACAGTGGCCAGCTGACATCGTGGGGAAAGTGTTGAGGTTGAGCACCTTTGTGCGCGCTGCCACTACAGCATTCCAGCAGAGATCGAAACAGATCCAGGTCCTTGAGAGTTTCGGGATTGGGACGTGGGTCCGCAGGTTGTGTGAGTGTGCTTTGTTTTCTATATTGAACCATTTGGGTTAAATATTCATCGATGGAAAGGAACCACAATGGTAATCGTGATGAAATTGTGCAATGGAAAGCACATTAAAAATGCAAACAATCCAGTTTGGGAGTGTATTCTTCGGTTTTGCATTAGCAGTGGAGCGGAATGAAGATTAATTTCTGCCATAGCAATGATTCGCACCAAGCCCGGAAGTGAGCGGGCGTAAAGCTTTTGTTTAACCAATGAGATTAATATTCATACGCAATTCTATTTTTGGTTTTGTACTTTTCGCCAAGCCTTTTCCTTATTTGGTCGCTGAATGAGACCAATCGATTGGGCTTAATTTAGAAAATGGCCTTTAGAATGAGATTTCCATTCCTTAGCAGGTGTATTTTTATTCTCGTTCGTGCTTACGTTTCGTGAAGGTTTTGTGAGGACAATTTGTTTTCACCATTCTGTTAATTTACAAATGCCAATGTAATATGAAGAAAATGTGAATCCAGGCTAGATCTGCTTCAATATGCTTGTCGAATTATTGCACATATAATCGGATTCAAGGTTCTGTTTAGCATATAGATGACGGGCGCGCCTGGATGTATGCAATAAACATGTTTATATCGCAAATAACGCAACTCTGACTTGATAGTGATAATGCCGACCGTGCGTTTCGTGCCCAAAAGTGTTGTAAACTGTAAAATAAACAAATATAACAAATAAACAAATAATGATCATAAAATAAACTCTAAAAGAATGAGAATTTTATGTTCATTTCAATCGATTTTTGCACCTTTCCCAAGATATCAAGAGTGGCGATCCCGTAAGCATTCGAGCATTAAGCGTACCTTGCACCTAAAACAATGAACGATTTCAATCTTCGGGCAAACCACTAACGAGAGTTACGGAAAGGGAAAGCATGTTGTAAAACAAAGAAAAGCTGAAAAAGGGATAAAGACGAAAGTCATAAAAAGCGCTTCAATTTGAGAGTGCAATATTTTCGAGTGTGATAAGACGGGGTGGATGGGTTTTACAGTGAGGGTTTTTTTTGAGAAACAATGAAAAGTGTAAACTTCAGCATGCCCCCAACTCGGCACCAGCGGAAGGTTGCTGTTGATGAGGAAATCAGTTTATGCCTCCCGTGGGAAAGCCACCAGCGAACGGGCGGACGTAGCGAACCGAGCGATGACGTATCGAGAAGGCAAGGACTCTGTACCACAGCCAATCAAACAAGTGAACCGCCGGTGGATTTGCACCTTTTGCAACATGTTCAAGGGTCGAAGGATATCCCTGGGCCGCAAACACCCACACACAAACACGCCTGCAAGATGCATTTTCACGTACAAAAGCCACTAAAGACCCAGGCTCTGCGGCGTAGTGAAGGTTTACCATGGGGTTTGCTTTTTTTTACGAGCACAAACTTTACGACCACCTTGTGGTGATTTTTTCTTCACTTGTTCAATTTTCAAAACGGTTCCCGGTTTTCCCGGTACGTAGCTTTCCCTGTCCGCCTGGCAATTCCCTATCCCGTGTGCAACCAGTTGGTTGGTTTTGCACGACGGTGTAGGCTATTTCCGGCTTTACTCGTGGGATTCGCGTACTACAGCGCCTTCAAGTTGAATCGGTTTTTTTTTTGTTTCGCTTCCTGGAAAAAGCAGCTTTAAACGTAAAGTGTAGCTCGAAAGGAACCACGAATCGGTGCTAATCCGTCCATTTCCTTTTCACTCAGCACAGTTCCAGGCGCCTCGACACAATTTGCTGGCCGGCGGCTTAGTGTCGCTCCACTCGATGGGAGGTTATGTTGTTGTCCGCCGTTCTTTTTTTCTTCTTAAGAACTTGAGAACTTAAAACCAAGCGTCTCTTTACGGCATTGAGCGTGAAAGGAAGTTTGGCCTCGCGCACACTACAGTAGCACTGATTTCCCACGGTCGAATTCTTCGGGTTTCAAAGCATTTTCTTCCCCGCGAGTGGTGGTTTTTTTTTTTCGTTTGCCACATTTCATGGTTGTGGCACGATTTTAGCGGTTGGAAAGCTATTAGCGAGCGAGGTGTTTTTCAATCACCGCCACCCTGGTGCGGAAATGGTGTAAAGTTTTGCTAAAATTTTGCTTCAACAACCATCAAGAAACGCAGCAGCAGCGACAGCTTATGGCTTTATTAGTGGGTGCACCGGTAGCTGTTGAGTGATTGAATCGTGTACACGTGTGCTAACGTTGCCACCAACGAGGTGCTAAAATGTAATAAAAGCTCATGCAAGCAATATACAGCTCCCGGGGTCATTATTATTGGCGATAAAGTTTTTGGCAAATGGGGTTCGTTGTGATCGCTTAACGCTTGAGCGTAGTTATTCGAAATGCGATTAGTACACGTGTATGCTTTTAATGTAATGTTTTGCGACGCATGAACCAGTGTAGCTAGTGCATGTAAAGCAGGTTTATTTAAAGTTTTAGCTTCTGATGCTGCATAAAACCTCGCGCATAAATAGTTTACGTCCATCGGCGTAGCTTCGCCAGGTTGGAGGCAAGATTCCCAACGCCGGTATGTGTGCAATCGTTGTTTGCTATGAACGCTTTTGACGTGACCGTTACGAGGTGTTAGCAAACAGTTTTATCGTTTGATTGGCGATTTTACTGCACTTTTTTATGTGTTTAGTACTACAAGTTGTCATAATGTACAATATCGCTTTATGGTCGTCTATACATTTGGTGGTAAAACGCATAATGTTTCCCTAATCGGCACTGATTTAGATGCATTCTCTTTGCTAGTATAAATGAATTTTCAGCTTCTTGCTTATTAAAAGAAAGGAAAAGGAATTCCTCTTGAGGCAAATAATATTACTTTACCCGTGAAAGTGGTTCGTTCGTCTGGTTTCATATAAAAAATGGCTCTAGAAAAACGAACCGCCTTCGAATATCTGGCACTCGCTCCTTTAATAACGCACAATTGTTTCCTTTTCCTCCATAGGGGGTACTAGGGCCTATCCTCACTTTTAATAGCATACCAGATGAGCCACATCAGCACTAGAAATATTTCATCACTTTAACAGAGTGTCACAATTCGTCCTTTGGCCCAAAATCTTTACCAAAGGCTAGAACCGATAGGAAGAATGGTAAATAAGCTTTTATTTCGGCACCACTATCCGGTGGGAACGGTTTGCTCCACGGAGGTTATCTTCCCGTTCCCGCACTGTAGCTTAACATCTGCCTGCATCTAGGGCATGGAAATATGAATAAGGCAGAAAACACACGCAGCGCACACACGCGGTAAAGGTAGAAAATTGAGCAGTGAGCAAAAGTTTATTATCTCCAGGGAAAATGCGTGTTGAAATTTTGCCCTGCCCAGGTGAAAGGTCTCGTCTCTACTGTTTGCCAGCTTCTTAACCACACAGTGGAAAACGTGTGAGTGTGTGTATGCTTACTCACTATGGGAATTGTTTCAGATCGAGTACGTATAGGATAAGACGGGGAGAATCGATGAAAGTTCACCTTCTATACAATTTCATATCGTTATTCGCGTGGCTTCAAAGTTGCTGCTGCGTGAGATGCAAGTAAAGGTTAGGAAAAGGTTTGTTGAAGTAAGCGGATGTTGGTCCTCCTACTATCGTCATGTGTGTGCAGCCACAAGATTTGAACGTGGGAGGAAAGTAACAAAAAAAACAACCTTATCGTCGTAGCATGCACACGCCGAGGTGAAATGGGGCCAACCCGAAAACCAACGTCATGTCGGGAGGCAACAGAAAAAAAAACAATGGAAAACAATCGAGCCAAGTGGCTGTAGTATGCGTTTTTTGGTATAAGTGCCAAACAAACAGGGCCGTTAAAGAAGGAATAAAGGAGAACAGGAGAAGCACGAAAGGTGAGGTAGACCATCCAGAAAAATGAAAACAAATAATTGCAATAAAGCCGATAATTTACGGTGAAAATTAAAGAAAATTACTTTCGGTTGGATGGGGGGAAAATTGGATTACCCGTGAAGCAAGTATGTGAACGTCAAGGGCAGCGTGTAGGGTAGCAGCTTTCGAGGAAAGCCCGAGTGTTCGAATATACTGCGGTTGTATGGAGAGGTTGTTTTCATGAGTGAATCTTAAAGCAAAAAATAATATCAACATCAGTAAGCGGTTCGCGGAAGTACTTCTACCAGCACCGTGACTTCATTGCGACTTCCGAGAGCCCTTTTTTTTGGTTGGGGACCAGTTAATGTTATAATGGCGACAATGAAGTTGTTAAACCTGATACCGTACACTTGTAAAGGAACATTCGGGGCTTATTGAAAGGGAGGGAATGTTATTAACTGGAGGGCTTTTTTATGTCTCGAAAGCGTGTGTCAGATACGACACTTGTACCCGACACACAGTTCGTAGCGGAATCCATTTTTCTTGCAAACAGTGTTTAAAATGGGGAAAAGCTAACTAAATAGTGATAATGCAGGAAACACGAAATTCATAAAAGATTTTTAGATGGAGAATGTTGTTTTGACTTGATGCTTTAATGCTACGATTGGCATAAGTACTTTAAATAATGTAAATAGCATACTTTTGGGCTGAAAATAAAATGGATATTTTAAAGGTTCTATTTGTAAAACTTTTATTTTGAGATGAACAAAAATTTCAGTTCTTCACAAAATACTCTAACAATAATACGTAGATAGCCGCTATAATTACTTTTAGACTATTCAAAAGAACATTATGAAGGTTTGTACATTCCCAACCATCTGTTCGTAGCACTTTAACAACGGAACAGGAATCTGCGCTGCACTGCAGATTATGTGTCGTAAAATCTTTTATTCCATCGCTTCCTCCACTCACACTTTCATTCTGCCGTACAAATAAAAAGGAAAATTGAAAATTTTATAACCTTTCCCCGGTAGTTAAAACGCAACCGCGGACCAGCCTGGGTGTGATAATTTTAGCTTTTGATAGAGCTTAAAAATGACTTCCTTTTTAGGCTATCGCTTTTGACTGGTACGGTTGAGCTGCAAAAGCTTCAAGTGTATGGAGTTGATAATAACAAAAGCGTTTCCGGCGAAAAGGATCGACAATTTTATCTGTTTTGCTATTTTGAGTGCCATTTTATGTTTTTGATTACCTATGGCTTTCATCGATGTGGAAACAACACGTACACTTACTGCATCAATATGAATGGAATGAATTGAATGGTTTGATTGTATTTGTATTTACATTTTGAGTGTTAGGCACTGGGAGAAGTGAGATTTAATTTTTGAATATTCGAGGAATAGAGTTGTTTGTGTTTATGAGTAGATTTGTGGTTTGGTGGTTGTGGAACTAGTCTTCTGGACAAAAAACACCATACGCAGAGCTATCTATTCAATTACGGGTAACCAACAGTGCTGGGAAACTATCGATGGCAGACCTTGTTGTTTATGTTATACATTAAAGTAAGTTGAAAACAATTAAACTAACTTTTTACTCGAAACAAAAAAAAAACAATTGTTAATTAATCTTTCCAAAGGACTAAAAAGGCAAAACCTAATCCTCCAAATCACACCTTCCGGTTCACCCTGAATCGTGTTGCGGGGAAGAGTTCATGCAAAAAGGCCAAGTATATAGGTGTACCGATAAATAACGTACCCTAATCTCGGTAATGGTACCAATAATGGTGGCACCACATGGAAAACTTTGTGGCAAAATTACAGCCCCTTTCGGAGTGCCAACTCTAAAACGGTTTGAAAAACTTTTCTTAGCAGGGTTGTAAAAATATTGAAATTTTACGATACCAATGCCACTAATTGTGCCCTTAAAAAAGGAGATTTAATATTAAACAGCTGTTGGCAAGGTGAAGCGATTTAACAGCTGGTTGGATTATGGATTGTCTACAAAAATGGAATAGATACAATGAAAAGATTGTAAGGATTTATTTTATAGAAGTTTTACACCTTTAGCGGGGTTTCTAAATGTGTGTAATAATTGAAAAAAACTGTTTTTACATTTAAATTATATAATTTTGTTACTAATTAATAACAATTAATAACTTAATAATAGGCGTCTTACCATCTTAATTAAAACGTTACATACGCTACTGGTCCACTACAAAGAAAATTCGGAGAAACTGCAGTTTGAACTAAAACACTTATTTTAACAGTTATTTTTTTTTTTATTTTGCGCTATGTTAATATATCTCACAGATCAACTCTCAAAACTTTTCAAGTAAGGTTGTAGGAAAAATATTCCTCTTTGAACAGGGTGAGTAACACGTAACACCTAAAAGTATGCAATCTGGATTTCCTAAGGTCTTGTTGGCGATCTAAAAATTGTATTGCATAGTATCAGGGGTTTGTATCAGAAACACAATACGGCGAAAAGCTCTCCCAAAAAGTAAAGTTTTGAAAAGCAAAACAATAAAAAATTCTAATATTTTTTTTATAAAAATATGAACTAACGCTAAGTGCTGTGATGTTCAGTAACAATTCCCTAATGAACTGCGGAGTCAGTCAAGATAGTCAAACAAAAAAAAAAACGTACATCACGCAATAAATGTGCTACAGTTTGACTGGGCTGGCTTGGAATGGAAACCCGCTGGTAGAAAAACACGCACGAAATGCAAAACGAAACTAAGCAACACACAAAGAGGGAGGACGTTCCGTGCTGCCATCTGTTGGCTACATTCACAACCGCACCACCACCGCAGCACATCAGCTCGATTGGCCTGTTGAGTGTCCGAAGGGTGCGATAGTAGTTTGCAGTATTAGCACTGTTTAAATGCGAAAAATAAGTGTTCCCCCGACGAAAGCTCGCTGCTGACGAGCGAAGGTGCCTGGCAAAGGTAGATTAAAACGAAAGTATGCTTTGTTTGTGCTTTCTTTATTTTACATCAAACTTTGTTTCGCGGTCAAAGGCAGGGCAAAACTTCGGATCGCCAACCGTACCGGGGGGAGTTATTTTTTCTAAGGGGGATGGTTACTTTTTCGTGAGATGCGGACTGGGCAAAAAAAAAACATGGTAAGAGAACTTTCACCCCTTCGGTTGCCGAACGCACCGATGGCGTGCGAGTGTGGATGGACCCGAGCAAGGCTGTTCGGGACTTCGGGCGATTGTTGCTGCAGAAGGTCTCAATCGATCGTACCAGTGCGCATGGTTCGCGGTTCCGCGGGTCTCACCAGCTGCTAGCAGAAAGTGCTTGTGTGCCCACGACGGCGTTGGAATTGGTATGCGTGCCTGTGTGTCTGTGTGTGCTACCTTTTTTCTTTAGAAGATCATTCTGAGCAGAAAATGTAGTGTTGCCTTTTTTTTTGTTGTTGCTACAAATAAAAGAAAGACTCCAGTGTGAACAACATACGTCCGTGACGCACAGCGGCGTTACTGCGCTATCGAATTGATTTGTTTTTACTTTTGTCCATGCTCGCTCGCGTTACCCTGTTGAACTCTGCTCACATCACACTCTGTTCCGTTTTTATTTTCTGTTGCTGAGCTCCTACGCAGGCAAATGTTTCGATTTTCCACCGTCCACATAAGGTAAGCATTCATTCGGGCTGATTGCGCGACCGCAACGTGGCTGCAATGGAATGGCGTATTCGTAACGATACCATAACGACTTGAGCTCGGTAACCCTTATTGCTTGCTTGGGCCCTTCACCTGACCGAAGGTTTGGTACGGGTACGAGGCAACCGGTGTGGAAGGACAACCGGGACCACTTGTTGTAGTATTTGCATATGGCTGCGGCAAGGATTGCTCAGTGTGTGAGTGAATGAGTCGATGGTTATATCCTTCTGCCTTTTTTTTCTCAAACCTCCGTACTTGAAATGAGACTCGGTATGAGTGTCCTTCCTTCTTTTTGTGTACGTTGTCGCTGTACGACGGTGTGGCATGCTGCACAAAGAATGATAACGCTTTTGCGGGTGAGTGTACACTGTTGGAGCAAGTGAACGAACTTGGAATATGTTAGCATGAGCATCTGCGTGCACTCGGGGGTACAGCGGGTGATAGTCGATATTAACCAGCACTAACGAGCATTGTCGTTGCAGCTACAGGAAAACTGCAGTCGTGTGCCATAATCTCTCTAACACACACACATACACACTCGGTAACGTATGCACACCTGCAGCACAAGGGTAATTATTTCTTTTTCTCCTTCATTGCGGCCACCGACACTTTATCTCACACGGCCATCAGGAATCCTTTATTCCATTCGTATTGCTTTGTCTGTTGTTGCCCTTTTGCGTGTTCCGACAGGTGGAGGCCAACGGTGGAACGTAGATCGTGGATGTGGAAGTTGAAATTGAACCGGGAATAGAGATACCTTTCCCGAGTAGCATGCCATTCGTGGAACCATTCCGGAAAAGTTCATTGAAGCGTGGAGCTTCCAACGAGTAATTTAAAATATCTATTTTTTGAGGCAATTGAATTGGATTATGGACGGAAGTAGCATTTTATGAAGCGTACAAATATTTGGAAATTACCATTGTTCAGCAAACAATAGAAGTCAATACAACTGAGTCAATTGTCAATCTCACTTAGTAGGTACTTACAACAAATTCAAAATAATTTATAAATTAAGCATAAATTAATGTTCATGACAGTTGCTACTTTGAAGGGCTATTTTCAAAGATTTAAACGCCTGATAATATGCAATCTGATGCTAAGTTTTTGGCAAAAGTTCCATTAGACACAAGTGTGTTTGCATGGCCTAAAAGTGGCACAACTGAAGTTAGAAACCGCCGTTCGTACCACATCCGGTTGCATTAATGTTGCTAAAGTACTTACCGCTCACGTACACATTGTAGTGTTTATTCTCGAACGGATATCTAAACTGTATGAATTTCGATCGTGAATATTTGATTTTCCCACTCGTCGGTTTCATGCATAGTTTGTCGCTCTTTAGGACGTGCTTTAGCAAATCGGTATTATTTGTTTACCACCGCCAGCAAACATCGGCATTCGCATAGAATATCTATAATATGCTACAAAAACGCTGCTCAAAAGGAGGCTTTAAAATTTAATCTTTCTACCCCGTATGTTGCTCGCGTAGTATCACAACCCACGGCCGGCGTGGATGTGAAGTTCCCGCATCATCTGTTCCCGCGTATAGTGTATAGTGCAGGTGCTTTCGTTCGTGTTCATAATGGTATCTTCCGCTACATCAAACAGTGCTTCTCCAAGCATTAGCGCTTGGTTGTGCAAACTACTTTCTGCCACTCCGACAAGGTTGTGTAGTTCCGGATCCGGTTGCCGGCGGTTCGGTGTCTTTGCTCGGGCGCACACTGGATGCCACAACCGGTTCCGGATGCCGAAGGAGATAGAGCGTATACCACCTTACTAGGTCGCTAAGCTGTCACGTTGCCAGTTTCTGGTGGCATTTTCGCTTGTATCGCATTTGCCGTAACAGGTTACCGGTGGGAGACGGCCACATGTGCTTCAATCGCTTGGAATGTGACAACGTTTCGATAAACATGGTCATAATTGTGAAACCGTTTCACGTCGGTAAACGATTGTTCTGGGATTGAGACAAAAGGTAGAAGTTTCTCTTGCGGGTAACTTTGCGGGCCACGTTGTCATCTTGAGAATAAGACCATAGAGATTGAAAAATGGTACAGGATACTTGACACCAGCACAATTTTATTTGTCTCCTGTTGCGCATGAATGGTTGTGAAACATGTAGTTCACCAAAATGACTCGTTGTTAGCGGATATATCGGTGAATTGGATGACATTGCTATATGTGGTGTATTACATTATTTTTCTTCTTTACCGGCACAACAACCTGAAGAGGTCTAGGCCTGCCATTTCTGGCTTCCTATGACTTTTATTTGTCCGTAGCTGAATAGTCAGTCTTGCGTACGGAAGATTGGCCGGGTTGGAATTTTAGACCAGTCCTGTTGTTGTCCTAGTCGGTCCTAATGAAAAAAACATCGATTGCATACATTTAGGCTTTTAAGATATGTTTTATTATGTTTTAGTAATAAACTCTGTATCCGCCAAGGGCTTTCGCTATGAACTATGAACATCTAAACGAAAAGTAATAAATAATTGATTTTGTATCCCGTAAACGGTTTTTAACAATGTGTTTACTTTTGCTTTTTTCTTGCAGATTCTCAGTGCACGAGCAGCAGCTGTAAATAGTTCAACAATTCCGCTTCTACTGTTTGGCGTTCCGATACAGCCATAATAACACTGCGCACGCATTACAGTGTTTGTAAATATGTTCAATCGTAGCGGCAAATTGCGACATGTTTCGTAATCGAAACCGAAGTGAAACCAACGAATGAGCTGGCACTTGTAGTAAGAAATAGTGTGTGTAATTCATTTAAATGGCGCAGTGTATCGCCGACAACTAAGCTTCCACCTATGCGTTGAGGAGATGTTTGAAAGCTAGACACAATTGTTAAAGAGAATAACCTCCAACAGTTTTACAGTGCTTCGTGACTACATCAGGTGCATTGGTCGGTCAGTGAAAAAAATCTTGGATAACTGATTGGTAAAGTACGATCGTAAAATGTAAACCATTTCTCATCATTTGCAACGTTAGTGATTGTGAAAAGTCCACACATACGCGCGCAGCGAAAATGAAATTACTGCGCTATGCAGAAGTCTCTCGTGCGACTGCCGATCGCTGGTGACGATGCTGTACATAAAAATGCTACCAGCGAAGCCCTGGCAGCCGACGACCGGGCTCTGTGTCATTGGGCAAACGGTGTCTAACGTCGCCAAGCCAAGATAGCGAGCCGAGTGCTCGTGCAAAAGTGTGTGTATCTGTGTATGTGTGTGTTAGTGTGCGCGTGTATGCATGTTGTATGTGTGTAATGGTGTGTATAATTCTAAAGCGAAACATTACGGAAGTGCCATCGATTCAGTAGCGAAAGTTCTGATTGAGTTAAATAGGATGGAATAAGCGAAACAAGTGTGAACTATACTCTGGCGGGAAATGTGTTTCCTTCCACACACCACACACGCAACCCGATGGTAATGTGTGCGGAGTAGCGGTGAAGCTTAATTGAAATAAAGCAAAGGCGAAAGATTGAATGGCTAACATTTAAAAAGTTTAGCCCCATAGCAAAAACGGGCAATAAATTTCGCTCCCACTTCAGCTCCACACGAATCGGGCAGCTACATCCGGTAGCCTGGGAAGCGACTAGTTAAACTTGATGCTTAATCCTTCTCCGTAGCCGCGGCTACCTTGCCTAGTAGTTTTAACAATACACAATCAGCTGCACCGTATGTGTGGTGAAGAATTCGTGTAAGATAGGAGCGTAATATGTGAGCAATAATACCGGAATTAATAGTGTCGATCGTTCCCGTTTAGTGTGCGCTGCACGAAAGATAAGGCGCCTCCATCGAATATTCGTCCCATATGTGTGAATAGTGTGGGAAAAGTGTGCATATAATCCGAAGCGGTGCAGATGGTTTAAGCGTTCCCTTGTCCCGTAGTAAGGACACATGTAAACGTGGCTGAAATGTGTTGCAGGAACGGTCCCAGAAAAGTGTTCCATTGTTAGTTCCAGTCAGTGACGAGTGTGGAAAATTGGTAGCCGTTACAACAATCTTTCTCAGTAGCGAAGATTCGCCATAACACTGTTTGCATTGTTAAACCGTTCAATTGTGCATGCAGTCTTGGTGTACGCGTTTGTGAAAATGCACCTAAAAGTATAAATATAATGCTGTTTCATTGCGCTTGTCACTAGCGGTAAGAGATTAGAGCAGAAGTATAAATATTCTTAACCATTGCAATGTTACAAAACAACGTTACAGTTATGCTTAGAGTCCGTTTCATAGTGTAGTGACCACGTCAGATAGTATTATTAGCCAGCCAGCACGTTTGGAAAGAGAAAGTGGACGAAGCGAACCAACAAACCAACACACACCCTGCAGAAAGAATACCCGAAAATGACCGATGCAACTACTCCAAATGAAGGACAAGGTGAGTGGATACGGAATGGTGTGTCGGGCGTGCAAATTGAAGCTTTAGATAAGCGTGAATTGTCGATTCACTTAAACGCAATAAAAAGTAAGATCAAAACCATCGGGTTTTTTTTTTTACCTCTGTTCAAAACAGCATATCGAATCGTTTACCGCGAATCATTTCAATCAATTAGGACAAAAAAGCGTTTGATCGTCGGTGGAAATAATTCATTTCACTATCAGCAAACCGGCACCAATCTATCGTGACCAGCCCGATTGGGAGTCGAATCGGGAACAAAGTGTTTCTCTCGCTATCCCCAGTAATCGATGCGATTGGTGGTGATTTTTCCCTTCAGCCCCACATTGCGCAAGCATATTTCCCTGTTCCTTTGTCTGCGCTTTTCCCGCGGAAAAGTGTTACTGTTCGTGTAAGGGCAAACGTGTGGGCAGACAACAAAAACAAGGAGTAAAACACCAATCTCCTGGAGCGTAACATGAACGCTTTGAAATATAATGGAACCGATTGCCATTATTGCGGCACATTCCGCGGATTGTTAGGACTAGGGGGGGTGCACTTAAATTGATTTTTTTTTGTTTCACTTTCATGTCCGGTTTATGGTTGCATGTTGCTTTCAACTGGCTTTTTGAAAGCTGGCCTGCGAGTAATTTGAGCCTAATGATAGGAGTTCGGGTTTGTTAACAGTAAACTGATATTGGAAAATACATGCATCAGTTGTAAAGAAGAGGGATTTTTAGTTCAATGTATGTATTATTGATGGAATTTTTGATGATTACTTTCTGAAAGCTTTGGATTAACCTTTATGCGTTGGGGGTGAACAACATAATTTTGCGCCTAAAGTTGTGCAACTGATTTACTTATTAGTTGAATGGATTGTGTGTCTGTTATACTGATTGCATATCTTCGGGGGCATATATTCTTTAAAATATGTTTGTCAGTTATCATTACCCCAACTAAAATTTGCAATTATAAAAGTGTAACATTTCAGAATTATAATTACTTTTTCTGAACATTTTTGTTTGCTCTTTTGTCAACACTTATAATGAAATGTTTTTATTCAAGAAAATACATAAAAAAAACTTGGCGGTGAAATAAAAGCCGACCACAACATTGCTTAATTTTCCATCCTCGTTTCCATCACTAATACTAATATTAGTGTACACGTTATTCTAATATCGGTCACGCACGTGTAGCCCCGTGCAGTTGAAATACAACTTTGGCCAAGCGAACGGTGTGGTGTCGATTAGGCATGGCGAAGCCAAACACCAGAACACAGCACCAGCAGCCGCTTTGATCTTGCAACTGCTGTTTGTGCCGACCTTTTCGACACGGCCGCGGTGTTTCGTTGCTTCGTTGATGTGTAAAATTATAAGCACATATGTCGTGGCTTGGTGTAAGCGCGTAACAGCCGTACCAGTGGCCGTAAGTCGTTATGCTTTTGAAACGCGGGCTCGTAAAAGAAGATGCTAAATCTGGCTGCTCATCCATGCCTGGGGTGAATTTTATTTCCTTCAACCTGCGTTCCGGTTGGGATGATGGGCTACTGGTATGTGTTTGATGAGAATCTTGCCTGCTCTCAATAATATATGTCCTAGATTGCTTCGGTGCGTTCCTGTGCACGGATGGGCGACGTAAGAACCACAGCACAAACCAGAAAGGCTCACGGTACGAATCATGCTTTATGTGTGTGCCAAAGAGGACTCCACAGAAGGATGCACTACAGTGGTAAAGTGTACCGGGAAAGTGGTACATGGAGTCGTAAAAAACCATAGGCTTTTTGAAGCGATCCAACATGGCTACCATGGAATGTAGGCCACTTTGGTGGAGGACATTATCTAAACAAAAGCCTTATGCACAAGGTGAAGAGTGTTAACCGTTTTGCAATCTATTTGATGTCCGATGAAACCATTTCCTGCAGTATGTCCCAAACAGGGCTCTCGGTGAAGCTCAAGAACTTTTAATTTCTGAGGTGTGTTATGCACCCTCGATAGAAATTAACATTTACAGCAATCGGTATACGTCAGAAGGATCGGGATCGGAGATCGAGTTTCAGTTTTTGAATTAATTCGACAAGTTTCGCAAATGCGCTGTCGAAAAGTGTAATTCATCAAGACAGGCGAGGCTGGAGCAAAGTTTTATGGATACAATTTCAATCAGTTCCACTGGTAAGAAGGGCAATGCCACGAAGGGTGTGCTTCCACGCAGCACAGAATTGTGGAGAGTTCCACAAGTTGGAACTTGACCACAATGTTTTCTTAGGGATTGTTACTTATTTTATATCACTCTACTTCTTCAAGTTGTAATAAGCCTATTTACTTGTTATACTTCATGAGGCTTATAATGTGGCTAATTATGTTTTTGCCATGAATTAACGAACACTTCAAGGAAAAGGCTCCCTTTGCGGTGTCGGGAAGAACACAACAAGGCATCCAATACTAAATGGCCTCCGTTGGTATGCGGCAGTGGAAACGTAACATTTTAGCCACGATGTACTTGTTTGCCCCACCGTTCTATTCCTTGCTCGTCGAAAGGGAAAAGCATTACTTCTGCACGTGCCTTTTAGTATCATCGGTTTGTGTTGGTGTGTACGGTGGGTGGCGTAACGCAGGAGGAAGTTTACTTGTTTTTGCATCTCTCTCTCTCTGTCTATGCTTCTCATTTAGATCTAAACCCTCTAGCATTTGGCTAGCATCAGCAGCAGTCGCCGCTCATAAACTGTGAGCAAGAAAAATGAAAAATGTCCGTTGGCTAGCCGGTTTGGCTGGTAAATTAATTACGTTTACGTGAGTGTGGAAGAATGCGCGACTGGCTGCTTAGCAATGAACGTTACCCCGCTGCTGGTTTCAAATGAATAGGGAATGCTGTTTTTTCTCAGAAAAACCGCTAGTAGTGAAACAAAACAAAGCAAATGGAAGTAGAAAAAAATAACCCATTTGGCTCGGAAGGGTAATGAAACGACAATTACGTCATCTAGGTGAATGTGCACGTTACAGAAATGAATACGTTACATTTTGAAAATTTACCGCATCGTAGTGGTTGGCAGTGGTTTTCAGAGCAGCCAAGTGTACGGATATGGCGAGATGATTTGCGGTATCAAGTATCATGAACATGAAAATTAGTTAGGTTAGTGTGTGTGTATTTGTGTGTGAGTGGTTTTGTTTTTGTTTAGGGAGTTTATGAAATTACACGAGTTTATTTTTTCATTTCTACGCTATGGCTTGCCACCATTTTTTAAAAATTGATTTAGTTGGTTTTTGTTAAATTGACACGAAGCAGAGTTACTGGTCCAAATCTCGAACTAGAAGGTTTAAATATTTGCGATTTAATTAAATTGTTGTTCTTTTTTTATTTTAGGATAAGAAAAAAAGCATTTAGTTCATTTTCTTGAGAAAAGTTCAGCAAAATATAACTAATAAAAATTATTAATTGCTGTTTAAGTTTATAGTGGAAAGGTGTTTATTTAGAAGGTAAATCCTTTACAGCTTAGTTTGAACACTTCAACACACTTCTGTCTTTGAATAGTTAAATGAAGCTTAGCGAACTGATGCATCTTGACCGATAGCAAATCACGGCTATGTTAAAAAAAACATTATTTATTTCAACTTAATATCATAATGAAACAGCCAAATTGTGACCAAACTTTCAACCGATCGATTATTGCCTTCGTGCCAGCTAGAAATTTGCTTTATGGTTGTCCACCTGGACCAACGAACATGGCCAGCATGGTTACGCATTACTGACCTTGTGTTAAAGCATTCACCTCTAATGTCCCCGTAAGCTTGCTAGAAGTTGCGAAAAATTCTCACCCTCCCCTAGTGAACCGCCAAAACGAGCTTTTTTTTTGGTGCGGGAATCATTTTCTTTTTGCAAGCATTTGCTGTTTGCAAGCTAGGATTACGTATGGTTTGGTTGGTTATTTTCCAAGCCAAGCCAAGCCAAGTACGAAAAACATCATGACTCAGCACGTTCGCATAAACACTAGTTTTGAGAGTCACATTAAAATTGTCCTCCTCGCTCTCTCTCTTCCTCCGTTTGTGGGGCAAAGTTTGAGCATTTTCGGAAACCAAACAGCAGCACAGAAATGTTATGAAAACATAAACTGTGCAGGATTAGAAGTAAAAGTCTCAAAACCCATCCCGATCTCGTCGGCTATGCGTATCAACGTTATTCCCAGTGGAGGGAATAACCCCGCTTAGAATGTTGCCCAAAATGTTCGCTTGAAGCAATTCGGCAGGTCAACGGAACGCTTGGTACACACCGCCACGAACGTCAACTGACCGCTGGGCAAACACATAAATAGTGCAAATTTACGAATGACGTCGTATGGGACGGTGCACGACTGACTTCTCGGCTCACAACTTCCCGGTCAGGATGTCGGCTCAGTGCCGGAAATGGTCCTTACGGGATGTTCTCTCGCTCTGTCTCACTCACTCTGTTCTTGGTTGCGATGCATGTACCGTGACTTTATAGGGGTTTATTGACGTTTTATGCAAACGCCTCGGCTAGCGAGCCAAACATTCCACTTTGAATGCACAAAAGCGACGATGGATGAGCTCACATGAGAGCAGAAGTTGTGTTGCTTTGATGAACAACCTCATCCTGTTTACTCTTGGTCTCTAATTCGTGGCTACACAACGCGCAGAAACCGCTTTTGAAATGTTGTTATCGGTAGGAAACCATCTGGAGTTGTTGACTGCTAAAAGCTGCTCATAAAAATGTGTCATTTCGATGGACGTTCACGTAACTTTTGAGTTGTGTGTTTCATCACAAAAGCGTCGATATGTGGGCGAAACGCAAACTTGTAGGAAAATTAATGACTCACTTTTGCGGAGGGCATTGATAGTTGGGTGAGTAGTTAATGGACGTCATGACGGCTTGCCAGCACATCCTGGGGAATTGATCGAATCCGATGGTTTGGGTATTGAAGGAAGCAATATTAATGTCAATTTCATTGCAAGTTTTTGGAGTTAAATTTCTTAATATTGAATATTAATATAATATTAATATTTCTTAATATTAATATTAATATATGAATTAATATAATCATTATTGAACTACCCAATTAATACAGAATTTTTGCGTTCGTGATTTTTTCTACAAACATGGGATTTAGAACAATTTCATGGATACCCGTTTTTAGTATGGACGTAAAAAAGTTATTTTCAAATGGTTTATTGCATACTTTCAGGGGTTTTCAGGATTTTTACCATACTTACCAATTTACAGTATACTTTTTGGGGCCGACCTTTATATTTTGCAAGATGATAATTTTCCTTTATAAGTCCTTTCCCCTAAAAAGCTATGGAATAATTTATTAGTGCTAGTTGGAAAGTACAGTGTGTACTTTCCATCTGTACGCCTCCATTTGTCCCTACGGAGACACAGAGTTGCATATCTTGACCTGCAATGGTTCAATTTTTAGCTGAAGTATGTTTCACATTTCTACATGCTATGCTGTGCTGTGTCACCTACACTCTAGCCAATAATGGAGTCTTATGACTGTCACATTAGAGCAACGATCATAAATTTAATACAATTACACACTCCCACATTGAAAAGTGCCATTACAAAGCCTGACATTTAACGCTCATAATGGCCATTGGTTGACATCTAAAACGATTTTGAAGCATTAATTTCATTACTTCCCACATGTGTACCATCCTACAGTCTACACCCCACGCCATTCATTTATGTCGCCAACGTTTCCGAGGCTGTTGAGCGTACTCTGCTGCCCAGCAATCGCAATTTTGCTCACATTTTAGAGTAGTAGAAAGGTAAAAAAAAACACAGTACGTCAGTGCTGGGGAGTATTTGATGAAGTGGCGAATAATTTATGAAGTGACCTCGGTGAGTAGTGAGTGCTAGTGAGAATATAGACACACACAGACACAAATCTCGTGCGGCTTATACAGCTTCACCGAAAGATGAGTACCAATGACAATGTTCTACGTGACCTTCCTGTTCCGAATTGTTTTTATTTTGGGGATTTCTGTTGGTTTTGGTCTTGTAAGAGAAGCAGTGCCGTGCTCATTTAAGTTTTATTTTAATTTATTTATTAATCATGCTTATTATTACGGGAAGTAAGGTACACGTTTTCGGTGGTAATTAAAATGGATGAATAATGGCCAGCCGTGAGCTAAGTGAACGTGATCAGCGGTCCAATGCATACTTTCTGTCCAGGATAATAATGTACCCGGACGTTATCATGAAGTTTGCGGAAGTCTTGAACTTATATATAATTTAAGTTAATTTAAAAACAGTATACACAATGTGCGAAGAAGTTTAAAATCTCAAAACGAATTGAGTGCACAATAATGAAATTAATGAACGACATTAATGAATTAACTGGTCATATGTTAAAAGGTGGCTCCAAAGCAATAAAATCTCATATGAACAAGTATAAGGCAAACATGGAGAAGATTAAAATTAATTATTCGATGGTGGAAAGTTTTTTTCCCCTTCACACTCACACTGGTCCCACGGGCGTGAAGTAATCTATCTAATGTGCAGCGGTACGTACCGAGAAGCGGCTGCGTTTGTTTGAACTTTTCCCATTTCTCAAAGATCACTCGCTGGGGGCGTTGTTGCGTAGTTTGTTGTTATTTCGTTAAGGTTTTTTTTGTCTTGTGTGCTGAAATGCTTTACGATATGGTGGTCCATGCATGTTTGTTCCAACGTGTAGTTTAATGTTTGTGTAACTTTTAAGATGCTTTGTTTTTGTATCCAGCAGAACTCAACTTGCAGCATTCCTTACAGCGACAACCTGAAAATGTGTTTGTGGTGAAATCGTGATGTGTTTTTCGAAGGCCAATGGTAAATTGTAGATTTTTGTTTTATTTACATTGAAGTTACGCTTCGGGTGAATGGATTCAAAATTGTTTAAATTAGTAAGCAACGCATGAGCCCATCACTAGCGTAGAAGTTCAAGCGATCCAGGGTATGCAGCTAAAAACTTCGTTACTAAAATTAATGTTATCTCGCATGGTTCATTAGGCAAAGAGGACGCTTGTTTTTGAGAAACACAGGCAGAAACTAACATTTCCAAAGGATTTTTTTTTAAAGGACAAGAAATATCTGAGGTTGGTTTAATGAAAATTCGTTTGCAGAAAATCGATACCACCATGCACATTGACTGCTAAGCTGTGTGGTACTGTAAAAGATTCTTCACGTTCTTCAACACCATACCGGGAAAGTAAATTCGAGTAAGTACTTCACCGTACGGTACGACTCGTAAGACAGAATCCCAGTAGCCCGCTCGGGGTGGGAGCACTGTGCCGCCATGGTAACACCTTCGGATCCGTTTGGCACATTCCGGTGCGTGTTTTGAATTGGAAGAATTTTTGATTAAACCCCGTGGCACTGGCACATGTTTTTGGGATAGTGTTCGCCATGTGTACGGAAAAATTCGGAAAGGAAGTAAAGAAAAACAAAACCCCCAAAGGAACTATACGAAGAAATTTGTACGTGCACACGATTTCCTCCGCATCGATATATACTACGGTCGGATGGATGGGAAATGAATTAAATAGCATCGAGCGCAAATGTGGGCCCGAATGAACATGTGTACTGGGATGTTTTTTTTTGTTGTGTAGAATGACACTGAAACAGATTCTTTCATCGTTTCGTGCAGTAAATTTGGCACGATTGTGTTTCGGGAGGTGGATAAATTTTTGGACGAAGCCCCGGAATGCGATGGCTCAGTATTCAGATGCAGCTTGTGTTTTTAGCGTTGTTGAGTCTGTACTGTTGTGCTACGACCGTAAATGGTAGTGAAAGAATTTCCGAAACGTTTTGTTGCTGAGACTGAGACTGTTTCTTTCCACATACGCCTATCGAGCTTTATAAAAGGAAAATCATGGCATAAAGTGGTAGCGACGCTGTACTGTGCTTGCTTCATCGTTTAATTTCTACTTACCGGAAAGGTAGGTCGAGAAGAATGAAACAGCTGCGTTTAATTAAACTTTTAATTATCGGAACACTGGGCTTTAGCTGGTATGCGAATAGTTCTTGTGGTAATACTTTAATGAAGTTACCAGAACGAATGAAAACAATCGTATTGTATGGTTTTATTGTTTTGTTTAAAATGCTTTTGCAGTAATTGAAATTTTTAATTTTATTAACATATTTAAACCAGCTTGACCTGAATACTAGAACTAAACGTCACAAAATCTTACCGTTTTCTCTATTAGCGCAACAAACATTGTGGTTTTACGTACAAATTTCTCTTAGCATTGATATCCTTACTGAGGCAAGTAATATCCTGTTCGAGGCAAGAAAAACCATTCAAAAAAAGGGCACAAGGAAAGCGTCTAAGTCCTAAAAAATCACATAAAGTAAGTTTCGAGTTGTGTGCTACGAATGAAGTCACCATTTGATGCTCTCCTTACAACTAGAACCTAGTTTGAAAAGAAACATCACAAAGTCTCTGCTGCCCTTTGACACATCATCCATCCAGTTCCGGTTGAATAGATCAGAAAAATGTGATTTCGGTAAGGTTTTTACGACCGTTCCAAATCGTCCTGCACCACGCAACGGACCAAGACGGTTAGAAAATAAAGGATTTATACTGTAGAACGCCACAACATATAAAAAAGCTCCACCAAAAAGAGAAGTAGCGCATCGCCTAATCCTTAACCACAAAAGTAACCTTTCCTCCATGGTCGCGGAACGCATTCTCTGCCGTGATGCTTAAGCATGGTATTCTGTGGGTTAGAACTTTATCTTTTTTGCGCTTTGTTAACCGGATCATGGTGTTAACTGGATCCGGGTGATGGTTATTGTTACGGTAGCGCAGCGGCATGCTTTCTGTCGGTTCGAGACCGTCCTGCTGAGACAGCCAGGAGCGAGCTGTACGGTCGAAAGGATTCACGGCACGGGGAAAGGACAGCACGTTATTCAACCGACCTTTCGGGGTCACTTGTCTCATCCATCTATGCAACGGATCTACCAGCGTGTTTTCCCAGGTTCCGGATTTCCTCCAATCGTTCCCGAAAATAATGAAACAAATTTGTGCGCGGCAATGGGAAGTTGGTCGGGAACAATATGAACTCACCCCGCTCCTCACTTCCCATCGCACTTCTTGGATATGTTGCGCTGCGTTAGTAAGTAAATTTGCTTCCAGTGTCTTTACTTCGCATCGCTTATCGCACCGAAAACAGGTCTAAACAGTTATTTTGGAGAGTGTTTGTTTTTTTATTAAAAAATCCCATCCATCTACCGAACCACGAAAAAGAAACTTATCACGACAGAAATAACTACTGCTGGGTGCTGGTTGGAAACATTGGGAAAAATACTTCTGGTCCGTTTCACACGCCTAACCATCATGCCGAACTCGAAGAAACGGCGCTCGGCTTTCCTTCTCATCAGCAGCTTTATGGCAATATTATTCTTTCCTGCACCGAACCAGACGAAATCGGTCGGTTTTGTGGTTGACAAGGGGTTGGGATTAGGTTTTTTTTTCTTCTTCTCCTGTTCGCTTTCCTTTACCTTCCTTTTTGTTGTAAGAAAACCGGACCAGTTTTTAACCCTTTCTCGGTAACCGATTTGGGGGTGGTAAAAAACACCCCTCCATTGGGGGAGTGGGCGGTAATCCTAAATACATATTTTTCTTCCACCATCCCGAATGTTTTCCCAACGACGCCGATTGTAAGATGGGCAAACAATGAACAGGCGAGCGATGAAAGGATGTGGCTGTGGCGGTACGTGCATGTGTGCGTGTATGGGTGCTGCTGGGTGACGTTAGTGTCGACGGTTTCTATATTGGGAACAGTGAAAGGAAAAACTGCTGAATACCAAAACCCTCAAGGCCGGAAAATCCTTAACCTGTCTACAGCATTGACAGGTGGTTAGTAGCGTGGACCGGTGGAAAGAGAACGCAAAGGAAACAAAAAAAAACAGCACACACAAGAAAGTTGACTGACAATCGGCGATTTGCGATGGTGCCAGGAAAATCCGATCAAATTTTCGGAAGGCCGCGCCACCACTACGCTTGACATCAGGATGATTGGTTTTTGTTGCGAGTTCGTGTGTAAATATGTATCTTTATATAACTTATTCGGAAGAGGATGGCTATTGGCGCTGTGCTAGAATGGGCGCTATTACTCTGGAAATGGAGCCATTTTAGACGAATGTTAGAGTACTTTTATTGAAAAAAAAACAGTAAGTAATCGTAAAAAAAACCAAACTTGCCCGTGCCGAGTTACGTACCATCCCAAGAATCGTTATCTTGAATGTGTTGACTGTTGCTTCATAAAATGGCTTCACGGGGTTGGGCTGGTATGGCTGGTGTCATTTTAAATAGAGATCACAGTGCGATGAGCTTGGGATAAAGCTTTATCAATTGGATAGGATAAGTGGGCACTCAAAAAACCATGCTTCCAAACAATCATATAAAGTTTAATTTTCAGTATTTTAAGTTAGTGATGATACTGATTTATTGAAGTAACTGATTATTTTTGATTGCTGATATTTAGATGAAAACGAAAAGAACCATTCAAATCGTTAGACGACCCTCGAAAGATTCGATATTCTCTAAAGACGCTCTTATTTTCACAAGGGTTGTGAAAAGGTTCCAATATTCTACACAAACAACGCAAAATATTCAGCTTACTTATATCGGTTTATCTTTAACATTTGTAGTTAAATTAATGCTAATCATTCAAACTATTTCCCATAAACATGTCGCTGCTACGTTGACCCCGTTTCGCAAGCACTGTTCACCTCATTGAGCTCAACACACTTCAGCTCCATTGATCCAGCTGCGGGTTGATGGGTACACGGTGCGGTAGAAGGCAAACCTCGTGGAACATAACGGTAAACCGCGCTGTGATAGTAAATAATAAGGATGATTTTTATATTATTTCTCATCGTCCTGTAGGTAGTTGGTTCTGTGTTTGTGTGTGTGTGCTACATGGCGTAGGAAAAGCCACCACCACCAGACATCGAGACGACTGACTTTTCCTGTTCGGTTTTGTGTCGGTGCTCATTTGGTAGTAGGAGGTCCCAGTGCAGCTAGCGTGTGTTCGATGTGCCAAATGAAATGGAGGAGATAGATTGTACGAAATATGTTGGGAAATTTCCGCATATTTCACGATCAACTAGGAAATGAGATCCGACTTTGAGGGCACACCCGTTAGAATGAAAAATTCAATATCGCTCCATTCGCTACGGTTCATTGATTTTTACTTGGAGCAACGGCTCCACACTTGTAGCAGCTCAAGTTCCTCCTTAAGACACGTGTGTCTGAATGAGTAGCAAATTTCGAAATGATTTCTGTTGCCATTCAATCGAAATTGGCAGCAGAAGTGAAGGTCCCTGGAGACTTTTCGGCTTCGGGATAGGATTTCCTGTGGACCACCAAAAATAATACCCACCAAACCGAACGGAACGGATCCACTACTGGCCGGAGCTTTTCGGGGCCAAACGGATGGGAAGTCTGTTGATGGGCGGAATGTGTTTCAGTGGAATGGCGATTGAAAATAGGCGGCTAGGTCAAAAGCGCATTAATACCGTATCGTTTTGCTAGGGCACGTTTTGGTTTTCGTATATATTTTCGACTCGTGTACTACATTTTTAAGGATCTGCTCGGAGCGGAATAAAATGTACCCACGATCATACAGGCGAAGTAATCCCTCGGCGATTGCTTCACTTTTTCCCGGAAGTGCTTTCATGCGGGAAAATGGGTGCTACGATAAAGGATTGTACGGAGGGCCAGGGAATGCGCGTCGAGCTAGCTCGGCCCAAAAGTGGAAGGATTTGTTTCCCTGATTGCTGCTTTGCTTTATGGTGCATGATGATGATGATGATGATGATTTTGGTGCGCTATTTGGGAGTATGTTTCACCTTCGCAGCATACCATTTCCGTATTGGCGAGCTGACGATCGGGGGCAAAGTTTTGGGGTTTCCCGCAGCGTTTCACTCAGCGTCTCAACGGGTTTTCCTCCGTTGTCGTTGGTAGGATGCGCACTGGGTCTAAGTGCAACGTTGCTTGTTATTTTTTCGGGGAGGTTAAAATCGGAACTTTCAGATTCGACCACCGTTCGTTGGCCATCCGTCGATACTTGCGGTCGAACGTTTCGTTTCGTTGTAGTATAAATCCTGCCACTTTTTTGAGTGGTACTTTTCCGGCAGAGTGCTTCCAGTTGGATTGTTTTTCTTTTCCTTTTGGAAGAATCGGCCAGGATGGTAGCATTGTGTGTATATATCTGACAAGCGTTTTGAGTATTGCCAAAGCAGTGGAAGTTGGATGAATTTATTTTCTTTCCCCTCTTTTTGAGTTGTAGGTGCCGGAAAGTGGCCCTTAAGGGAAGTAAGTACCATAATGATACTTGTGATAGAACCGTTTTGAACGCTTATCATTTGTATGCATCTTTAGTATTCGTCGTTTGAGCAAGGGTCAATTTTGATTATTTGTATGGTACCCTTCAAATATTATTTATTTACTGCTTTTTACTACTCTGGTGAAGCATTTCTTTTTAGGTGATATGGCAGATGTTTTATAGACATTTTATAAATGTTAACCACAGTTTTATAGACTTTTTCCACAAGGCAAGAATATCAGCAATAAAACAGTCACATTAGATAATTTTACAAAAGCAGCATATTATATCACAATTGCAGCCTCATATTAAATAATTTGAAAGACAATTTGATTACCATTCTTTCATGAAGTTGAATTTTGTAACATTGTTTTTTTTCCATATGTTTAATAATGCGTTTTATATTTGCAATTACCATACAGGACTTGGATTCCATAAAGAACTACGACCGGTGGATTTAAAATGTAGAATACAAACGTCCATAGAACTGAATTACGTAAGAAACCGATGGTTCTCGAAACACTAAACTGAACGTCATCCCAAGTAGAACTTTCTGATCGAAGTTCGAAAATCTTAACATGTTGACAGCGCAATGCCAAAACAATCAGAACTTTGATATTAAAACAGTTTTATGAAATGCAATAATGCAATTCGTTCACGTTTCGATTGTATCAATCGGCTCAGGATGATTTCTTGTTGATTTCATCGTGAGACAAGAAGTATTTTCGTTTTTCTACCATCAAAGGTGTCCTATTGCTGCCATTTCGAGCTGCTGGGCTTGCGAGAACCTTCATCAAATGTCTTGGGTTCCATATTATGTAAGGCGACAAGTATGTATCCCTTCCGGATAAAAATTCGTCACCTCAACAGGTTCTGTCCAGCCCTTCCGGGTCCGATTACCGAACCGGACTACCCGGCTTGAGCACAGAGTATTGTTAAAAATAAGAAATGGCAATCTCGTTTCAGGCATGATATGTGTGCGTCCTTGGTGCGAAGCGTTCGTCGAAAAGGTTCACGTTCTGTATTGTAAATTGAAGGTTTCGGATAAATTGTTCACGCCCAAAATCATTGGATTATCGCAAAGGAAAATAAACGCTACCAGACCCTGAATGCTGCGAGGATTTATGCCGTCCTTGGACGAAAGATGTATGTTTTCTTTTTTGCGGGGAGGGGAAGGTAGGCGATAGATAGTGACCCGAGCACAAATTGACATCGTAACAAATGGATCGTTTTTTTCTGTCACGGGGTTTTCAAACAAAGGTACAAAAAAATATAAAGGTTCTAGAAGGGAAACCCGAAAAGAAACGCTACGGTGTTGGGTGAAGCTCTTGGGGCTGTTTATTGTTTGTCGGTATTGGAGCAATCATCACCAAATGATAAAAATGACATTGAAATGTCACATTTTTCATAAAGCTTTGCGATGTCAGGGAAAACTTCGTTTTTAGGCAATAATTTTGTCATGGGCCATCTGTTTGTCTTGACAGCCTTTTTTTATATCCGTTTTCACAATCAAGCGAGGAAATGAAATTGATGGTGCTGTGTAGCATGTTTTAATCTTGTGAATAATCCAAGATTTACAATGGCTCTACGTTTCACTTATCTATTTTCACATAAATCATGTTGATGTTTTTATTCTATATCGATGAGAGGTAGCTTAAAAGCTATAATACCCCATCATCCAATTGATCAAAACAGAACACCAAAAGCATCAATCTTTAGAAAGTCCTTGTTTGTGTGATTATCTGCTGCTGTAGATTGTTTGTTTTCTTAATTTGTGCAATTTCTTATCTCGTCAGAGTTCGCGTTTTGTTCAGCAGCGTTGAACGAGTAGAAGAACATCTTCACTATCTTGATTTCACCGGAATCGGAATAAATAAACCTCTGGCTTAGCATTCTGCACTTGGCAGGCGGAATCTAGACCAAAATGGCAAACTTTCAAATTGTTGTCTGCTGGCGGAATCTTTTATTGGCATCTCCGACCGCCATTCATCCATTCGTTGCATTAGCACCGGGTGCAACACGAGCTGATTGCTTGCAGATGCAACTGCATAGTTTATGGAGTGGCGTGTGTGTTTTTTTCTTTGTTGAATGAATTTCGAGGACAGTCACCAGTACGCCTGTTGATGATAATTCCATTCCAAACCAGTTGCAATTGCATTCCTGGTGGTAGATAGTTGACGTGGTTGGATTCTTGGTGAATTATTGTGGATGAGTTTTTCGAGTGCTAAAAGCATTTTCCGTAGTTGATGTCATCAATTTTAGAGTGTAAAGAACCTATTTTGCATAGATTGTATGATATGTACTCGGTGGCAATAGGGAATAAGATAAATGGTGTGTTTATATTTGTCATGCTGGCTGGTGATTGAAAATATTTCATGTCAAAGAATGATGATTTCTCTCACAAGGTTATGTTTAGGATGATTATTTCTGGAAAGAAAGGATTCAAAGGAGGTTTTTTTCAGCAATTTAAATTATTTTCATTAAGAATGTATAGTTCATGAATATTTTCATATTAAAATATGCAAAATATTAAGTACTTTTATTCTGTAATTTTTGAAAACAAGCTGGTAATGTTTCAGCTCTTTGGCCACCAAGTACAATAGAGAACAAATGTCAACGAAGAACTGTCGACCAGGAGCGCTTTCATTCACTCTGATGTCCGTTGATTCTTCCTAGGTAGTGATGGAGTGTCGCATGCATCCAATGTACCTGCCCACACGGTGAGCACCGAGCAAGGATGCGACAAGATGTACCCAAGAACACGAATGTATGGGGAAGAGACAGCGCGCGTCAGTGATAGAATTCCTGACTATCTTCCTGATTTCTTCCTATTCCTGATTCTTACGTTTCCAACATGCTCTTACAAGATGCTTCCTTTTTTTGTCATTCACCTTCCCTTTTGAAAAGCGCTATCAACGCCCGTTGCTTCATACGGCTGCATTCTTTTATGCTTGGGGGGACTTTTGCCGCTTTTTCTCAACGGCAAGAGGCTGAAGTGTTTTTCATACTTGTGGTAACGATAAGACTCGAAGGAAGCGACCTTACACACGTTCACCTTTTGCTGTTGGTCCTCTGGCTCCTGGGACGGAAAAGTCCCCTATGCGGAGAGAAGGAAATGGGTGACATTTTCAACTCCGTGACTTCCCTTTGGTGGCTTTGAACATATAACTCTTTACGCTCGGCACTACCGGTTGTAGACGGGAAAACTCCGATTGAATGCAAGTAAAATCACTCACCACCTTCTGTACGCAGCGCATGCACACGTTTACATGCCGGTGCGCTTCAAACGCTGCGAACCTTGTCAAGAAAATATCGTTCGGAAATTTGGTGGCAAGTACGTGTTAGCTTCGATGACTAAATCATCGTGTGAGTTTGTGACGATGATGTGCTATATTCGCCCGGAATGGCGTTTGGTAAGAAACAAGTAGAACGATATTCTTATCAGGATGGTGATGAAAGTTGCAGGTGCCACCATCGTCACTCATATTACGCTGCTGTCAATGAATGACGTCAAATAATGATTGCATGTTAAGTGATTCGGTTTTGAACATGCTATTAAAACAAGTTATTATGCTTAACTGCAGTAAACGAGACTCAGAAACATTTCATATCCTTTGAAGTAATTAAATGAGTCTATCATAAAGTACATACCTATAAAAGGACTGTTTGGTTAATACTTTCTGAATTTCGACTTTAGACAAAATAAAGCAGAATAATAGATAACTTATAACTGATTTTTGGATAATGCAAAATACCATTAGATCTGATATTTTTCCCTGTACACTGGGTATTTATGCTCCAGTCATACTCGCTCGAAGGGGAGATATAAAAGCCACTAATCGATTTAATTTGCGCAGCTTTCTTGCCACATTATTGCTTCCAAGCGTGCCTCTCACAGACCTTAAATTGGTGGTGTGTTTAATTTATAGATTTCATAATTGATTCTAAAGATGATATGTAAGATGTACATGACTCCCTGACTGATGTAGACCGAAACAGATATGCCTACGGTGCGATCGCTTTACGCGAGCCATTTGGTATTTGATTGTGATGTGAACCATCAACAACGAGCTTTAGTTACCATCATTTTCATTTCACCTACCACGATCGCCAAAAAGCCGTTCAATTTATCTAACCACAATCCAGCCCTTCAAGCGAGCGAGTGTTTGCCTTCCTACACATTTTGCCACAGCTGGCAAAATCGTTTGCCCCGGCCATCGAAGAAGCGGCTGTGTGGGCTGATATGTTATTTATTTTCCTAACGTGCTTCAATTAAAATAAATTATGGCTGGCTCGGTTCCGGCGGGCACTTTATGAGGGAAGCGTTAAACCGTGCGTATCTCAGATTTTGGGGCCCACCGTGGGCACCGTTTCGTCTGTGATGTAAAGCAGCCCCAATATTGGGCAGCTATGTTTGGCGTTGGAGTTTGGCGCTTTTGCAACGAGGCAGGATTTCGTCGTACCTTACGGTACACAGTGAATCTCGGTAAAAAGTTGGTTGCGGTTATGGTGGTTTTGGATACAGGAATGAAACCAAAAAAGTTTTAATGTTTCACAAGGCTACGAATCGATTGCCGAACCAACGGCGCATCTCCGGTCTTGGCAAGCTTCTCTCGGCGCGGAGTGTTGTGAAAATGTTTGTCATCTGCTTAACAACAAACAGTAGGTGCAAGCAAACAAGAAACCAAACCACCTCTTACCCATTGAACCTTTGCTAGCGGGATGAAAGTAGATAAATTTACAACCTATCAGCCAGTGTAAGTTATGGTGCCGCTGGAAAGCCCATCCCTGGGCTGATCTAGGGTGAGAAGAGGTCCGACCGAAACGGTGATGTCCAAACTATGCATAGTGGTGCAAGAGCAAACTCCAACATGGACAAAACAGATCATAGATTGTATTTTTGAGATTTTTCACAAGTTTAAATGTTAGTTCTACAAGTTCTTCACGTACAAGCTTTGTCGAGTTTTTTTCTACTTTATTTTATAAAAATTAAACTAATCTAATTTTCTTTACTTTCTCAAGATAACTTCATCAATATAAGGTATTTTAACCTTATAGAAATATATAAAAAGGCGCATAAATCATGATTTACTGCTTTGCTCTTGCTCTTTGTGGTACGAGAAAGGTGTTGCCATACTTGTGGTAACTTAGAAAGTGAATTTATTTTTCTCACCTTCCGAAAACCCCAAATTGACCATTTGTTCGTGTTGCGCCTTTATAGAATCGTTGGAAAATGTATGGATTATACACGGTCACACAATCGTTCCTGTTTTCCGCACCATTTAACAGCCCGTTGACGGGAAAATAATTTATCGAATGATGTCCTGCCTAGACCAACGCCATTATACCGCACTGTACAGTCTGAGGCCATATTTTGCCAGCCAGAGTGATGCTATAAATAGAATAGCTGTAGCTGCAGGACGCTGTTGTTCAGTCGGTGGTCGGAGTTGAATCCTGGCCAAGTGATACATCGCGTAACGCGACCACTCGAAACCCCGTCTGACAGACGTACAGCTGAAAGCCTGTGTTATTTACAGTCGTTATCAATCCTGATGGTGGAGTAAGAAGGAAGGAATAGAGAAGGAAGGGGGAGTTTATTCGGTTAGGCAGGTGTTGCATTTTCCCTAAGTATGTTCGAATCACTACGTGCGTATGAAATGCGATACGCAGCAGTCCCATCCCGGCAGGGAATGAGAATGTCGGCAAGAAGTAACTGATTGTCGTTAAACGTGATGCTGAGTAGAAGGAGTGTATGTGTGTGCGCGCGCGAAGCTCTATGGATACCCCGTGGGGAGTGATATTTGCAAATTGATATGATGTCATTTAAAATTGTTTGTGTTTGCTAGAGCGATTTAAATGATTCGAGTTAGAACAGATCTTAGGATAAAAAAGTTGATAATCGTCATTCTATGTAAAGCGATCCTTAGTGTATACAACCAAGATAAAAACCCATTATAATGTCAGTTAAAGCTAACTCTAACTCATACTTCTTTCTTTGTTTTTCTCCGCATGTTTCTCCAACAGTTGCAAAGCATCAGGTTGTTGCGTATACCGAAAAGTCCCAGGACAAACATGAGTCACGTCACATTCAGCTCGTGCGGGAGTACGGCTTTCATCCTCGATCGAAGGTACAGGTCGAGGATGGTGCCCTGCTGCCGCGCAAATTCGAACCCTTCCCCGACGACATGTACGGCCGACCGTTGGAAGAAATCGATAACTTCATCTACGAAGAGGTAAGTGCTGTTACCCACACACGCACACCGGTGGCGGGAATGGTGGTGTTTGATCCCCTTAACAGGTGGTTTGGGTGTTTAGTGCCCACTTTAAATTGTGCTATTTAAAAACATTGTAATAGGTTGTGAGCACCATAAACGGTACGTTTCAATTATTAAAAATCATGAATAATATCGTGCAATGGAGGCGCAAATTGTCGGTGGAGGCGCCTGGTACTTCACGTTAATTTTTTTTTTCTATTTGCGGAGCATGTTTGGTGTTACGTGATAAAACACACATACATACAGGCAATCTAACCAGAAAAGAGTATATATAAATACGGTGCGTAGATATGACGCGTGTTTAAAATTAAATTTTTCGTTTTCCACAAAATGTCCTATTCCTTCGGGATACCGTGCTTTCTTGTTAACATTAGAAGCTTTTTTTTATTACCAGCTTGTTAACCATTGTGTGATATTCCTGTGTCGAGAGGGTTCGATGTTTGGTGCCCGCTTCGCTTAACGTTCTGTCGTATGCAAACAAGCAACTTCCGAACTGAATTTCTAATTAATCACCTTTCCCACACCCACACATACAAACACACACAATACCGAAGAAAATACCCCGTCTCTGTGATGGTTCGGCGCAGAAGTTGAATAGCTTTAGTAGGTATGAATTGTTGTGTTTCGTGTTGATTTTTTTCATTTCCCCTTGAAAAGGTGAAACTGAGCCTACGGCTGGAACGATTGGTGGGCCGTGGTGGAAGCAGGGGGAGTTTGCAGGGAAGTTTCCTTTTTCCACCGGGTCGTGATTTATGATAACTCACGTATTTCTACCGTGGACCGTAAGGTTCAATATCAACAGGACACCGTGTGTGCCGTTCGCCGTAAGCCGTTCGCTGCCGCTTGTTGCTTGTTAATACCTTAAATGATTTTTATTCCACGATGGCTGTCGGATTGGCAATGGCAACGTACGGTTGGTTCTCTAAATTTGGTACTTGGGTTTCACGCTATTCTTTTATGTATTAGGATTTGAGGGCAGCTAACGGGCCAGCGAAGAACGTTGCTACTCTAGAGGTTGGTGTTTCGTTGTTTTGATTTTACCATTTGGCTTTTCTTTTTGTTTTCATATTCCAGTCAATTGTTCACGATGTACCGATGGCACAATTTACAGCTGAATGAAAAAAGGTTTCGGAAAGTTGAATTAATGGAAAATAAACATTAAAACTCATCAACACACAAGTCACGTTCGAATCGGAATCTGTTGAGTGTTAATGATAATGGGAAATGAAATCAAAAGCTACTGACCATTCAATAAAAAATATCATCCCATTAAGCGTTAAGATCCATTCTGTAATGATGCTACTGCGAGAAAACAAACCCGCTAATGATTATTGGTTTCATATAGCAATGCTATGAAACAGAATTTCATTACGGTCGAATGTTGTTAGATTTAATTATTTGTAAATAATACCTATCAGTATCAGTTCTTCAGCTGTGTTTAATAGAAATTCCTTTTTATTAAATGTATTGTGATAAATAAATGATTTTCATATAACATTAATCGTTATCGATCACTCCCGGGTATTTACTGATGGTAATACAGTAAATTGTCAATTAAGGAGTTAGTTGGTTTTCCATGAAAGGGATTCGCACGAGCGATCCTCATTTTTAGTTGCAAAGTTTTCCATTACCCATGTTACCCCACAGGGGGTGCTCCAACAGATGAAACCGTACCGTATGTGTGTAATTAAAAACCAGTTTTCTAGCACAATTAATTAAAATAATTTTACAACGAGTTATGACATTAAGCGAGATCCCACGAGCATAAACAACGGAAACTTTGTCATGGTCATGCTTAAAGAACGGAAAGCAAGAAAAAAAAACAGACAGCTTAACAGATACACCTCTATCCGGGCGAGCTTAGGCGGTTGGGTTCGAGCAGATGGAAAAAAGGACCGACCAGCAGCAGCCAAACATATGGTGGTGGTTCTACACCGTACGGACGCGCTCTTGGTTACCGTTAGCATTCAAGCAAGAACTATCCACCCTTAAGCGTCTCCGTTTTACACGAGCCCTTTTCGAACCGGATGGCGTTGAGGTAGTTTTTCCACTATCATTTTTCCTCCACACGCTCACGCCCGGCCAGTGGCCGGGGGTTTCCGTTTCGGTCGCATTTGCCCGGGGCCAATGCAAAAGGGTCTTACTCGTTATCACATTTTCATTACCCACTGATATCCTCTCTCATTATGCTGGCCGCAATGGGGCGCAGCCGACGCTGGCTTCCGACAAAATGTTTCCTTAATCTCCGTTGATACTATCGAATCGTAATTGTTAATGAACACGTTTCTCATATCCCCTAACGATTTTTTCAGCAACCCGTGGAAAACCGTGGAGACGATTCGAACTATTATTTTTACAAATTGTTTCCAATCTGATTCTCCGGGGTGCAAGGGTACACGGGAGCTAAGATAGGTGGGTTAGGGAAATTGTTTCCTTTCTTTCGTCGATTACATTTTTCAATCTCATCGACCGGAAAAAGGTTCCACTGACAATTGCGCTCCGAATCCGACTTTATTTGTGTGTCGAATCCGTAACAATGTCAGCTACCAGAGGATAAATGAGGAAGGTTTTTTTCTCTCCTCTCGCTGACGTTGTTACAATTTAAATCAACCCACAAACGGTTTTGTTTTTCGGAAAGCAACATGGCTCGGCAGAGAATGAAACAAAATGGAAAAGGTATATAAATGAAGCTTTCTAGCTAGCGCAGTGGCGAATACAAAACCCAAATGCTTTATCCAGCGACGTGCAAGAATAAAGATTGGTAGGATACGTTTTTAGAAGTCTTTTTTTTTATTTGTTTGGTAATGATTCGAAAATGGAGTGGTCTCCATCCACTGTGCACTGTTTTTCCGATGAAGATGATTGCGGGGGATGCGGTAATTTCGTTTTTTTTACTACTGTTGATCAGTAGACACAGTTGAGCAACTGTCCCAAACAATGTTGTTACTTGCACACATTGTTCCCTGTTTATGACCGTTTCAGTTGCGCGGAGAAAACACAATCGGTGACCTCATTTTATTCTGTTTTGTTTATGTTGTTTTAGATAGTTGTCGCTTTGTTTCCTTCCTTCCAGTGTTTTTTTTGTTACTTTTTAACTCCTTTTTTCGAACAGTGGCATTGTTTGACATTCCGTCAAATGTCGCTTATTGCGTTGCGGTTTCCATCTTCCTGGTGGTCATCTTTCTCGTCAATGAAACCTTGTATCACAATATTCCCCTCTCAAAACTTTCGCTTTATTCATTTTTTTCACCTTCTCGAAATGGTGCGCTCCTTAATGGAATGGTTCATTTTTCATCCCTTTAATTATGCTTGAGAGGGGCGCGGGCGTTTTTACGTGTGTGTTACCACGGGTGACAACAGCGAGCTCAGGCTACTTACGTACGTACGCGCACCGTGAGCATGAATCATAATTATTTTATGGCCAACCCTTCCTCAGCTGTTCGGAAAATAGGCCACCAAGAATTGGGCCTTTTCCGGTTGATTTGGTATAGGGAGCGGACGTTGCGGTGGAAAATGGACCGAGCGTTAAAAGGGTTCCTGCTTCATGCACACATACATACCTCAAGCTCAACCAAAGCTATTTTTCATCAACCGGACCCTGACGGTCGTACAGAGAAGGAAGGCTCATTATGCTACAATAACTACCATGCCATCCGTGTCCTTTTATACCTGGGCTATTAAAGTGGGAAACAAGGAACTTTGGAAAATGTTTCCGATCTGCACGATGTCGCTGATCTACGCTAGTTAGAGTAATTGTGGTGCAGAGTAGCAAACTAAAATAAAAAAGACAACAAGAATGAGTGAAAGAACATGGGAACAGATATCACCCTCTCAACCAGCACTCATGATATTTAATCCTTCCTTTTTCCTCATTTGTTTCGAATTTTCTTGGAGCGCCTTCCCCGGGAGCATGGAACGACTTTTGGGACAAGCGCGTGCCCAACGAACTGGTGCGTGTCCGCATGTTTGCTTCCCTCCGTAAACCCCAGGACGTGCCGCTCATAAACTCATCAAGCCCCTGTTTGAACGCTGACCTTTAGCGCATGATATTAATTTTCACCTGTGCGTCACGTTGTGCGCCACGAAGTTCGTGGTTTCAAGGCAAGGAGAGGCCCAAAATAATTTGCTTAATTATGGGAGGCTTTGATTTTTCGCCGTCGGCGGCACGTATGTCCTACCGCATCGGGTGGGAATTTAAATGTGATGAACGTGTTGACGTTCCGGGAAACGCCTTTACTAGAGCAAGGTGAGATTATTGTTCCTACCCTTAGGATAATCAATATTCTATGCGATGTATGAAGTGTGTTGAATCTAGTCAAACAAATTGAAGGCATACGAGGTTTAATTAAGAAAAGAAAGTATTTTTTTACTTGAGATGCATTTAAATTATGTCACGTGTCTCGTTTAAAGTCAGTGAAAACGCGATTTTTTATCATGGTTTTTCGTAACAGGGAAACTTTTGTCTTGCGGATTGCATACTTTTAGGCGAATTGTTTTGGTGTTGGAAAGAAATGTATGCTGGTAGATCTTTAAGGTCACAATATTTTTTACTCATTATTTCAAGGTGTAGAGTTTATGGGATTGTAAGTACACATAGGTATTTCGATAGTATTTGATTTGAAGCGTGTTTAGTAATTGGTTTCGTAATTTTTTAAATGGCACAGTAACATAAAAATAATTTGTCTACTTTCCAAACTCTTTCCGCTTCCAAAATATCAGTCTTTAACTTTTTCTGTGTGTGTCCTTCAAGCTACACGTTCGTCATGTCGCTCATGTTCCAATGAGCAGCAAAAATGATCAAATTAATATGCATTATTAAACAGAGTTACTAACCATCCACCACCGTGAAGGTTGGCCGCAAGTAAACGGTCTCGAAATACCCAACAGACGTAATTAACAATTAGAAACGCGAGCAAAAAAAGAAAAGCAACCCTACACCCGTCGGAAGTTTTTTTTTCCAAAATTTGCCTTCGAAGAGCTTGCAAGCAAGTAAATAGCTTAACGTGTCACGGTCACTCACGTTCGCGGTGCTGGCGTTATTGCGGGGGAGTGATTCGGTACACAGAAACGAAGTTGTGTGATTCGCTGTGAAATTGAACCAGACAGCAAACGCTGTCCCCAGCATATGGCCATGATGACGTGCGGTGTGTTTGGTAACAAATAAAACCCCTCCGGAGGTAAAATATGTTGACCACTGTGAGTGCTTCAGCTGGAAATACCCTCTCGGTGTAAAAAAACATAACAAAATAAATGAAAGGTCCGTTAAAGGCTATGAGTTTTGGAGCAGTTGGTATGGAAAGTTGGCCCAAAACTAACAATTTATGATACTCCGGTGGGTGTAATGGATGCCGGTGGCGCCTGTGGAAAATTTCATCCACTAGTGCCGTTGGGAATAGGTGGCCGGAGACCTGAACACCGACATTTGGGGAGCGAAATTGTACGGGGTGTGCTGTGGAAAATTCAAGGTAGGAAAATTCAAACTGTTGATGTACGGAATTGCTAAAAGCGTTTTGGCACTTTTTGGGCACCGGGCTCGGGTGGTTTATGTTCCGATGTCTATTGCAATAGAACCAAACCGTTTGTTTTTCTTTCATAGTTTAAAACACGGTACTTTACAGACCATTTGCATTGGTAGAGTATACTTTAGATGTTTTTTTTTTTTGTAAATTGGTGGCAATTTACCCATTTTACCTATTTTAGGGCAATCGTTTGGCGCTCTATTGACCAAAGGATTAAGTTCGGCATTTGTACAGCTTTATTTCGAAAAGAATTTAGTTTTGATCTGCATGAGAAAGGATTACAATAAAAGTGCTTCTCCTAATATTTCTTCACCAGAATTTAAGGTTTTGCTAAGTGATTAGCAAAATGGATTTAAAGCATATTACCAAACTTATTGTACATCTTTCTAATGATTTAATGATGATTCCTGTACCTTCTAATTTATCGAATATTTGAAACCAGTCTTTAATTTTCACCTAAAGATAGCATTCTAGCATCACATGTTAGAAAAGAAGGAGAGTCTTCGCCTTATTTACAGGTAGCTTACAAAATCGTGATCAGCAAGATCATCACAGCGATGTTTGCTTCCCTTTTATCTACTCGTGCCTCATCCCCTAGCTCCAGCACTTATTGCAACAGCCATCCCGCGCTTCACCTCACCGTCACTGGACACATAGAGCATCCGTAGCCACGAGTATGAAGCGAAGGGTGTATGTGTGCGTGTGGATGTGTGATGGTTTCAGGTTGCACTCACGGCACAGTTACAGAATATAGATGAGATTTTAATAATAAATCGTTTCTTTGCGCCCCACGCTGGTTTGGTAGGTGCAGCAAGCGAGGTTTGTGCCGTCTGGTAGCGAAAACAGCACATCACTGACTAAAGTCCGAATATTTGCCAGATTCAAAAAGCGTTTCCCAAAAGCAGCAAACAGAGATATAAAAACTGCTTGCTCAGTGCCCATGGCAAACTTTACTGGCGGCTACACACGAGAACGGTGCGTTATCGGCGTGTGTGGCAAACCGTGTCGTTTCACAGGGGCATGGGTCGAATAAGCTCGGAATGGTAAATAAGACGCCCATGCCCACATAGCCCAAGGTAAGGTTTCTTTTTTTTTTATTTTCCTTTCACCTTTCGGACACTTTCTTCCGTGCGATGCATTAAGGCTGATGTGGAAATGAGAACCTGTACGGCAATGAGTTTCGTGCACACAAGGAAGCATTTGTGTGGATGTTAAGCTAACCTTACGTGTTCTGCCACATGGAACGAAAAGTCCAAATAAAGGAAACGCATCCAAGCATCCCCAAATGCTGGTTTCCCTGTTACACACAGACACAAACGCTTGTCTCGCGTTCCTACATGGTTGGCACATCCCACAATGGAAGATGAAGAATGAGGCACCTTCTTGGGCTTCCATTTCGGACGTTCCCTAAAAGCAAAACAAATTGAAATCCATCCCGCCTTCGGAACGCCCTTAGAACACGGCAAACGCTCCTGAATGGCTGCAGAAATAATCAAAACCAGTGCACAACCTGCTGTTGATGCAGCGAAAATGAGAATCTTGTTTTGTTCGGCTGACTGTTGTTATCCTTAGCTGGTTCATCGAAAGACTATCGAGGAACTGTTTTCGCACCGGGCAGTAGAGCATACCGTGGACGGTGAGATGTAAACAGTGGTTGACGTAGTGACAGGAATGATGCCTCCTTTTTTTTTAGTGAGAAATAACTCGTTGCATGTCGGTGGCGTGGCGAGGGCATGGCGCCAACGAAAGGGGGAATAATATTTCCAAGTAGAAGGCGAACTGCCAGAGAACTGTCGGAGCTTGAGAACGTGGCTGTTATTAGGGTTTTTGTTCCCTCGGTGCATTGCACTGCTGCACAGTGTCTATTGCACTTACTTTTCGTTCAGCATTCAACAACGGGAGAAAAAATGCTTTGCAAGCATTTACAAAAAAAACATATAGTGGAATTGTTTAACAGTTTCAAAATGATAAAAAGCAATGTTTTGCAGTCTGTGCGACAATAAATGTTACTAGAAGGAAGAAAAACAAATCTGTTGTTTTGTTTTGTTGCATAAAAGTTACGACTTTGACTGTCACCGGTTGGAACAATTTCAACATTGTTTCGGGCGATGTTTTATGCTCTTTTTTCTAGTTTGTATATTGTAATAAAAATCCAACTGCGAAACAGTGTAGGAAGTGATGACAGAACTGAAACAACTTTTTGTCTGCCTTTTAAGTGGATTGTACATGAATTGCTTGAATGGTGTTATTGTTCTATTTTAAGGTAGACCAAACGATTTTGCAGTAGTAAGTTATAATGGGTTTAAATTCTATCAGAGCTACACTAACTAGCACATTTGACACCTTGAAGAGCTTAGAAAGGGGAGTGAAAAGTAGTAATTGCATACTTTTAGGCGTTGGAAATTAATAACACAAGCTAAGAATTTTACAGCTCAGCTAATAAAATCGCCGTCCTTTAGGTTTTAAAACCCTCCAGTAAAACAACATTGCATATCTAATATCATTTCACAAGCCCTATCTTATCCTTCAGTAACCTCCTCATCTGCCAGTTTCTTTACAATGTATCAAAAGGTGTAATACTTCTGCTGCTGCTTGCAGGTGAACATGAACGTTAGCTTATGTTGCTTTCCGGTGATGGGTCTACCGATACGATTATAATCAATTGATTCAACCTTACTTAACGTTCCTTTATCCAACAAAGGAAAACTCCTTTTCGACGAACGATAGCGGCGATAAGCATTTCGATGAACCGAACCATCTGCCTGAGACATACACTCGCACTCACACATACAAAGGCCAATCGTCGAGGAGGAACTGATGCGAGCATTTTCTATCCAACATTATGCTCGACCCAGACCAGCTTATTTCCTGCCTTCAGCTGTACGGAGCTGTCTGCTCCCGAACCACACACTCCTGCTATCTTCACCATGCTCATTTCTTTCCGCGCGCTGACCGCATGCGGTACTTAACTTAATGATGGCTTCAATTTCCGTATCTGATCGTAACTGCTTCCGGGTGCGATTGGGAACTTCGCAGCCGAAAGGGGTCCTGGTCCTCCTCGCTCATCATCGGCAATCGTTATTTAAGGGCTCACCACGCCCTTACCACAGCCACATGCACCACCGTACGCTGTAGCACGGTGACGTCATGACGTCATGAAAAGAGAAATTGCGGAAGGAAGCGATTCGATGAGCTTGCTCTAGTGACGGTGTCGGTATACCTTGGCCGAGCCAAAGTAGCAACTACAAAGGAGCTGTATCGGTCATGTGGCGATAAGGAGCGAATGTATGCTTACTTGCAAGCTCACTCAACAGTTCACACAGCTCACAGTGGTTGGTCATTTTCTTCCGGTGAACGGAAATAGAGTGAAGCGGTTGTGAGAAAAGATGCATAAATCAGCCGCAGCATTGCACCTTGTGTGCAAACTATTTACAGCACAAAATGACTGCCTTGTTTGCCTTCGGATTCGTTCCATTGCTACTTCCTTGACGACGTGAGCAGTGGCATAATTTATCGAATCACTTCCTGTCTCTGGGAAGCTATTAATAGTCGCAAGAAAAATGGTATTGTAAAGCAAGTTCTGAAGCACCTTTCTTCGAGACTGGTCATTTTTCTTAAAACTTCCCAAAGAAATTATACAGCCATCGTGCAAAGCTAATGCGCGTGAAACGTGATAAACCGTGTGCCACATTTACCGACCGCTCGGAGTAGTTCCCCGTTCCGGTGGGGTTCCATTAGCACCTTCGACGCGCCCGCTGACATGAGGCGACCCAATTATCTCGTTCACTCGCATTTCCTTAAAGGGCCTTTTTGGCGTGGCAGCACCAACCGGGACGTGATTTGTTTATACAAAAAGAGTTGCCGCTCATGGCAGGCGGATACGGCGGTGTGGCGGACGATCGCACCGTACAATGGTACGCTTGTTTGGAACGGAAACGTGATGTTTCCATCATACCGTAGCCTTAGTACAATGCGGTGTTTGTGCTCGAGTATGAAGGAAGCAGAAAAGAATTGGTTGTAATTCCTTATAATCTGGTAAACATATTATCTCCGGATAGACTGAGGTAGCAAAAGGCGACTGCTGACACGAATATTGATGAATCGAAAATTCAGCAGTTTTTTTTTTTGTAGCCTTTCTTCTGTGCGGAGTCTTAGAACACCGTCAGAATGTGCGTCAGAGTGTCGGGATTAATCAAAAAGCTTTGACTCACACGCTTCTTTCTATATGCTCTCACTTTCTTTCTACGTAAGCACATATTTAGTCGTGTGGAAATGATTGATGGTAAGATTAAACGGTTGTAGATTTATGTAATCGTTGTTACCAGCTGTGTCTCAATTACTGTGCAAGGAGGCACAAAAAATACTTTTACCTAAAGCATTGCAAAAGTTACACTTTAAAGTGATAATGCTTTAAGGACCAGGATAGCACACATGTAATGTGCCATTCAATGTAGTTTTAAAGAAGATAAGGATATCTTTTTTTTTGCTATAGTTCACTCTTAGCAAACGCTCATCGATGTGCCTTAATCGACTAGAACGCGTTGCGGGGTTGCATACTATCAGGCGTTTATAAAATTTCTTCCCTTTTGTGTGTTACAAGACAAGTCCATTTCCCACCGGAGTATCCTTTGTGTCGTAGTTTAAAATTGGGAAAATGCCTTCATTCTTCGGTTCTTTGTCCTTGTCCCTTTCTCCTGCGATGGTTTAATCCTGCCGTTTTCCCCATAAAGGGATTCCTAGACAACGGTGCAGGATACGCGCCGGTCACGAAGCAAAAATATCCCTCGGGGCCTATCATTTCATCTATTCAACGGTACTGTAGGTGATGAAAACTTATTCAGCATCATTTCGTTTTCCTGGGAGAAAGTTTGGCAAATTGATGGGGCACATTTTGGAATGATATTTCGTAAGACGGAGGTTGGTTTAGCGCGAAATAGTCCACAAATTCTTCCTAGTTTGAATCGTAAACAATTTCGTTTCGTTAAATATATTATCCCTTCGAATTTGGGTATCATCTACGCATATTCCTTGCGGTTACAGACCCAATTTCGGAGGTCAATTTTGTTGGAGAACTTTTTATTTTGGTCGGACTCGTGATGACTTTCATAATTCTGTTTGTAAGCAAGCGATGGAAAACACATTTTTTGCTCATCTTTGTTTGTACGCAATTCACATCCACTTTATCCGCGAAACTCTGAGCTTACTTTTATTTACCGAATGTTCTTGTGCGTGTTTTGTTTGACGTTTGAAACCCAGTACGGTGAATGTCTGGTTGCGACAGACCGATAAAGCGATTCTTTCCTCACAATCTGGTGGGGACCTTCTTCAGTGACTCCAGCAGGGAGAATTGTGTAAAATCGTGCTCAACAGCCGGTGTGCTGTTGGTATGTGGAACTGTAAATCCTGTAAAAAATGGCACGCAATTTTTCGCTGTCGCCCCCTGCTTTTTTGCATTCGGGATAGACAGATAGCGTACCATTTGAATGCAAAATATAAAGTCATCACGTGAATCTGTCCCGGCTGTAGGCCGAACAAAGATGCGCAGTGAAGAGTGTGTGTATGTGTGAGTTCCAGATTGTTTTATATTCAAGGATGCAAAAGAATTTCTTTCTGGTACCGGTAAGTTGTCTTTCTAAAGCTCAGGTTTCTTTTTAGTATGTACGAGTCTTTTCACGATTGTGTCGTTGTTTCCTCATTGTCTTCGAATGTTACGTGTTAATGGTGGAATGTCAAGGTGAAAATCATGATTAACTTTTTATTTTACCTTATCGTTGCTTGTAACGAGTGACTTACGATGTTTAAAGTACGTTTCGTAATGATGGAATATGTTGTTATATTTCTGGGAGTTCAGGGAACAGAGAATAGAGAATATTTTGAAGTATAGTCTAACAATTTTCCCTTTTGGTACGTAACTCCAGACACATTCCACAACCAGCACCATCGATGGTTGCTTCAAACAGGCATCTATCCCATGCACAATGGCTTCGCCAAAACAAGACCGGGATAGGCAGTCTGTTTCACTTCATTCGCCGGTGCCATCCCATCGTCCATTATCACATCCCGTGTCCCGTGGTTTTACTTAGTTGATGAAAATAGAGCGAAAGTTTTTCCGCACCAAAAGTGTCGTCTGGAACGGGTGCTACAAGCACCCTTGAGCATCGTCAACCATTGTACCGTGCAATTTGTGAGCTAAAGTTTGCTGCACTCGCTAGCACTCCATCGCTGGTGGATAATCCACAACCGGCGTGGAGTGGAGTTTGTCTTTTCGAAAAGAATTTGCTTGCGCCTGCCCGTGCGGCCAGGACGGATACGAGAAAATATGGGAACGCTTTTGGGGATGCTAAAACAATGAACATTATAAGACCGGCTGTGAGTGGTTTATGTGGGGCTGAGTTTGTGAGATTTGTACGATGTAGGGAGACGGTCTTATCGTTTGGTACTTACTTTTCTACTTTGTCGTTTTCTGCACTGAGATGGGACGGGCATAAACATCTACAGGACAGCAATACTGGTAGGCAATTGTGAGGTTCTCATACAGATAGGCGAGACTATTATCGCTTCTTGCCTTACTGACCTTTTATCCATTGACCTTCCGGGGCAAGGGGATATTATTCAGCACACACACACACACACACACACATACATACAACAGAGTTATTTAGCATAGGATGTTGGCTTTTATCCTGCCGACAAAGCCTCACCAAGATTTGAATGTTGCGCTCCTAGCTCCTCCTCAATTGATGTTGAACAATGCAAATAACTGCACGATTGCTAATAAGTTAGGTATTGCCGGCTTGCACAACCTTCACGCTCGTGCACACAATTAAGCCCTTGCGGTGTTTGTGGATGCAACAAAACACTGCCAGGCGTCTATCTATCGGAAGTTTGTTGTCTCAAACTGTGTTGATTTATTTGTTCTATAAACTTGTGCTCACACGGGCACGGGTCAAATCGTTTGTTTATATTTTGTAGAACAACATTGAGTAAATGTCATATGCTCTGTAGAACATTGTTCATGATTTGTAGTGCACTACTACCATTGGTTGCCTGAGAAAATAGTAAATTGTGTTAAATTGATTAATTGTAAAATGAGTCGATAGATGTATTTTTTTTCAGTAGACTTAACAATAGCTTGGATTTATGTACATGTTAACAGAGAATTTCAAAGTGCATTTAGTCACTGATAAATGAAAATTTACAGTAAAAGCTCAATATTGCATTACATTTTGCATAAATTTAGGAGTTCTGTCATTATTTCTATAACTACTTGGGGAAATTGTACTTAATATATCATTTTCTTCCTCGCTATAACAATCATGCCGAATGAAATATTAGAGTCGTAAATCCTCATGATTTATACATCATTTCGTTTAAGCAATTGAGTCAACCTCTCAGCTATACATCTAGTTTTCGCATGATTTTTATCGTGAAAAAGCAAGTTTAATCAACCAGTTACAAAATAAGCAAGCATATTTGAAACATTGGTTGTATTGTTTTCAACACGATCACATGAATAAATGGAAAACAAACGTACGGAAACATGATTGATGACGAGCGAAAGTAAAACTAAGTGGCACAAGAAATTCTGCATTGTCGATCAAGCTAACGATTGTTTTTTTTTCTACTTAAAGTGTCGTTATGGTACAGGATTCTGTTGGTTTAACTTAACTTTACAAAAGTAACCATTTTCAATCCGTCAACCGCCATATTTACCCGTCATGCCCGCTGTGCTCATATCGTTAACGCCTTTTCACTTGGAAAGTTCGGCCCTAATCTTGTCACTTCACAACCTACAGTTCGTTTTTTGTGTGTGTTTTTGATGCTCCATTCTAGTATGGGAGTGGATTTGGGTGTTGTGTTTGTACTAAGCGCGGGCGTGTATGTGAGTGTGCGTGAATATTTACCTTCCCGGGTGTTGTCGCATGCAAAAAGGGCCAACGAAACCGGCCTTTCCCATCATAATGTTTGATGAAACACAAAGTTTATCAAAAGTTTAGAGACGGAAACGTCCTTGACGGGGTGCGTCACTACGAAGAGACCAACGGCAAAATGATACATCGAACCGTAATTTGTCCTGCTGAATCTCCAATTGCTGGGAGTTTGGAATTGGGGTCTGGGGTAAGATGATGAACCAGACGGAGTATAATTTTTCACCCTAAGCTTTCCGTGTGCTATCTTGATGTAGGGCACACCTTTCCCAGCACAGTGAGCACAGTATTGCGGATGAGGTTGATGTGAACCGTACGCCTCATCGTGTCTGCACGCGTGGGTTAAGATGGTTGTGTTTCGGGTGACGTGAACTTCTTAGCGCTCGATGGAGAACGCTGAATGCAGGATTTTTTGAACCTAACCGGAACCCATCCCTCACGCGCCTCGGGAGTGTTCAAGCCGTGCTGACGTAGAACACGAACATGAGATGCCTTTCCGACATCGCGCCGGAATCACCGTCCAAATGCTATCTGACAAATTGAGTACCATGGTGTTCGATGATTTATAGATAGCGAGACCGAGACTGAAGCCGAACCGAAGGTCGTGTTTCCCTTGGCAATCCCGGGAGAGTGTGCGGATCGTTATAAATCTCAATGTTTGCTCGTACACCACGGGCCACGGAAAGCCAACCGGTGACGGGTGACAGAATCCTTGCGTTCGTTAATGAACGTGTCTCGATGAAGAGTCTCCATGGGAATGTAGAAGGGTTAGGGAGTCTCGTTCGTACATCATTAAACAGGATATCGAAAGCGATGTCGGCGTTGTGATGTTGTCGGTCAGTCGATGCGCGCAAATTTGCTTTAAGGCAGCTTATAATTTTAATAGATGTGGGTGTGTTTCAGCTACCAGTGTTGTATTAGTTTACCTTATGTGATGAAACATATTTCCCAAAGCAGAATAAATAGGGTGTAATTAACGAACTTTAATGAATCATATTTGCGATGCTTATGTAACAAACCTTCCTCATCCACTTCCATCTAATCAATATTTTTAATGAAGGATGAATCACAGCCAGGAAATCCCTTTCAGCAAAAGTTTAACCCCTATTGAGTTAAACTTGCCAGTGAATAGTCTCCAATAACTTGCCCAAATGCTAACCTTATGATACCCTATTAAAAATGATTTCATCACTATGAGCTTTTGGTGTGATTCGCATCAGCAAGAGTTTCATTTCATTCCCTGCAGGATAGGATGTCAGCTGTTGTAAGCTTCAAAGTTTAGCATTCGCGGCACACTGACCTCATAAGCTGATCACGGTGTCACTCGTGCATGCAGCGGACCGTCCACCCAGGGCAAACTCTAATCTACCCCAATTTAGGGCTTTGATCAAAAAACCAAACTCCACTTCAACTTTAACCTTCCGCCACTGTATGGATCAGTGCGTTCGAGCAGTTTTGGTGCGCAGCGTGCGGTCATTCACTAATGCGAGCTAGGGTTGAGCAATGAGCGACTGATGATGGGAACCGCCGTGTGGAAACTTTCGCTAATGAGGCTTACACGCCGAAAATGAGAAAGATTGTTGCAATTTAATTAAATTAAGATTTAAGGGTGGCAGCCGGGGCAGAACTTAAATTTCGAACGGACGAGGCTCAAGGTATTAGGTTGTTCTTGGCGCAACCTATTTTGAAGGTCAAAATATTGGACTTATTGGTAAATATTTTAATTATGAAACAAAATGTATTTTGCACTGAACTATACTCGAGAACTCTTAAATTCGTTTAACGCCTAAATATATGCAAACAGTCCTAAAAAATGGTATAATAGGATCGTTGGTTTGTGAGAAATTTGTAAAGTTAAACACAGACACACCATTTTTTTATGGTCTACAAGTGCTGGATTAAGGCATTCCAGATGGAGCTTTTAAACCAAATTTTGGTCGATCTAGTTTGTTCTGTGACAGCAAACACAAACCTTCGTCGCATCACAGAAGCATGCTTTTCATAGTTTTTCCATGTCCATCTAACGTTATCGACACATCGTGTGCCGCTCTTTTATCATTCCCTAGTTGTCAGAAATAGCACTGAAATAGTATACACCAAACAAAATAATAAAAAAAACCACACAGAAATGTTCCATCAATCTATCCGTTCGCAGAAGTACGACCTCACCCTATTGCTGCATGTCAGTGTTTCGCCTGCATTTGCATCCGGAGGGAAAGCGTCTATATTTGCTTATGGTTTTCATATCGTTCCAGTGCTTCAACGAGAGCAGTAGAAAGATTCAGTATACGCGGACAGAAAAAAAAACAAAAAAAAACCATACACACACACAGAATCCTACCGTTGCGATAGAACGTTGTCCCTGTATCGGTCGTTGTCCGTCCAATCTCCGATTGCAATCATGCCGGATGTTGCGATAAAAAAGTCGCTCTATGTTTAAGGCCACTTCCTGCATCATCCATGTATACGTGCTACTGAGTTGAGCTGGTTTTGATAGATTGATTGTGTGCATTATCTGCAACGGACGGTCTCGAGTGCCGGGTATGTTCGTGGATGGATCCAGTTTTGGCTAACCTCGACAAGCCTTTCTGGGCAAAGTTTGGTCAAAGGGTTTCGCTTGTTGCTTGATAGTTGATGACATTGGACGATGTTAGTTGGTCAGTTTTTTTTCGCCTACTCTCCACACACCGGGAACGTATTTATTCAATTCTCAAACGAATGAAATTCGCGATTCCATTAACGCTGCTCACTGGTATCTAGAAAATAGAGTGTTCAAAAAGTAACAAAAATTTGAGTGTACAACATTTGTACACCTGCTAAAGCAAAAAAAAAAAATCAGCGAAAAAAAGGAAAAACATAAATTTCCCGTGACACACGGACCGACTCTGTCGCAGAATGTTTTGTGCGCATCTAAAACGTGATGATGGAGGAAATGTAGTTGGTACAAAGTGGAGCAAAAAGTGTGCTACCGTTGATAGACTGTGGAATGATGGATGAGACTATTAGATTGTATCGCGCTCGAGAGATCTTTCGGTGACGTGTTTACTGCGAAATAAAAACCCATGGCATAATTTTCCATTACCGGACGATGGAAACTGGTTATGTGAACTAGAAATAGATAAAAAAGGGTGTTGAAACAATATTGTAATACGCTTATGGATGGACGGGTTATATAAAGTTTGCTCAGCTCTTATATTGTAACTGTAAGCGTGGTAAATATATTCAATTGTATAAACAATTCACAGCAGATTACGTTTCGTCAGATACGTCATGCATGTTCCTAATTGAAATAATGATATTCTCAGGGGCTAGTCTACATTAAAAGTTTCCTTTAGTCCCCATGAGGTATCGGACGTGCAAGATAAATTAGTTGCGCGGAAACGATGCTGCTTAACTTTGCTTGTTCGTAATATGTTCTGAGCTACCCCTAGGGCAGTAACTCGTCAATGAAGTTAAACGTGCCGCGAAAGCAATCTGGAAGCGTCGAATAGCATGTAATAGCTTTAGTTTTATGTAGACAGTAAATGAAACAATAGGCTAAATCATTCGGATATATTTTATGTTGTCCTAGTGTATGTTTACACCTGTACGAAACAACCCTTAAATTTGCGCTTCTGAAAGTATGCAATAGTTTTATAAATCTTTTGGTCATTTTAAACTATTATGTAATTTTATTGTATGTGTTTCCAACATTTATAACGAGTTATTGAGATTAATGGCTACATTTGTAACTTTGGAAAATTGAATGACCCTTTCAAACATAATTAAGTGGGATTCAAAAATAAATTGATTGCATACTGTTAGGCTTTGTCAACGCTGTAGACACCTTGTTGGTATTACTTTTCTGTAAAAGTTTTAAAATTGTTGTATGAAAAGTGTAAGTATATCTCAATAATTTGCTTTGTTTTCTGCATCAAAATTAAATACAAATAAAAACAATGAAGACGTGGAGCGAACAAAAATTAGCAAACCTGCAAACGACAACAAGTGTATTTATCCGAAGGAAAACCAAGACACCGATGCACCACACCAACGGCTCCAGAACTGCAACAGGAGACAACAACCGCACACCAGCTGGCCATTTGCAGTACGACAAAATGCCGTGATAGGTTTAATGAGCGAGCACAATTTGTTGTATCGTGAAGCATAAATTTGAATATGCAACAGTGTTTTGTTCGTTTCTTAATGGTGTCCTTTGAATATGCCCACAAACAACCCTGCTTGGCATATGCGGAAAGGGGCTGGAAGGACAATGCGGCTGGGCGAGTACGATGCCGGCACGGGAACCAATTTTTCAAACCCGAGAGAGGACAGATAAGCACATTGTTCCTTCGAAGAAACGGGAAAGTCACGGCGTCGTGCATTCCGACCAAGCAAGGCGACTCGTTGGCGAGTCCTTGACGGTTTTTATTTTCGTTCGATGCTGGAAAGCGGAGGGGGACAAAAAAAAAGCTATGCCAAGGCGACACAATGGTGGTCCACCGTATGACCTTTGCGAGAAGAAAATATTTTCCGCGAGATAATGCAATTTGTCCTGTTACGTGATGAAGTTTTCTTTCTCGTACGGTTCTGGCCGATTCGGAAAAGCTTTCCAAGATAAAGAGCTTTTATTTATATATTGTTTCTTTACATGTAGTTTGCTCTCTTTGTTGCGTTTTAAATGCACTGATGTAAGGGGTTAGAAAGTTACATTATTTCCTAACTTTATTCACAATTATGTTTTTACTCGAACTTGTTGCACCACACCAATATTAAATATATAAAAAAGTCGTGTCTCAGCAAAGATGCTTAAAGGCTCTTCCCATTATTTGTTCGATTTTCTTTTCCGAACATTATCCATTTTTCCACGGATTTTGGCTTTAGCTCTCTAAATGATAAATTAAGCAATTAAATTAAATTATCGACATTAAACTTTTCTCCCTGGTCGACTTTGAATGAGTGATTTTCCACGCCATCCGTGCGTCCGTCCGGTGGCCATTAGGAAACGTTTCACTTCTAATTTCGTTTCCATTCTACCGAAACGGTCGCACAGACACCATTCCGATTTCGTCCTACCGGCCGGAAACGAAGGGCACTAAAGGACACCTAAACACCGGTCATTTCTCTCGATTTCTTCTGCAGATGGCCGTCCGAAATTTTCACACGAATCCATTTGGTGGAAGAACAAGCTTACTTGTTGAAATATACACTTCCTCCGGACGTTAAAGGCGGGAAAGAAAACGCACTTTAGCGCGTAGCTTATCGTGAAATGTTTCTCGTCACAAAATTACGAATAAATGATATTCCAAAGCCGAGCGGGCGCTACGGGGCGGACGGAATCGATTTTCCGGACATGATTTACGCCATAATCACCTTTCGAGGAGGTCGTACAGTTGTGATGCGTTGTTGAAATCTAGTCTGGCGCTAATGGCTGTTTTGCAGTGGTACCGTCAGTTTAGTTTGGGAACGAACCGTGACTTGATTTAAATCATGCACATGCTGACAAGGAAAAGTGCTTCGCAATGATTTATTGCATTAAGTTCGGATATAATTTAGATAGCGGGGCTCATATTTTCTTTGCCCAAAAGCTGTTTTTACTCGATTCGTGCTTATTATTTCGGATAGGGAATATCGAGGAGAACGAGAACGAAATAATTTGAACCCATTTTAGTTTGTTTGGAACCCGCTCGTTTGTTACTGGTGGAAAAGACTATGAATAAAGAAATTAAGTATACGACTACTTAGGATTGATTCTCTCACTTGCTTCGCACTGATATGCGAAAGAATCATATCCTAGAAAGCACCTTTACCGGGGAATTCAAGGTATCCTATGTGGTTTTCTAGCTGTTAACATCTGGTGAAAAAGTTGACGGTTTACTCTCCGGCTCCGACACATTTTTGAATCTTAACATAACAAAAGTTAACCGAATTACGATTCAAATTATTCAACTGCTACTTGTCATAATATTTGAAACGTTTTAAAAAAGATTCTGCAACCTCTCGTTAAAAATGCAGTGAAAATTTACTTCATTAACACCGCATTAAACAACCGAAAAGGAGTCCCGATCGACAGCGTACTGGTCAATATCGCATCAATTCATCGACACCGTAACACTTTCGGCACCACAAACGAATTATTTATGCTGCTTTCGCTTAATCAGCCAAGTCAACCGGGCCGGTGCGGATTGTAGTAATAAAATGGAATTTCAATTCGAATCGCTTCAACGTCACCACGCCGACACGCAACACGGGAGATATTGAAAATGCTTGATCCTTGCGGCTGAATCGTGATGAGCCAAATTGATGTACCGGTCGATCAGAGCCCGGTCGGGAAACTTCATTCACGCATCGTTGTAGCACCCAAACCGTTTCCCTATCGGGGTGGGAAGTTCGGAAATTGACCATTCGTTATGTTGATTTCATCCATTCATCAAGCATCATCCGGGGGTGGTTTCTGACTGTCATTTGTTATCATTGCATGCACAGCGCTCTGTTTCATTGCCCGATGCAATGCGATTATATGCTAGTTTTTTATAGAAAAAATGTCAACAATCAATAAATAAACCAAATAAAATAGCTAGATATAGTGACAATAAATGTTAAATTACACGCCACCGAGATGCGAAACATGCGTGCAGTGGCATTTTATGAGTTTGGAAGTCGGGAAAAATGGGGAAGAAAATGCAAAATTTAACGGGAAGAATTTATGACAACAGATAAAGCAAATACTTGTGAAATGTGTTACCGCTAGCGAGAAGATAAAATATGACCCTGTTCAAACTGCGAACGATTTATTGCTGTACCATCTTAAATCGGCCAAAAGATAGCTTTGTTTGCGTTGTTGTGCAAACACAAAAACGAGCGAGATTTATGTGTTGGAGAACTTCCACTAGCGGGTCTGGTAAAACTTTAATGTAGGATGATTTATTAATAATCTTATGCAATTAAATCCTTTCCCTAGCCGATTAAACTCATCGCGCTATCGGTGTGCATGAACCCATCTACGGATGCCTCCATAAACAGGACAAACTGCAAACAGCAAGCTTTCTGCATGGGACCTGCTTGTCACAGCGTCGGCCAAAGCCAGTCCTCAGCCTCAGTGAGAATGTAAATACGATATCGAATATCTATTAAACTCGGTAACCGGATAAGACGAGAGAAGCAATCGATAGAGCCTCTACCAAAATGCGTTCCATGTGACGCTATGAGGGCGGGCTAAAGAAAAAAGCAAACGAAGAGAAGATTATGCCGATCCCGTAGTACGCCCGTAGATTAATTCAAGCGTCGGTGAACGGTAAAAGACTCTGATAAAATGGCACGGAATTTGGCCTCCTCCACAGGGCAGACCAATATGCTGTCGCACAGAGAAACGCAGCAACAACCAGCCGCCTCCATTGGGCAGCAAATCGACGACACAAAAGGATTGGCTTTCGGTAATGGAGCTGTTCGAGTGGGCCCTGGGATAAGCTGTGCTGAACGGATTTTAACCGACGATATTTGTACACGTTGATAATCGAATCCTTTTGGGTAGACCGGGCTGTACAAAGAAGGAATCTATCGGTTCCGGTTCCTTGCTCGTACAGGCTGGTACGGGCCAGGGTTTATCGAAATAGTTTTATCGTTACGCAAGGAAACGATGAAGGAGCGCACAGAATTTCCGATTTGTTGTTACCGGAATTGTGAAGAAATGCCTGGTGTTGTTGCACACTGCAAGGACGCGTATCGTAGGACGGAAAATGAGACAGGAATGTAATATGTGTGATTGCGTACTGCTTTTGTGATGGTGATAACTTTCGTTATGAGCATTTCGAAATCAAGCAAATTGTATTCTGTAGCATACGGAGTATTTGAAAAAAAAGAATGTAAACAGCTGCTAGCTCGTACTCAACTTGTGTGAGAAATTTTGGTGCCATGACCAGGATACATGTTTTGAAAAGCTTTGGAAAGCTTCGTCAAAGGAACACTGAAGAATCGTAGAACAGCTGATCGTTGATTGAATGATTATATTTTAAACATCCTTTTTGCTGTAGATATGCAAAGTAACTTAAATAAAAACAGTTTTCCATTCTTCCAAACATTTTAATCCGCCAGCAGAAGGCTACAAAAGCTTCCATCCATTCAATTCCGTCGTTCAGCCAACAGCCGCAGCATGTTGGACCCGATTGTTTTCCTCCATCCACTGAACCGGTTGACGCGTTTCCTTATTAGAATTGTAATAATACACCACCTCCGCCAGCTTCTTGCAATCCGGCCAAAACCGGCATCGCTGTGGTTGAGTACCGAAATTTGCATATTATTAAACTTCATTACCTGATCTCTGTGAGCGTCGGTGTTTTATTTTATTTTTGAAAACAAATCGGTTTGAAATAGATTTTCATTCCGCACCGGGACTGGCCGTTATGCGATTCGGTTCCGCGAAAACATTTCCCGCTTGACGCCATCAACCCCCTGAGCAATGCCGTCCCCATCCTTCGTCATCTTTATCGTCGTGTTTTTCCGAGAAGTGACAGTGCCATGTTAATGAATATTTATGGCTGTCGCTGGTTGAGTTTGTATTCGACAGGGAGCGGGCGGCCGTGCGAGAAGTCACAGGGCCCGAAGATGGCGTTGGTGAGGGAAGCAATGTTGCAGAAGCTAATATAATGAAACACCCATCGTGGGAAGCTGCTGTTCACGGTAACGTTTTTTTTCTTCTGTTTTTTGCTGCGCTCCAAGCTATGGATTGTCGTTAAATGGTGCAGAGATTTTGACACCCGACCGGAGGGTTTTCATGCTGAGTGTTAAGCTAGAACAGAAAATACGAACGCTATCGGTGAGGTGTAGAAAAAGCGATGCTTAAGTCAATATTGAACATCAATCAGATAGAGCAAATTTCGAGGTTTTTCCACCGCCAGCAAATCTAGTTCATCGTAAAAAGGAAAACGACGATCGCAAATATTGTTGTGGTTTGAGTGGTTGAATTTTGAGTAATCCTCGCACGACTGTGTTTTTAGGTCATTGTTTGATTATAAATTGCAAAAGCAGTACCATTTTCTAGCCCGATAAATGATGCCAACGTCGAAAAGAGACTTGAACGCTTTAGACGACGAACGGCCATTAAATGTCGCTCACAAGTTTCCTAATGAATTTCCGGTGCAAAGTGTATAGTGGGTGTATTTTCTGTGCCATTAAAATGTCAAGTAGCAGTTACGATGGCATCTTTCACCCATAGGTCTCTTCTCATCGCCCATCGACGGATGACGCTGGGAAACTGCTGAAGCACAAGCATAAGAGCGGTTCAATTTTACGACCACTGCATGTGTAGGGAAGTGACGTACATTTATGGATGGCTGTCATCGCTGTATGCAGTTTATTCCATGCCATTTTTTTTCGCTTCCTTCCGACGTGTTTGACTCTCTCGGGGTGAACGACCATTTGATGCTTGGGTACTTTGATTTTGATGGTGCTTTTCCTGAACACGAGTTCATTTCTTGCGGAATTGTAAGAAGATAACGCCAGTGCCTTCCCCGTCTAAAAACGCTTTAAAAATCGAGTCATTATAGCTAACTGATAGTAAAGCCCCGTAATGTTGTCGTAAAATTAAAGAAGACTGGCGGAGTAATTTCTTCCTGCGTTCAAATTATTTCAATCATGCAGTGTCGCCCACCGAATAAACCATTCCGATGGATTACTTGGCGTTTTAGAGATGTAACGGTGTTTCTTTACACGGTGTTTTTCCATGTCACTGCCACCATTACTGCTTGGAAGCAACTGCCAAAAAACAAAACAGCTGACGAAGTTCACAACGAATCGGTTAACAACTCGAAGAAAAACGGCTTCACTCTAACTTGTAACAGTCCACAGCTAGACAGCCATCGGTACGGAGGAAACTCCTTCGTGCTAGTGTGTTTCGTACGGGCACCCTACGGCTTTGTCTGAGACGTGCAGCACACCCGGCACTGGTGCTCTGGTTGATGAATTGAATTAACCGCTTGTGACAGAGTTATCAGACTCTACCTTTTGGGACCCATCGATGGTTTGTGGCGGAGCGCGTTTGGAGGTGAATTTTCTTTTGCTGGTACATTCATTTATTAGATTTTTGATGAAGTTGCGAGTTGCGAACCAAGTGCGCCAACCGCTCGCCGATGAAGGGCGCACGGTTTTAATCAGTCGGTTCCCGTGCAAGGAATAATTCGATTAGTGCATAAGTTTCGTGCTACGTGAGGGTTGTAATTTGTGACTATGTGCAGGGTGCTTTACCCCATACAGTTTTACTTTAGTTTCAAAGTTTAAGCAGTTTCCACTTGTTGGAGAGAAGGATAGAGCTTAAAGCAAATTTTTCTGGATTTAAATACTGCAATAGAAATTGATAGCATCAATAAGTAATTTGCTGAGTAAAACATATTTTACTCGTATGTATTATGTCAGTACAAGACTTGCTTCGTTCTTAAATCCGTGTCTCTTCTTTTTATAACAATGTCTAAAACCGAAATAATGAAACATAGCTATTTGTTCATAAATCAGTTATTATACAAAAAGAAATTCAGTTGTTCATGTACCATAAAGGCTAGCGGAGGTGTCTTTACTACACATCATATCCGCTGATCGATTCGGGATGCCTGCTGTGCAATAAAACACTGCCATAACGTTACATCCTCCGGTAACGGATGTCGAACGTAATTGTTCGGAAGACACAGAACGACTTTTGCTTGGCAGAAAATTGGATTTCGGTGTTGCTCATAACCTGCAAACGTGACACGCGGGTAATGCCTGCTCCACAACCTACAGCAAACGTTAAATGAGCTGCATCGGATGAAACATACACACACACACGCGTAACAACAAGAACAAAAAAGAAGTAAACCATTAAAACAAGACGTCGGAAGGAAGGAACGTTGTGTGTTCCGCTTCCGGTCCCGGTGGTACGGATGTGGCGCACGCCTCCATAACGTTGCCGCCGCTATCCAAAAGCGAGCTGCGAGCGACCGCGAAGTGATCGTTAAATTATATGCCTATGCTACCATGACCGAAGCGGGTCAAAAAAATCCGAACATTGAGCAACCAATATAAAGCTCCTAAGACCTTCTTGTTCTTTGCTGTAATGATCCGTGGCCAGGCTAAAGCTTTAGAGCAGAGTAGAAAGGGAAAATTGCGTTCACTCTGTGGATGTCATTAGCCATCAAACACATGCTAATTGTTGATGATGAATGAACACGTTTAGCAGCGAGTAACCTTCAAGGGTAGTACATTTTATGACGTTCGGAATGGAGTTGGTACAAAAAAAAATCAATGTTATCGCTTAAACAGGCCTGTAATGGTAGCCACAAGAATAAGTTATGATGGATTTCTGCCGTTGAAGATGATGCAATGTAATGAATCTCGGGAAATTGGGCAATTTGGCAAAAACATTCACTCCGCATACTTCAAGTTCTTTTAATATTCAATTTCATTCCATCAATATCAGCTACACAAACCATTTAGGTGGAAACTTGATATAACTCCATGAAGTAAAAGGTCCACTCATAGTGCAATAGGGCAACTTATCAAAATCAAATTAAGCCAGTAAGTTCGTTCTCATTACAACAAGAGTCTTAGACGTGGCAAAAACAAAACTTCTACGATGATTGATGAAGACAGTTGTGCTTGGGCATGACATATCACAAGAACAACGTAGGTTAAAGTTGCTCGATAGGTTAAAGACCAACAATGTTTTGTCCAGGGTCGTGCAAACTATTCAGTTAAGTATTCCAATGGAAGTATCTTCACATAATGATAAATTTGTGTAACAGTTAGTTCGAATATTGCGGAATAGTTGCAGATATATTAACTATAGTGAATATTCTTGTGACTGGGCGTACAATTCCCTTGACGTGTGTATTCTTTTCAGTTACACGAACGTTACTTGTTAGATTATTCAAAGTCCCACCATTTGGGTTGACCTGCAGTCCTGAAGTATTACAGCACTCTCGCTGGTTTATGTAGGCTTCAAGCTGCGTTTCCTTCCATTCAGCTATATATAAATACAACGCCACCTTAGTATATCACCCGAGTACATGCACGCATGCAGATGCGTAGGTCATCGGTATATCGCGACCATATGTTACATGGCAGGGCTAAACAGCAGTGCGTGGTGAGCTCAGCGTTACGGTCTCTGAGGGTTTTCATAATTTAACTGCTCAACTCTTGTACTCCTTATCGTCACCACAACCTGCGCCCACATTCTTACGCTTCAAAAACTCAACCGATTGTAATTTACGCTGCTTTAAATTATGCGCCCTCGGAAGTGGTTTTGCGAAATGCAACGGGGCTGTTGTCGTTGAGGGTTGCCCGGGACACTTCCTGTGCCGATGATATCCCGCATTTCCTAATTCCGCGATGTATCCCTCATCCTTTCATCATTCCTTTCAGACGAAGGCCGTAACATGATTCGCTCCCGACATAAATTGTGCTACCCACGGCGCGCACCGTTCTATCTTACAAAGCGACAAGCAGCACGCTGCATATGTGTATGTTGTGTTTCATGCTTGTTTCATATCGAAGCACCACGCGGCCACGCGGGTTGTCGTCGCATTACTTTGCATACCTAAGCTAGGGGGTGACGGCGGATGGTTAGCTTACGTGAATTATGCTAAATTCCCCGACGTGTGCAAAACCGCAGCCGCGTTACAACGAGGTCCTACTATAAACAGGCGGTACGTACGTTAGCCGCTGCACTGCCAGCGTTTCATGCATGCATTTGCCGGGAACTTTAAATGCATTAAGTGCCCATTTTGAATGCTTGGTCATGCGTACCGTATCGTACTACAAGCAGTGGAACTTTACGCTGTCTTTAAAAGTGGGTCATTTTCTGAAAGCGAAATAGATGCACCATCTTTTGTTTGTTTATGGTGGATGGTGAAGATTTAAGCGTAGTAGTAATGTAACCCATTATTAATACATCGTTATAAGCTTTTTACAAGTTTTTAAAGTAATCGCTTTATTACTATAAATAAAATGCGCTTTGGTTTGCATTTTGTATTGCGGATTGCATACTTTGTGGCGTATTGTAAAGGAAAACGTGACCTTAAAATAAACAAGGCTTAGAATACGAATAATTATTTGAACATAGTTTCGACTATCTTAGTCTTCAGAATTCAGCAAAAAAGGAGATTTTCGAACAGTAAATATTGAAGAAAAATCGTGCGTTTTTCGTCCCATACCAATGATGGTAGGTGAAATGCTGCTCTTCTAATTGTTCCGTGTTAGATCCCATCCGGATCAAATCGGCACGCTGGCGGTAGTTATTTGCGATCGTGCGCTTAATAGGTGTCATCACTAAATGAAGCAAACGACCCGGGGCAACATTACTACGCGCTCTATTTTTATCACAAACCTTGCCACGCGCATAATCAGTATCGAGTTGCTCATTGTGCTGCTAATAGCGTCGGCATCTGCTTTCGCTGTGTCTGCTGCCGGCACCGGCCGTTCTTCTCGGTTCGGACGTAATGGGCACGTTAATTCCACATCGTCTACGGTCGGCTTAATCACCATGCTCGCCGGTCCGACCATAAGCCCACAGTAGCCGACCATGAAATCGTGGTAAAAATGCGAAACTAGAGCACTAGAATTTAGTGGTCAATCTTGCTTCTGTCCTTTTGTTTCGCCGAAAAAGCGGTTCATCCCAGCCTGACGTTCAAATGACCCGTTGATTATGGGTGCTATTATTGATCTGGTGAATACTCCTATGGGTTCTTTCGGGAGAGTCGAAAGATGGGAAAAATCAGTAGTGATACTGTGGTAGAGAAAATTGGAAATATGCATATGACACATTTTCTTGCAAAATTGTGAATGAACTGGTATTGATAAAATATTTTCTTGTTTCATTACAGGTACGATTTCTTTTCTTCATGATTTTTTTCTCTCCTGTTCAATGTAAGTAAGTGATTGAAACAAATCGATTTTGTATAAATCGCTACGTTATTTTACTAAAATATTGAATACCAAACTACCTAATGGAGCAAGAACTTTTAATTATTCGTAACACCATAACATTACAATGTCCACATAAAATGTACATGAGCCGTACGAATAACAAACAATCAAAACAGAAGGTGCACATACACGCCATTGTTAGTCTTCAGCATTCCACCATGTACCCAGAACAGTCCCACGCTTTGGACGCCTCGATCGGATGCAGCCAAAAAAAAGGAGATTTTCGAACAGCAACTACGAAAAAGTTATTTTCTTCTGACGACTTTCTGTGTTCCACCGTCCGGTTACAGGCTCGCAAGACGGTACGACGCTCGCTGAAAGCTGTCTTTTCACACATCGACCGTTTCGATTGTTTGCTGCCTGCTGACATTGGTAAGGCTGTTCGGTGAAAGTTTGACCGGACCCCTCCCCCACCAAAAAAAAAACTAAAGTAAAAGGGGAACGTTCACATTCACGCTTTGACTCCGGTGTTCGTAAAGCATGTAACTTAGAGCGCCACGAGTTTGGAGTGTTTTGGCGCAGTTGTTTTCTTTTTTGCCTGCGCCGTTCGTTGCCAAAATGAGCGTTGCTTTTCCGTTGCTGTGGTAGTGTTCTTACATCCTAGCAGCAGCAGGATCACAACTTCCGAGAAGTTTGCGGCTGAAACATTGATGGTGTGTAGTTTTTTTTTTGGAAGGGTACGAATGATAGAGAGAGAGAAAAACAAATAGAGTGGTTCTTTTGTATATCATTGGTTTTTTATCGCCTACCGGGTTAAGGCAATGTTTGGCTAACAACATGTTTGCATAAAGATTCCGACCAATCAAACATGGAACGTTGGATTAAGCTAATCGCACTTGAAACACACAGCTTAAAGATAAGTTTCTAACAGGCAGGATGCATATGTGTGTTTGTGTGGTGTTTTGTTGTAGTATTTATCTTTTAGTTTGAAGATGCTTATGCCTCCTAAGTAAGCAAACGGTTTGCGTATTTTAGGAAATCTTTATAAGGATTACTCGTTCTTAAAGTTAGTATAAACACAATGAAAGTTTTTGCATAAGCAAACGCCGTGAGCTATGCAATTCACATTACAAAATTAGGTCGTGTGCATGGTTGCTAGTGGATAGTTTATTAACACTTTTTAATGAAGCGATAAGCTTCATCATCGATCATAATAAAAGTGAAAAGACATGCATTACGGATAAACTATTTTGACAACTAATTTTAAAATATATTCATAACATACACTCCTCCACGCAGTGACCTTCTGCTGATAATTTTAAAACATATCATTATGAAATCAGTATGAAATCAATCATTAGCATATCGGTCGAGCATTCATCAAATTATCAAATGCCACCCGTCGAAACGTGCAACCCACAGTGGAAGTTCGCTTCGGTGGCAGCCTGACTCGCTACCTGAAATATGCACATGCAATTACTACTGGTGGCCGCAAGTACGGTCGACTGCCCCGTGGACAGGGCTGCTGATTATTGATCGCGACTTAATGGGCTAATCATATTATTCTAATATTTTGCCACAACCTACTTCCACCGGTCGGCGGAATAGCATTTGTCAATCAAAATCAGGCACCCGCTCACGCCTGCAGCAGTAAGACCATACCTGCCAAGCCTGTTTGTTTGTACATGTTGACACTGCCAAAACAAACGTCTAAATAAACGTGCCGTGTGAATACTCCCATGATTGTGTATGTTTAAATTTAATCTCGCACTTTATGACACCAATGGGTGAGAATGCAGTGAGCTGAGGAGGTTGGTACTCGCGATGACTCGCTGCCGATTGCAGCAATTTTGGGGGCAGTTGTTAGCTGGCAGGTGGAACAGAAACGGTGCTCGCCTATGTGCGCTAGAAACATGGTGCAATATTTGCAAAGTGATTAAAACGTAACGACCGTCGAAACCGTCCGATGAATTATGCGTTAATCAATTTATCGCTTCACATCCGGCAAGCGATCGTATTAATCCACGCACTGATGGCAAAAAAACACACTCCTTTCCCATACACCGAGATTTTCCCGCGAACACACCTACCCCATACACCGAAATTTCCCTCGAGGGACGATAGAAACTCGTGTTTCCGTGTTCGAGATAGTCGATGCGGTGAACAAGCGCACCGCCACCAATTTCGTTGAATTATGCGCTGCCGAAAATGTGAAACGGAAATTCGCAACCAGCGGAAATGAAAACGCACACACACACACTCCGGCTGGTTTATTTACACCATGAAGCTGAAAACACATTTAGTGACTGCATCAACATCTACCGTCTAACCTTGACGCTGCGTCACGGGCGGACAAGATAAAATCCCTCCCCAAGGACTTCCAAGGCCAGAGTGGATTGTTCTTTTTTTCTGCATGCTGTTTAGTTTGTCGCCGGTTTTGGCAGGGTGCGAAGCACATTTTCGCGCCGGATCAGTTTTGATGACTGCTCCCTGGCCACCCGCTGGAAAAGGATATGTTAGTGTCTGGTTTTTTGTTTTGCTTTCTTGCTGAGATGGTTCCACCCTTGACTTCCAACCACCTCTACAGGGACACGTGAAACGCAAAGCTCAACATCCAAGCCCAATCCTGACGCCGTTCCCCCAGAAGGCATCACACTGCAGATGTAGTAAATTACGGCAGCAGCTCATTTGAATTCATAAATAATCATTTTCTCTTCTCGCCCTTACGAGTCGTCCCACGACTCGTTCGGTTGATGCCGTTTGACTGCACTGTGGGGAATTAGTTACTTCGCGTCGACGGTTGACGCTATGCTGACCTGACCCAAGACGGTTCGGTGCGTTCCTTTTACACTGCTGCATTACTGCCCGAATTCGTTCGCACATGGAATTGGAAAAGCGTTCCTTTAACGGTTCAGCCTTGTTCGTGCTGTTTGCATAATTCTCGCTCTGGTTTCTTTGCAGTGCTTGAGCGATAGTGAAATCAACTTAGCTGCATTCTTGCGCCTGGCTGTTCGTTTGTATAATTGCAAAATTCGTGTGTACACATCGTTGCTTCTGCGAGATAATCATCTTCGGTTCGGTCAATGCTAAGCCAGCCAGCGTCACATGACGTAAAGATGGGAAAAAGCGATAAGATTGTGGTGTATTTTTGCTCCGTCCACGTCATGCTGGACGAACCTTGGAATGTACACTCTTGGACCAGTCGGTTGACCTTAGTGGTTTTGTAGCTCAATGCAACTGCAACTTCAAGGAAACCCCGTCATGCAATGATCTGTGAAATGAATGACCTAGAACTAACGTTCAAAAATGTCACCTAAAGTTGTGCGTCCTGCACGTGAGGATTTAAAGTAGTGTTAATAATTTCAATTATCTATTTGCCGTCTAATCTTACCAGATTTAGACGATTTCGTGGTCTTATGGTCCAACATATCCTTTTCGAAAGTATTAGACCATTAACACAGAAAGAAAATAGTTATTCACCTCCAAGGTATGCACACTTCTAGAGACCTCAAGATATATGGCAAGTATTCAGTACCTCGCGACATCAAAAGCAGGGATCTTCCTGTAAAAATATAAGTCATTTTTTTTAAAGATAATATTGAAAATTGAAGTAAATTGACGTAAACATCACTTCCAAAACTTTATCGTAAGCATTCTGTCCCCCAGAGACAAATTAAATCGTTTTCAAGCTGTCAGTTAGAAAGTTTCTTAAAAGGTATTTGTGGCTTTAAGGAAAGCACGCAATACCTGAAACAACTTCATCCAACAAATGTCCACTCAATCGAAATCAGAGTGACATTAGAATCCTTAAAAAAGGTACAAATCAAAAGCACTTTACACCGTAAAGAAGAAATTCCGGTCTCGAACAGACACCGGTCGGATGTTTTCTTTGCTTGTGCGGAATGTGTCTGAAAAGTTAACCTAACTTAACTAAACCTAAGCATTCTACATCCGCAACACCCAAATCAGTGTCCAATATGTCAGACAAGCGGTAATGTTGGTCGGGTGCCGAGTGGAAAGACAAAAAGGAGGTTCCCATCGGAGGAGGAAACGATAACATTTACATTAGCAGCAGCAATTTCGGCGTATCAGGTGTTAAGTAAAGATGCTTGATTTTGTATAAACTTTGTACGTTTGTCCACTGTCACTGTCACTTCATGTGATCGTTTGGACCTGTAGGATTGTAAACTTAAATCTCGTGGATTAACTTGTCCTAATACTTGAGGCATGGTTGCTGGTAACTTTCAAGGTGAATTTCATTGACGCTCGATCGCCCAATGCCGGCAACTTTTCCTATTAGAAAAAGTCAGTGTTAAATCACCAAAACTAGTAAAAGCACCAGCGCCTCTATCGATGGAAACAAACTGATCCAAAGCATAGAGCACGAAAGGAACGGACGGAAGATCCCACTCATAAGCTCGAACATTTCGTTTCTATCGCCCAGTACCGGGACAAAGCGGGACAAACAACAAAAAAGGAACAGCTACACATAAATTATAACTTTCCGAGCTTTCTACTGGACCGAAACTTTTTCCTTCCCCTCTCACCGGTCGGCAGTAAAAACTTTGCAATTTCACTCTCCCTCGTCGAATGCTGGGAGTTATTTTAATGCAACCCGCCCGAAAAGGAAGGAAAAGTCCTTCGCACACAAACACACACAAGCACCTACACCCGGTTCGAACAGCTTGGCCAACTACCTGGCCAAGGAGCAACTTTTTCCTTCGCGTCGTCCATTCTTGTGCCTGTGCTTTCCCCGGCGTTGCCGGCAGTACTGTTTAATTACACTCATCCATCTTTAGGCACCAAACCTATCCTCCTGGTCGGTCACCATGCGGCACTTAATACCATGTGAAACTCATTGCTCACCAGACGAACAAGGGGTACCGACATCAAAGAGACCGGAGCATAAGTTGCCCCAAAAGTTTTCGCCGAATGCCGTTGGTTGTAAGGGAATGTGCTTCCGTTTTGGCGGTGTCTTGTAAAATCTTACGTCCCTTTAGCGTTGGCACTGTTGGTACTGACGGTGGACTGTTTGGACGTTAATTATTGTGGCTTGGAGGCGTTGATGCAGTGCCTTGCAAGTGGTGCGAAGCAGTGGCAGCGACGGTTCGGAGAACTGCATCGCTATTAAATGATGACAAGTGGTGCATAAATTTTTCCCCAGCTACAATCCACACCGATTAACGAGTCTCGGTGGAGCGATGGAATGTACCTAATAGCGTAAAAGGTCTCTCTGCTGTTTGGAGCAATTTATTATGTCGCTGGCGATGGTTTGTGGTGGTATGAAATACGGAGATGACACAGGAACGGATTTCGTTTGTTTTAAGTGACAGTTTTTATGGACGTTTTTGATGTGTGTATTTTACGGCTCATAGAATTATAATGAGTGACAGGGCAATTGTTTAGAACAAATTAAGTAATCCGTTAAATATTCTCTTATTAAATCTTTGAACGATTATTCAAGTTGCCCAATACATCTGTAAAATGCTTATCAAGAAATGTTGTCACTAAATAGCCTAACTTTAGGGGCATTTTTGGAAAATTGCATAATTTTAGGCGTTTACATATTTATTACTCATTTTTACAGTGGTTTCCTGTACGTCCGTATCCAAGACACCTTCCAGCATTGTTGTTGCTGTTAAGGTGAATAATATACGTGATACTACATTTTCTTTTATCCACACATAAATAATCAGACCCATCGTAAGTCAATGGATCCTCTTCTCGGCAGGTACATGACAGATGAAATGGATCTGCAAAACTGACGTATGCTGCTTAAATCAAAGGAGTTCCGAACGGCAACCTCACACCAGGCACCAAAAGCAAAGACGAGACTGCAGGCCATAAACCATTCTGGTCCGTGTTTTGCTTAAGTGCGTGCCGGTAGGGCATTTTGGAAGCTTGAATTGAAACTCATTTTGGATGCTTGGGCCACGGTTTACCATTTGCGTGCCATAATTGCTTTCGGCACGCATGCGAATCTTACGCTTTGTGGGAAAAATGGGCGCGCTCGTGTGCGTGTGTGTGTCTTTGCTAAGTTTGGTTTTATGTAGAAGGTGAAAATCCGATAACGTCGGTGCTGAGAAAACGGTTTGAGGGTCGTTAATAAATGATCGTGCTGTAACGGGAGGAACAGTTTTGGGAAGTTAAGTGCCCATCGTTTGTGTTGTCGAGCAAATAGCACTATTTTTGCAATAGTATAAAAAATGTTGCAGATATATTTGTTACAACTGTTAAAAATACATTGCTCCCTATAATATTGTTATTCTATGTCGTTCATATAAATGCCAAATGTACTCTTACTACTTTAACACCAAAAAAGCCCACAAACTGTTGCGTGTTTTATTCGTTACGCCACAAATAACCCACAGCTGTTGTCTCGCTACGGGGGACGAAAAAATATAGGTCGTGCCTTCTTTTTATTTCGCACTTTGCATTTTGTCAAACATGACACTCGTCTGTCGCAGTCCCTGTACGATGTTAAGCCGATGAATAATCCAACACATGCCAGCTGCTAAAAATCGAGTCACTTTGCACAGCGAACCAGCACAGGGGCAGAGAAAACATCCAATTTAGGATGACTAGCAAATAAACCCTTAGTAATAACAAGCAGGTGGTGCTACGAAGCTTTAAGGATATTGTAACAAACTGAAGCTAAAAAGTTGATACACAGCAAAGTTTGTACTTTTTACGGTATGTCTGTTGATTCAATTAACAAAAAAAAGTCAAAACAGGATTGCTTAATTTCCGTTCCGTTCCTCAAAACTGTTTGTCAAATCTTAAATAACACCAAAGCTTTTACTTTATACTTTTTCTCGCTTGTTTGTAACAATTCTAGTTTTTGTTCATGCCATAAAATTTCCACCACAATTTCGCTCACAGCACGTGTTGCTCGGATTTGTGCTGTGACTTTCCGAAGGCAGCTGCCTAGTGGCAATTTGGCTTGGTAAATAATTTAATAGTTTATTTCCAGCATTAAGCTCATGAATAAGAGATGGCATGTTTTTTTTTTGTTTTATTGGCCCCATTTTTAGGTTAAGAAAAATCTCTCCCCATCGATGAGTGTGCTTAGGTAAAATGCATTCGAACAATTGGTTAAAATTTTAACATTAAATACGCAAAAAGAATTTGAGAAAATCATACTGTTTCAATACATACGTATCATTTAGTCGCAATGTGATATTTGCTAGGATATCTAGTTATTCCGCAGCTTACCCTTAGACTGTGCACAGTGTGCAGCATTTAATACTGGGCACATGCCGAATGTCGTTCCAAAAACATTATTCCCTAAACTCACCTCTCGCTTCGCTAGAAAACACTATAAAATGAGTGTTCTCAAAGGAAGTCGTTTCCGCGCGGCTTAAGTTCTCTCACCGGAAATAGATGCCTGTTGTCCAGCTGGTTTAGTAGCTATCGGTTTTCTAGGTTTCGAATTGAGACATTTGATGGTTTTTATTTTTGCTAACTATTTTGTGGAATACAATTTCCTGGAATACTGTCTCACACTTTGAATAGCCCTTGAAAAGCACCTTGAAACGTCCCTTTATGGGAGGGTACACAGAGAGATGGCATCAATTTCGGCGAGTTTGTCTTCGCTTACCATTGACTTCCTGTCAATTATCCCTTGGTGGAACATGGAAATCGAATCAAACTATAATGCGATCCCGAACGGTTGGCATCACATGCCTCGTGGTGTATCCCGGCCATCGAGCGAGAAGCTGTACGGTTGGTTGCTCGTGCAAATTGGCTTATCCTTTTCGGAGCAATGTTTGTCCTTTATTGTTTTGTAACGGTAATGGTTCCGTCCATCGTTAGTGCGCGCTAGTATTGTCTTTGTGAAATTTGGTTTTGTTGGCGTAATTCTCCCGGAGAATGGGATTAGAAACATTTATCACTGTAAATCATGCAACATTTGCATGAAGCGCGGTTTCCTTACAAAAGAACATTACACTATTTGCACGAAAATTTTAATCAATGTATCTTTCCCTGAAGAATCACAAAAAAACTGCTGGCACATTTTCCTTATGGTAATTTCTTAACTTTTGGCCCGGGGATTTCTTCTCCACAGGACATGTGGCATGCAGAAATGGACACACGAATGTTTCGTGCTTTAGTTTAGGTAAAAAAAGGCGCGCAAACACCAACTTTTCATCCACTGTGCTGTGTTTTGTTGCTTTGTCCGAACAGTTTTGCTAGCCGCTGGCAGTATATCTTCATTGCGCCAAAATGAAATTTGGTGCCACGCTGTGCATGTGCGCTGCTAATGAATTGCCATTTATCATCACGGTGCAGCTGGAAGCAGTCCTTTTTAATTTACATGCGCATTTATCAGTGCACCGTTAGGCGAAGACCCACCTGCTGCGAACACTGTGTGGATGGTACATAATGCGGAAGAAAAACGATGGATTGTTTTCTTCATTCTGTGGTATTTGTTCTTCAAAAAAAGGATTGTAAATTTCAGGTATTAAATTCGTTTCGCAGACTAATTACTACATCCTGCACCGTTTGTCGTCTTGCATGGAATTTTAATCTTTATGACACAAAACCTTAACCAATCCGGTTTCATTTCATTAACGAGCTTCACTTCATTTGAGTATCGCGTCGTTAAATCATCGTTTACGACGACGCCAAAACGCTATCGCATCGAAGCGGACGGGAAACCGTGCGCACCCCGGTCCCACGCGTGTATTGGTAGCATCTGTTGATTCTTGCTCCAACATCTTATCTCCCGTTTCGGTAACGTCTTCGACGGGCGAGAGTGTGTCATTAAACGGCATTCGTAATCGACCATTCAACCGTTCAGACGCAGCGCTAATAAAAATTGTAATCAACAGTGATCAACCTTGTCTGTAGATAATTATTGTTTCGCGACAAACATGTGGGCGTTTGCGTGACATGTTTGAGCAGTGTTCAGTGTGGGAAGAAAGGATTGCGGAACCTTAGGAAAGTAAATAAATAAATAAATTGTATAATTATGAACGTTTCATGGAGACGCCCAGTACTTCTTGAAATTACTTCAAGTTACAATAATTAAATATTATATTTTTTCCATTTCGATTTTCTCAGCTCAAATTTTATTTCAAATTAAATTCTATTCCTATGCAATTTCCTATTTTATGCATTTTTGAGTTTTAGAACTGGCAACATTATTTTAAGCATTATTATTAACGAGTTTTCATGGAGACGCCCGGTGTTTCATGACCTTTCCTTTAAATAAACATTGAAAATACTTTGCTCTACTAAACTTATCCCTCACATGGATAATCTCGGAATCTTTATTCAAATCCTACCCCCCGTAAAGCTTACCCACCAACCAGAGCAACAAATACTGCTGATGTGAAACAACCGAAACAAACCAAAAAAAAAGGTGCATGCGCTTGGCCCTGCGAAAACGATACGCAAGCATGCGTGATTTGTGGACTTTACCGGGCACATGTATTATCAAGATTTATTCTTCCCATTAAACGGGGGTTTTCGTTTATTTGGAAAGATTCCCACCATGCCCCCATTTCGGACCGTCGCTTTCCATCACAGATTAGGCTGTATGTGTGCCGCTCGCCACCTTGATGCTGACTGGTTGTGAATGAAGAAAAACGCATTCAATATCAGCTTGTTGCGGTGATGTACCCGTTTGGAACCCCCCGTGATTACAATATGCGGCGAAAGAGTTCTTTTGCCTTCGGTGCGCTTTTTTTTGGGGGAAAGGGATTTCATTCTTCTTCAATGCCGTAACCACATACGCTTTTGCCTCCCGTACCCTTTCTACCTTTCTTCAATTGCTTTCTTTTATCGAAGCACGACAGAACAAGGGTTGAAACTCTGTTAAGCGGATTACGTACATTCTTTAGAACCCCCCGCTTTCTGAATGGCAAACGTCCCTGTCGCTCTCTTATCTCCATCGCAATTTACTCACTGCCAACGTGCGCACGTCCTTACGCATTCACTTCACCCCGCCTAACAGGCACACAAGTGCGCATACAACCGATTTGTGCGGCGTGCCGTGGCTTCTCAATATCAATATAAAGCGCTTCCTCGTACATTCGAAATCACGCAGCTGTGTGGCGGCTGTTGTTTGGCTTCGATGTTTCCGGATCGACCGCATCGGATTGGCCAACGCCCGGGGGGTCTGAACGTGAACTATGAAAAGCTAAAAAGTGAACAAATGGTGCCTTTAATCCTTTTTTTTTCGCGGCCTTCCGTTTGCCTCAACATACCCCCGGAACCGGAACGTTATCGGGTAAATAACGGGGTCGGGATCGGTGTGGGTTGGCTTTTTTTTGCTCACCTTGCACCGATGCTACGCACCTTGAATGAGGAATGTTTTATTCAAAGAGATGGTTTATTGGTTTACCTTCTCATTTTCGCCGAACCACAGCCAACCGGATCCTTCAATTCAAATGCGTTTTCCGGACTGGCAACGGTATTATCAGTCGGTGTTTACCTTTTTTTTAGATGCTCTAGGAATTGTTCGTACCATTGCTGTTATTATTTTAACGTATTTTCCTTAAATAACATAAAAAATAAAGCAAAAGAATCAGTAAATTATTATGAAATTGCTCAAATTTATAAATTCTTTCCCGTTTTTATGTCATGAAAGGTACAAACTATGATGTGTGGAATTCACATTCCTGAATGCTGCAGCAGTGTGTACGAACAGACGCCACATAAAGTACATTTCCGTGTAAGCTTGCCGATGGGGGCATGTCGGGGCAGTTTAGTTTGCGAAACAAGGAGTATTGCGGTTCACCTTGACCGGGCCGTGCTCCATGCTCTGCCGGTTTGCAACTTAAATTTTATGAAACGATAGCTTAATTTGTTCACCGCACATGAAAGCATTATTTCGTCCCACAGATACAGACACTGCGTGGTGTTAAACAGTTTATGTTTCGATACATTCATCGTCACAGCTTACGGCACTACTCCGACATCTGGCTCGGTACGAATGCTACCCAACGCAAACACTAAACGGATGTTAATAGTTTAGTACAACGACATCCGTTGTTGTCGCAATTTCCAGCTGTGTGTATCGAGTTTTATTATTCTTCCTGCACTCCTGCTCACTGTAAATGAGTTTGCTAACCAGTTGCCAGTCGTACCGCAATGCCACTTGCACATGTTGCGGTGTTTGTAAGCGTCATCAAAAATGTTGAGCTTTTCTGCTTCAAAACATAAAAACAGTGATTGAGGAAAGCTAGTGTAATGTTTCATACGTAAAACAAAAACGGTAAGTGGCACCACCCGCATCGTTTCGGTCAGTCCAGTCCGTCTCTTCGGTCACATTAGTGACAATATGTGTGCACCGGGACCACGGACGTTGCGGAATGAAAGCGTAAAAAGAAGCAACCACTAACAAAAACTGCAATCCAAAGCGAAGATTAAATTTTGCAATCGACATTTCGTGTCAAACCGGCTGCACGTTCGAGCAGCCAGCAATCAAACGAGAAGCCATACCGAGCAATGCAGGTGGAAGCGGCACCGCCACATAAAAGCATGATGAGAACCGTGTCAGCTGTTTGCTAAGCGAAAACCAATTGCTGCTATCCGACGGTTTTGTGTGTTGAGATTGGACGAGAGAGAGAGAGAGATGGAGAACAAAAAGAAAAAAAAAACCGGGCACAACGATAATGGCACGTATCGCAGGCAAATCCGGTGCGAGATGTGCCCGATCGGCTTCTGCTCTGGGTGATGTGAACCGACAAGGCTAAGCCGGGCTGAGTGCTGACAAGCACGGCACAAGGAAGGATTGTGTACTGCCACCGGGGCAGTATGGTAGTGAAGCCGAAACAGGGGCGGGTGCACCCGACCAGGGGGCCCAAAGCATTATCCCCGGAGAGCGATGGTAAACCGCGATTAGTCAGCTGACGGTGGATATGTGACCCTACGGGAAAACACGAATTCGACGACCCCACCGTCGGGAGGTAGCTTCTGTTTTATCACTCATCTCGCTCGAAGCAACCGATGAAGCATTCCGGTTATATTCAATCTTTCATGATTTTCCAGGTGAGAACAATTTCTCATACGTTGGCAAATGTGATGCTTGAGGGAGAAATGAAAAAGTTATTTCGGAATCAAATGTCTGTGTAGCTTCCCTCAGCCTATAGTAGAAGCATGTTTTCTTGGCACAGAACATACTTTAACCTTTAACAAGGCTTTAAATTGGTATACAGCTATTGAGAAAAGAGTATCCTGGAAAAGATCGCTTAGCAACTGTTCCAATCCCTCCATATTTTCATTGATTTCATGGACACAAACGATTCCTTTGTCAGAATATAACATTACGATATACTTTTATGCAATCCTAGCTAAGCTCCTAGCTAGACTTATAAGAATGAAAATGACCAAAGTCACATGACAGATGATATTGGATGGAAAACTCCCAGGGTGCTTTGCTACAGTGCCTGTGTTTGGTTAACTAATGTTAAATGTACCATCAAAACCAAATATGCAATAAAAGCTTATTTAATAGTTAACTCGTTACGCTCATCGACAACGTTACCATCAAAAGCATCAAACATCGACTCGAATCGCACAACACAATGCTCCATCTTCCCGTGCACATACTGTTTGCTTAACTGTGCGTCAAACAAAGGCAGTAAAAGGATGAAAATGTCCCACATACACAACCCCACACACACACACGCGCGCGCCGAAGATGTCGAACAATAAACTCCACAAACTAACAAACATAAATGTCGTTCTGCTTCTGTAAATAAGACTAAAAACGAACAAAACGCCTCCGCTCCACTGGTTTTTTTGTGCTGCAATGTTGGAATATGCTCATAACAGGTGATTGAAGCTGTTGCTACTACTGTTTCATTAGCAAACTTTTCTTGATGTATCATTGCCGCACACTCCTTCGGAAAGGCATGTCTGAAAGGTGGGTGGGTGTGTGTGTTAGTGGAGGTCCATGTTGAGGCCATTATGGTACCCACTCAACCCACGCCAACCACTCATGTTCTACAGTCAACCGTAGACATATTCCCGCTTTGTCCTTCTTTTTTTGTCGGCGTTACTGCCAAGAGATAACGACAAAACACTCAACGTGCAAGCAACGAATTTTGCCTGCCTGTCTGCCTTTTGTGATGAAAGGCGACCGACAGCATGCGAACGGTCTCCAGCAGTCGGGCGGCTGCGTCCTCCAAAACCGTAAGGCGAACTAATGATGCACTTCATACATAAAAGATTTGTTTGAGCGCCGGAAGCAGCGTGTGATATCGCGATCACACTCGTGTGCCGCGTGCTGTTTAAGAGCGGACGCGAGTCGCAGTGGCAACGGCTGTACGGAGATAATAAACTATGGAGAAAGTGAAAGGAAAAAATAAAAACAAAAAGCAAAAGTTTCAAACGCTCCAAGGTGGCCTCAAAATCCATCAAAAGAGGCTTTCCATCCGGTGTGGCCAAGAAGCCCCAACCTCCCACCAATCAACTCGTCCATCGTACATCGTAAACAAAAAAAAAATGACACAAGAAGGGAATACTTTGAGGGGAATGGGAAAGTATAAAGGCAGCTAAAAGTCAGAAAAATGTCAAAAATGACAGATAAAACGCAGAAAAGAAATTCGTCAACGAAGAAGATTGAGGCGCTCACATCAGTAGCGATGTTCACAAAAGTAGCAACTTCAACAATCGTAAATCTCAGTTTCCAGCCTCATCCACCCCATTGTCACGCGCCCATTGATGGAAAGGAACAATATTTAAAATCTAAACTTCACCTCCGTGTGGGAATGTGCTGCAGTGTTTTAGGGGCCAGCCTTTTCTTTTCCCATTCTCGGATATTTTCCGTGTCACCTGTAGCGTGCACACACCGGAACGCACTCAGTGCTGAGCATCGTAATCATCCTAAGATGGTTGGTCCACCGCGTATCGCTGCCGGGGCCCTTTTTGTGGTCGTAAAGCCAACCAAGTTTCCCTTAACACCCACCGCTAGGTAAATGAGCAATGGACGGGGTGGGCAAGAAACAAAAACCTCAGAACCCTGTCCTGTACTGTCCCACGCCGTTCCGTTTTATGTCGATACACAACTTTAGTACGCAGCGTACAGTGTACCCTGCCAGCACTTTAATGATTATGAAAACGTACGACGTCGCGTTTCGATGGGTAGTTGTGCAGTAGCTTTTTGTGTTTTTCCTCCTACTGTTACCGAATTTCCTTTCAACCACTCACAATTTGGGTGTGGGTGTGTGTGTAAAGTTGAAATATTTTTATAAGTTTGCTCAATAGTGTACCAGCGGCACACGAACATACACACCTTATACGGCCAAAGTGTGTGGAGTGGTTTATGGCACTCTGCCACGCGGCAACACCATTCCGTTGTGCGCGCACACACATGTGGCCCGAACGGAAAGTGCCAGAAGTGACAACCCGGGAACGCTTCGAACAAGGAGTAATCGTACGGGAATACTAATGAAAGGTGATGGAACGTTAGTAAGACACAAAATAAAATTTAAAAAAAAACTACTCTGTCTCACTGTAAAACCGTACTACTCGGCGCTGACACTCCACACACGTCGCTTGGGTTATGAGGTGAAAATTGACAAACATCGTTTTCCATGGGTAAAATTAATATTCTCTCTCTGAAAGCCGATGGTTCCTCCGCATTTATGGTCCCGAGCGTGGCACGTGCTGGGCACGGGAGGAGGTGAAAGATTGTAATTTGAGATTTAAATTAATACCTTTTTCATAAAATCTTTTTACGGGCATTGTGTGCGGGGGCCATTTGTAATTTAACAGTTAGTATTAATTTAGTATGGTGGACTAACATTGCTTTACATGGTGTGTGTGTTTGGTTTCATTTATGAAACAACCTTCAACTCCTGTATGAGGAACAAATTTATGCGAAATATAACCAATTTCATGTGATTTGAAAGTAATAATAAATATATTATAAATTATGACAACATAAAATAATAATTACTTTAAGTGTAATGATTAGTTTTTGGAAGCAGTTCCCTCGTGAGCACTTAAAAACTCTTAAAAAGACGAAATCTTCCCAAAAACTCATTTGAAGTTTTGTACCTTGAACGTGCGCTCCTGGATGTATGCAATGTGTTTTTAAATAAACAAATTTTACGACGATAATTTGTGGGGAAAGCATATCTGTTTCTGTTTTGACGAAAAGCTTAAAACAAAAAAAAAACTTGAAAATAAATATGATTGCATACTTTACGGCGTTATGGGCATCGGAATACCCGCAGTAATTCCAATCCTAAGTGCAGTAACTTGACAATTGGTTTGACGCTCGGGATTTATCATAGCTATGTTTACACCGAGCACATGTGACACACCTGAATGTAATGTAACATCATGAGTATGAGTGCCATACTCACACAAATAACAATAATAAAAAAGGAAACCGCTCACACATTCCTACACGCCACGCCGAATTATGAATAAGTTAGTGCAAATGCGATGGGGTGGCGCGATCGTGTGGGGTTTGCTCATTTCAATATTATTGCCACACAGCCCTAACACGGTGCCAAACCACATATAAAGACCATGGCTTTTCCGCTCGCTCTCATCTCGCTCTCATCGATTATGGTCACCGGGGAGATTGCCTGCCACGGTATCGCCGAGTGGCCACCACAAAACCACGCCAAAACGCCTCGAACCGTGCTGTGTGCAATCGCAAACCAAACGAAGTGCGTGAAACACGCAACCGTGCCGAAAGTCCGGCACAGGTCACAGTTATCGCCGGGTCGATCCGCCCAACCAATCTCACCCACCTGCCCAACGGTGGTGGGTCGTTTCTTCCAATGGGAGGGAAGAAAAATGTCGAGATGTGGTCGATGTTGCTTTCTGTGACCCGCAAACCCAATCGATCCGGCCACCGTTTCACGCGGCCGTATAGCAACGAACGCTACCGGCACTAACTTCCCCGTAGCAGAAACCGCCCGGATCACGATTGTTCAATATTGCTGCACGGTCGGCAAACCTGGCGAACACGGCAAATCACGGCCGCACACACAGCCGGGCGAAATGTTGTTAATCGATTTGCGAGAGGACATTTTTGCTTCGATTTTCAAACCATCGTGCTGGTGGAGCGTGTTTCGCGGACGTGACCTCGTTTCGTTGTGCGTGGAGTATACTAATTTTCGAACATTTAGAGCCCAATAGAAACATTGGTGGCCCTACCAGCCAACGGCTAATGGTGTCTAACCGGATGGAAATGCTGCGGACATGACGCACTTTTGAACGATGGGACGATTTGGGCCCATCGCATTACGCGCAGAGCATGCACGGCAGAGTGATGCGATTGGATTTTATTAATCAACCTGGAAGGCACTACGTGACCCTCAGTGGCCGTGCATTTGCGTAGTTGAAAATTAAAATTAATAGAGGAGGAAAACCAATTTTATTTTAAAAGCTTATTCAATAAAATTTAAGCGTGAGAAAAGCGCAATGAGTCACAGTTATTTTTATCTAACAGCTCTAAATCAATTTACAAACACATTTTGTGATTCTGGTACTATTAAACAGCACTTAAGCAGCTAAACCGCATTTTTTTCTTAACGCATTTTGAACATGTTTTTATTAAAGCAAAACTCAACTATAAAGCTTTTATTAAGCTATTATTAAGTTATCGGACTATCTTTTTTTGGATGTGGAAATGTTTATGAAGTTATCATGAGTAATCCAATAAAAAAGTTAAGTCATGACCGGTTCAAGCTTTAGGTGCTATAAAACAGCTTAGAAGTTGCAATACGGTTGAACGAACCCAAATATGTACAAAAAGACGAGACTTTCACATTTTTCTCTCTAATCGAATGTGTTGTATCAATTTATTGCGTTGGTTGTGTTTTATGAAACTTATTTAATTTTCCATAGTAACGTTAATGCTAAATAAGATTTACAGTTCCATTAGCTGTTGGCATTGAAACCATTAAAATAAACAATAGAAAGCGTACTAGAGACAGCTTATCCACTTCAACCTCCCCCGACAGCACTCGTTCGAAAATCCTCCAATGAAAGTGAAAGTTCATCCAATCTACGTTGGCCAGCAAAAAAAAAGCCCGGCTCATCTTTATGCCGGTCAAAGTCTCCTGCTGGAGTAGTTCGCGCGCTGCGGTAAATTATGACCATCCGAAACCAATTTCCACGCGGTAAAGGGAACCTTCGGTAGGATTTGCTAAAGCCTTTTGTTGCAACCCACCCTTCAGCCCCTACCATCGCCAACATCATCATCGACTGACTGGCCCGCTTTGCCGAGCCTTACAAATCTTTCCATTTGCCTCTCCCTGGTTTCCGCATCCAGCTGCGTGCAAGAAACGATTATTCATCTTTCGATTTATTCGTGCTCAACACCCAGCCGTAATAGATGATACAGACTAGGCGCAAGACGCTAGACGTCCTGCTGGCTGGGCATATATTGTTATATCCTTCTTTTTTTTCTCCCCTGCAATCAAATATTGATCTTGTTTTTCGGTTTGATTTTTCCATCGGCCAAAGCTTTCTAGTTTGCATTGCGGGGTGGGGACAACACACTTTGCACATAAATTTTTGCTCCAAGCAAATAACGAAAATTCACTCACAGCAACAACAACAACAACAACGCAAAATGATGAGCGAGACTAGAATACCGACGCAAGCTTCTTAATTACATATCTCCTACTCCGACAGCCAACCGGCGGCCGACCGGCCCACCAACTGGTGGCAGATGGCAGAAAACTCTTGCGTGCCTTCCCTTCCACAGGCCGCCCATGTCGGGCTTGTTGTAATTTCATCAACATCCATTCGTTCTCACCATTCGCGCCTCCGCTTTCCGGTCTGCCGCTCGCTTTGGGGTATCTTTGGCGTTCCTAACACGCGCGAAACGCGCGCTTTTACTATACTGGCATACCGTCCCGTGGCTAATGTCGGATTACCGCCAATGCGGCATTACAATGCGGAAAATGGTGTGCGCGGCGATTTCCACTCGATCATGTCGGCGAACAGTAAACCTTTTTGGTCGTCGTCGTTTGTGCGTCCCTAACCACCATTCCCTCCGGAAGCTCCATTTTTTTTTTTTCATTCTAAACCGAATAAAATCGGTGGGAAAACTCCACTCCGTTTGACTTGTTTTTTGTTTCATTCACGCCGCCGTATGCCGGTGAACTGTGAAACAAATGGAAAGAAGAGGAGGAAAAGAGAGCGAGAGAGACAGTGCGAGAGAAAAGAAGAGAGTAAACATGAAAAACGGAAAGACATGAAGTACGCTAGACGGTTAGTGAAAATGGAAGAAACAAGACACACAAACAAAAACTCGGTACCAACACTCACACCAACAAACCATCCCCTATACTAGCAGACAAATCAGGAAAAAAATACAACAACAGTGCGAAAAAAAGGATCGGAAAGACCGATAGTGGATCGGGTAAGTGAACCAAACAAACAAACAAAACAAAAAAAACACAAATGAGTGATAAAAGAAAATGAGAGACTATATATTTTACGATAATTTTCCAGCCGAATGCAGGCAGGAGAAATATCAAATGAAAAATATCGCGCGCCCACCACAAACCAAATGGATACAATTTGGCTCCCACTCCACATAAAACTTCCCTCTCTCTCTCTCACTCGCACTCTGTGTGTTGAGGAAAAGCGCAACAAAGCAGCACTACCGACCCTTCGCCCCCCGTTTATCCTACACCGGAAAAGCTGGCCACCAACAGCTTGAGCCGCTGGTATCGTTTACAGCCAATTGCTTCACCAGTAGTTACAGGCCGAGCTTTCGACCGCGAGAGTTCGTTGTAACGCACGCGGTGTTGTAATACGTACGCACCAACACCACATTCCAATGTGTTTGCGCCGGTTGACTTTGGGTGACGATTAATTTTTAATTTATGGCTCTTTATTTTATGTCGCTCTTTTATTATATTCCGCTGACACACACTAGAGGGCGCCACTTTGGCAGTAGTGCATATCGCTTGGTTAGCCGAGAATGAAATTCCTGGCGAGAATGATTGCATGGAAACTATTTTTATATGCAACAGAATGATGTTTTGTGTGATGTTGAGGCTGTGTTTGGTGGCGCTAAAAAGCAACTTTACCTCCAATTGATTTAGATTTGACAGAAGAAAAAAAAAACACCTCGAACGCCGGATTCCATCCACTTGTAATGGTTTCCGGCAGCGTGGGGTTGGCCGCAACCGAACAACAAACCCCATAAAAGAAGCCCTTTTTTATTATTTCAAAACGACAATTTGGTTGTGCCTTTTGGACTCCCTTTCTTGAAGCTGAACGGGGACCATGGAAGTGCTGGCGTATGCGAAAACCTTCTTGGAAGCAAACCCTTGGTGGCCACTTGTGGCGTGGCTTGTCAAATGGTCGTTTCTTCTGCTTTACACTTTCTGGCACAACGCGCCGCACACAACCACAACCAGGGGACACGCCAGGGAACAACCACCGTTACATAAAATAATGATGATGACGGTGGTTTTCGTCTGGTTTCTTCGGCTTTTATCCATTCGTTTTGCTTTCCTCCTTTTTACCAAGCCATGAATAAGCAACCGTGGAATGGGGGAAGTGTGCATCCGGACATTTGCTAACGCATCGGTGTTTTGCTGCGCGTTGATAAGATCGTTCAAGTGTCTAGAAAATTATGTGTTCAAAAAGAGGAAACTCCACCCGCTGGTCGTAACGGTTTCACCCTCTAATGGGGCACCCAAGATGTAATAGTTTACGTATGATGGAATACGAATGGGACACACACGGCTCTTAAATCCTCGGGACGTCCAATACTTGTTTATGGCAGCTGCCAACGTGTCAATGGCTCAATGCAACAAACTTTAACAACATTGTTACTCATAAAAGTCATTTGGAGCAGCTTTGGGCTTGCAATTGAAGGCATGTGCCATGTTCCAACATGCACTGGTTATTGTAAAATTTTGTAATTAATTGTAAAAGAAAACTTAAGCTGATGGTACAATATCTTCGATTATGATTTGGTGCAGTGCCACCAGCACCAAACTTTATCTTGCCAAACTTGAGAATGACCTTTCAGTCCTTGGTGGACCATTCTTCTTGAGAAGAAACTAAAAGGAAACAAAAAAAAAACATATTATCAAACTTTCATACAAAAGAGAAACATTGTTTAAATCTTGAAAAGAAAATAAAACAAACCAAATTTCAACGACGGCGTCAGGTGAAGCTTATGTGTTCACGTGTTGATAGAAACTAATTTAAAAAACAAAGAATGTCTTCTCCATTTTCACCATCATTTGGCAATGGAGCAAAGTACGTGGAAAACGTGTCTGATGCGGTACGATGCGAGATTGCTGTTTTTCATCATTTCTCACGGGCTTTCCGTTCGGTCACCATCGCACCTCCTGGTCAAAAGAGTCGCCAGAGTCATTTAATGTGTGTCACCAAAGGACATACACGCTTGACCCACGTGGTCAAGATGGCCGCTTGCCCCTAAAGTGGATTAACGAAGTTTTCCATTTTGGTTTGAAATTATTTCCAACCAACAGATAAATGAAAGAAAATTCGAACGAGAAAGAGCGAGTGCATTGAACAACAGTGGCAAAGAAAAAGAATTTCATGTTTTGTGTTTGGCGACAATGACTACTACTTCAACTTGATTGAGGAGTGGAGCTCTCTGTTGGGAGTTTTGCTGAACTTAAAGCAAATAAGTAAAAAAAAACATTCAAAGCATTTGCCAAAAAAAAAAAAGCAAAAACATTGCCTCAAAAGAAAACTTTTACATTTGGAAAGTTCCATTTTGTTTCATTACGAAAGTAGATTAAATAAACACAAACAATAACTTGAATTTCTGTACTAAAGCTCAACTCGCGACCGTCTATTCACCGGCAATGAGATTCTGGTTCTGGTTCATTGTTTCACTTAAATCTTCCCGGAAGCCATGTAAGGAAATTAATTGATAAAATCGATAACATGTCGGTAAGCATCTCTCCACGGACGGTGTCACTTGTTGGTTTTCGTGGCTTTGTTGCATGACTTCCTTTGCTAAGAACGAATCTTGATCTGGACAAACCATCAAGAAGTGATACAAGGAAAACGACACTTCCTTCCCAGTACCGCCCTGTACAAATGTGGTAAGCAATAATATGCTTGTTTAAGCTACAATGTTCGGGGGGATGGTGTGCTTATCTCATCCGATTCTAGTCAATAATAGAACCATGCGTCATTTCCTTTCCCTACGATATGTCGAGCAGTACAATCGGTCTTCAAAAGCTGTAGGCGATTAAAGCAACAGCAACAGCTGGGTGCCAGTGATATGGATAATTACCCACCAGCAAGATGGAGGTTAATGTCCTGCGGGAGACACTGCTGGCAAGAGGATCTTCTCATTCCATCTGTTTCATATCCGGTATTTCGTTTTCCTCATACTGCAAACGAAATCTTCTCCCTCCATGGGAAGTCCACACAAGTGGTGTTCTTAAGATGTACAGGAAATGGAGCAAACGGCGATACCATCTTGCCGCTGCGGACACAGTGAGACATTAATTCGGTTTCAAAGCGAAAGCTTAACACTAGCATCTGCAGGCAGGATAATTCGCCTTCGCACGTGTTATCGATCTGCCGTAGCATTAAGACTATGTCAATATTAATGAAGTGCAAATTAAGATACTTGACCGGCGCGAAATGGAGTTCGGTGAAATTAATTCTGCTTCAGCCAGTAGTGATGGAACTGACGTGTGTATTTCATTACACCGAAACGTTCAAGAATGCTGTGTGTTGAAGTTTTGTCCGCCGACAAAAATTTCAAGGCAGTCAAACAAAGAAGCAACAACACAATTATATAGCTTTTTGATAAATGTGTTGCGGATAGGAACTGAAATAAAAAAGGTATCAACGTGCACGACATTATTGTCATCGTGCTTGATCAATATTAACGGTCGCTTCAACACCTAAAATGGATTCACGTGTGGAATATACAGTAGTAATCGCCTGGCCGTGATGCATCATTTTCCTACGTTGCGTAAAAGGCGTTATTTAGTATGTGTTTGCTGCTTATGCGTTTATGATTTTTCCGTACACCGCCAACTTTGTGAATCTGGGCTTAACATGAATGTCTTTACAACCGCAGTAGTAACTGCGCCGTCGTGCGTCAATTCAATCTCCCGGCTTTTAGGCCGCATCAACATCATCACTCCGTCTCAACTGACGATTTTTTTCAAATAGACTTCACGGGGTTGAGCCGTCCGGGGTGAGACTCTTGGGACACGCTCAGACCCTCCTGAAATTGTCAAGCATAATTAACTTTCTACTCTACCAGTACACCGGAGGTACAACCAGACGCTAAATCCAACTGTTACGAGGCCAGGCCTAAGGTACTTGAGAACGAAGTACTAGTTTCGAAGTATTCTATGGTGTAGCGTTGCTTAATAAATGGAATTTAGTTAAATTATAGTTAGAATACTGAATGTATTGACTGCAACGAGTTAAATGTGATCATTGAGAGGAAATCGAAACGAGCACTATACCAGGGGGAAAGCCTTCTGTGTCTGCATAATCACGTATTTCTTAATTTTTTTTCAAGCACATTAACCTACGTGGCCCTCGATCGAAATTATAAATCCATGTTGATTCAAAGATTGAATCGTTCAGGAATTACTTATGAAATTACCCTCTGCTGTTCCTATTTTCCACACGGAGTCCTCAAACAAAGCTAGGTTAGCACCACTTTTCACCGATCAAAATTCTTAAAACCACATGTGCCGCCAGCGAATCCGGTAAAGAAGTTTCTTTCACACCTTCCGCTAAAATCAGAAACACATCAACCAAACAGCATTTTAAGAGTTATTTAGTGTTCGACCGGATCCATCGTCCCCGGAAGCACATTGTCCGCTCCTCACGGCCTTTATTCGGATTGTTATAATTCCAAATGCAAACTGCTCAAGCAAACACACCGCAAGAACGATGAAAAGCTTCACCCTCCAAAGCGGTGTCTGGAATGATGCCAACCTGGTCCGATTTCTACGGTGATCGAGGTCCTCCGCACAGCTTATCGGTAGAAGGGGGTACCGGCTATTAGGGAAAAAAGAAAACAAAGAATCAGTACCAGCGCTTTTTGGCTTCGCAGCAGCTGCGAGTTTTCTGTGTGAACGATTTCTTACCCGGGGGTTTACTTGGATCTCGCACGCATCTTCCTGCGCTTACGCTTCAACCTCCGCATACGCTTCTTACGCCACTGTGGAGAAAAAAAAAGGAAGACCGGGTGTTAAAACAGCGCCGCAGTTGCACAAACCGCACTAGAGACACAAGAAGGTGCGGTTTTCGTTCTGATTTGAAGAATTTTCAACATCATTCGTGGTGGTAACGAGAAACATTAGTACACTTCGCTGTTCAACGCAGTAAAAGAAACAATTTTCAATATCTGAGCACGGGTATTGTGGAAATAGCTAACACCGTAGCCAGAGACACATGTGCTTGCACCACAATACAAGACGCCTTGCTAGAAAACTACATTTTCACACTGAATTATCGCTCAAATTATCACACCACGATATTAATGCAGAAAACGCTTCACAATCTTTACAATTTTGCACCGAAATATCACTTGTACAATGGAACAATCAATACCTTAGCTCTCATTTCACGGCAGCAAAGACGGATTCACGTCTACACCGCACGAATTTGATTGGATGAAAGAGGAAGTTTGAGAGCGGATGTCGACGATCTAGGCTTTGCTGTCAGTTCAATTCTTGGAATCGTGCGTGTAAACTTCGGATCTGTAGTTCTGGGAACGTTGGTTCCGAGGTTTCATCCGCTCCGAATGCGTGATGGCATTCGAATTTTTAATTTGTAGATTTTAATTTTTCATTTTGTATTGGGCAAGCAGGAAGAACGACATAAATGTTGCATTAAATTTTACGAACTCAATAATGTTTGTGGTCCTATTGAAAAGTGAAATATTCTCAAAAAGTAATAAAGTTTTACTTTCCATTGATTTTGTTTATTCTCGTAGGAACGGGCAGCCTATAAATCTCTCTTGACTAAATTACAATTTTTCACATAACCGCAGTACCGTTTACTTTCGCTTAGGAACATAAATTATTATTTAAATTTATAGCCTGAATATTTTTATATTTTCTTCAACAAATATCGCAAACACAAATGGTCCACCACTAGAAATTTATTGTTTCGTTCCTATTCCGGAAGTTCCACAAGGTGCTTGACGTTTGTGGCGAACAGAACGCCGTGTTCCGGCGAAAATGTGACATGCGCAATGGGCGAAACGGGAACGTTTCACAGTGGGCGATTGCGCTGTAGCTTCTGGCCATATATTTTTTCAACTTTTAATTATTATTTTTCTTTGTAATTTTTTTTCATCTGAACACACAAAATTGTGTGCTGTTTCATGATTTATTGTTCTGTTTGTTCGGCAATGGACTATATGGCCAATTCTCTTTTCGGTTCTTACATGCCTTCCGGGTTGCTGCTATTTAATGCTAGTCAATTTAATGCTTTATATGTTGGATCGAAAAGTAGAACCAATAACGCAACTTTCCAGTTTTCGCTTTTGATTCGAAAGCAATATTTACCAATCAAGTTTTTCTAGGTAATAAGATTGAACAGTTCCCCATTGGAACCATTTGTTAGAAAACTACTGCTGCAAACATTTAACCAACTTTCCTCTCCCTCTTTACCGTTCCAGACCTTCTGCGTGGTATCGAAGCGCTTTCGGAAGAACTACATCCATCGGTTCACGGGCACGAAAAGTTTGTTCTGGTTCACCCCGTGGAGCCCGACCCGACGTGCCTGCGTCTACTTGGCGACCAATCAGTTTTTTGACTACTTCGTCATGGCCACCATTCTGTTCAACTGCATCTTCCTAGCGATGTCGGAAACGATCGAGGAAGCAGAGTAAGAGAAGCAACCAAACATTTTCCTTTCTATTCTTATGTGTCACGGAATAATGGGAGATGAATTGCACCGTCTATTTCTTGGACAATCGCTTTTCACCCTTGCCTTTCGGTGGCCAGTAAAATGTATTGTGGGTTTTACCGTCTCGGACACATCGCCCAACGGTGCGCAGTGTCATCGACCAGCCAGTTTTATTAGAAATGTTATGAATTGAAATATTAAAAAGCTTCGAATGGCTCCGCTCGCAAAAGCTCATCAGGACCATTTCATCTTCAATGCTGAAAATCATTTTAATGGAGTTTCAAGCTCTTTGTACGCTGGATTTACTTTTGTACATCTTTGCTTGATCTCTGCGACATTATTATTTAGCCGTACATCTACGTTCCCGGGGCTTTGTCGTCCGTCGGACATTGAAGCATTGAAGAATGTCTTGTCGGCAACTTGAAATTACTTTGTCAAGACCATAAAGAAGGGAAATGATTGCATGCATTCCCAATTCGCGCGTACCCATTTCAAGAATCTTGTACGTCAGCTACGTCTCCGTTCTGATGCGGCATGGCCGTCCGACCGGGGACCGGGAACTAAGTAGAAACTTGTGAAAGCGAAACGTGCTTCGAATTTATTTTTATGGCTGCTATTACTCTTGATACACTGCACCGTGTATTTCGTGTGCTCATGTTTCATTCACCCAAGAAAGAACTGCCCCAGTTGTCTGGCGTTATCATGGGCGTCGATGGATATCGCTGAGTACAATGTCCGAACTTGATTACGAACTGATCCCGGTGCACATAAAGACTCGCAGCCAAGTTATGCAAACATCTCCCTGCCGTGTCGTCTCCAACAAGCAGCAATCGATCATCTCCAACCTTCCCATTTTCGTTTCAGGTATATATTTTTAGCAATTTACACATCCGAGATGATAATCAAAATGATAGCGAAGGGGTTTATACTAAATAAGTATACATATTTACGCAATCCATGGAACTGGCTGGATTTTGTAGTGATAACCAGCGGTTACGCAACGATAGCCTTAGATGTCGGCAATCTGGCCGGCTTGCGAACGTTTCGTGTCCTGCGAGCGCTCAAGACGGTCTCAATAATGCCCGGTAGGTGTAGTCGTAAGTGGGTGTCCCTATTCCGCCCGAAATCTGATACATTTTTTGGGATTCTTCGTGTCGTACAGGTTTGAAAACTATCATCAACGCGCTGCTACATTCCTTCAAGCAGCTAGCGGAGGTCATGACGTTGACCATCTTCTGCCTGATGGTGTTCGCTTTGTTCGCTCTGCAGGTAAGCTGCACTAGGCTAGACTTCTGTTAAGCTAATGTGATTACCACCCGGTGTCCTTAATTTCCCCAGGTGTATATGGGCGAGCTGCGAAACAAGTGTGTCAAAAATCTTCCAAGCGACTGGACGAACGTTACCCACGAGGAATGGCACATGTGAGTATTCGTTGACGTTAGCTCGATTCTGGCCGTATGATATTGATGAGAATGTGTTCTTGACTTTGGTATGTCCTGTCCGGAAACAGGTGGGTAAATGATACGCAGAATTGGATCTCTGACGAGGAAGATATGCCGATGCTGTGCGGAAATCTGACTGGAGCACGCCATTGTCCACCAGGTAAGTGTGTGGAATAGTTGCAATGGAAGAAAGTAGAATGATTTGATGTGAAACTAATACTGTTTAAGTGTTGTACTCAAAGTGCAACATGTTGGAACATGGCTATAACCAAAATAACGAATAAGCCTTTCTTGTCGATATGCTGCTGGAACTCCTCAGATGGAATTGAAACGCTTCCATTAATTAAGAGCCTTACCATCGCAAATATTAGCTCATTGCTTCAAGGTCGTTTCTAGTATTAAATTGAATTACAATCCGAAAGGCCCATTCCCTCTAGGGCATTTTAACTTCGTAATGAAATCAATCAATACTCTAATTCGTCTCTGAGAGTGGCGTTCTTCAGCATTGACAACTCCTCTGCAGCGGGAAATGTGATGCAACGAAGATTTGCCATTCCATCCTGTCGCGTTGAATGAAGAAAGATTGAAAATGCAAAACATACACCCCCGTCGCTTCTGGCTGTGTAGCTTTCTCCACAGCATCAGGCAACATACGGTGGCCTCAGCTTCTCAGTGGGCAAATAAATCGCTTACCGTTCGTATGCATCAGTAAACCATATCCCCCCCCTGCCTGCCTTCCTCGCAAACCCGTAGCATATGGTAAACGGATCTTCGGAATTGACATTTTGGCACCATGGTTTGATGTCGTTCCATCGTGTGCTTCATGCATGTGCAGCTAATCCGGTACCAGGTCCTCTAGCGCCCGTTCATCAAGCCACACCAACCGCACTCGGTGATTGAATCAGGTTCGATCGAACGATGCATGCAGCACGTCTTTTATCCGGACCAGCTCATTGCATCGAATGAATGTTTACGATTATTTATTGAAAATTTGTACCGACAAGCGGAGGGAACTGGCGGTCGGCGGCGTATTGTGTGGGTAGTCCACCCGACGACAGTAACGTTGCATTTATGGTCCCACGAGCATAGTCCCTTTTTGTCTCGTACCTGGGCGCACCTATTGTGTGATTAGATGGATGCAGTGTACTGCATCCCAGCCGTTTGCAAAGCAGGACGCATTATGCATACGGTACAGTACAGAGCTTTACATAATCCATTAGCCCTTCGTTGTACAATAGTTATCGCTTATCCGGATGCGGTATCTTTATCGTGATGTGAAGGTCGTTCACCGACAAATTTGCGATTTGTATCTATATTTGTACACCGCCTTTTTTTTCCTTCCCCAGAGTACACGTGCCTCTGCATTGGAGAGAATCCTAACCACGGCTACACGAACTTCGACAACTTCATGTGGTCGATGCTGACCACCTTCCAGCTGATCACGCTCGACTACTGGGAGAATGTATATAATATGGTAAGTGTGGAGGGAATGAAGCGGGAAGTAAACCTGTTAAAAAGGATTATTTATTATTGAAATCTCGGCTAAGCTAGTTGGATTAATATTTATTGGTTCCATTCAACTTAAATTATTCAGTTTCTTTTCAATTCTGCAAAGGGGTTTCTAGTAGTTTGAAGCTGGTTTTTAAATATTATATTATCTGATGTATAGATTGTGAATCGATTCTCTTCTTTTTTATCAGCACAACAACCTAGACCAAGAGGTCTAGGTCTTTCCTTTTTAGGCTTTGTTTAACTTTATTACACAAACTTCATCACTCCTGCGTACGGAGGATTGGTCCGGATAGGATTTTGACGCGGTCCTGTCGTTTGAAAATCGGTTCCGCTACCATTACACCATATTTTACCATATTTAAAATAATAAAACTTCATTAACCCGTCCATTAACGAACAAACCACAACACGAAAGGATTTTCCTTGCCTAACGTAGGAGCAATTTGTACACAATTGTGCCCGTTTACCTTAATCATAGCTAAATTTTATCCAACAAATTCGTAAGAAAAGCCTTCCCTTCGGTAAACATTTCTGCAGTGGCGTATTGGAGCCACACGTAGCCAAATAAATCGGCCTAACGAAGGCATATTGTTGCGCGGTACCGTCGCCGCAGCAAGGATAAAAAGCTAAAGCCCAACACCAAAACGGATGATCGATTCCCGCGGGGGTGAAATTTATTTCACTCAATGCATCAACACACACCCACCCACTCTCACCCGAACCCACAGCTAAGCTCGGTACCCGGTGTTGTTTTATTTTACATTTCCCAACCCTCCTTTTTTTTGCGGGGTTCGGGTGGTTTTTTGTTGCTTTTGTTTGGTACTCATTTAAACGTACCGCAAAATACGGGATCCGATTTAAACAAATAAAAATTGTGCAAAACATTCAATGTGTGGGTTTGGGCGATTTTTTTTTGTCTCCGCTCTCTCCTTTGCAAAGTCATCCTTCATCTGGGCTTCGGCGGTATACGGATTGTGTGTAGAAGCAATTTGTCTCCCGCCTGGCACTTCCCGTTTGCTTTCCCGACGGAAAGCACCATTAATCTTTTGCTTGTGTTCAACTTTTCGCATTCGAGTTTGCTTTTAACACCGCATCACACAATTGTGCAGGTTTTCTTTTATTTTCTTTTCCACGTCAATTGTGTTTCTGGTCTGAAGGGGGAATGTTTTTTTTCCCCTGCTCCGACTTTCGCCAGATGGAAAAACGAATGCCTTAATCATCGATGTTGAAGCAGCTGGTAGTGGTTTATAGAATTATCCTTTTTCGGGCGGGCAAAAGAAACGAACGTTGCTCGACAGAGCCGCCAATAAAGGCAGCAATTTTATTGACGCGAGCTGTACACATTGATCTAATAATTCGTTGTAATTTTGATTTTTCCTGCTGTTTTCTCCCCCTCTCCAGGTCCTGGCAACGTGCGGCCCTATGAGCGTGTCATTTTTTACGGTGGTTGTGTTTTTTGGTTCCTTCTACTTGATTAATCTGATGCTGGCCGTCGTGGCGTTGAGCTACGAAGAGGAAGCCGAGATCACGCAGGAGGTAAACACCGGCACAAGTCACATTTGTCCAAAAAGTCCTAATGTGCATGCCTTTAATTACGCCCAATCAACAGGAACGGCGCAAGGATCTGATTGATCATCGAGACGATTCGACGTTCAGCTTCGATCCCGCCAGTCTCAATGTGAAGCAGCTCAGCAAGCAGCAACGTAAAAAGATTGACGCACGGAAGGGCGTTCTGCTCGCGTCCTACTCGCGCAAAAAGACTCGCCGAAGGAAAAAGGGCAAGGAGGGCAACGGGAACAATCATGTGAGTAGAGTCGGTTGTTGCGATGGGAACACATTGCGCCACGGGTGACTTAAACGCTGGCTGCATGTGCGTATTTTGCAGAGTAAGAGCCGCTCGGTAACGCCAAGTCCGACTCCCAGCCCACGGCACAGCATTGTGCGGCCCCAGGCGTTGGCGGTACAAAGGACAAAGGGCATCCTAACGGTGGGACCTCCCGTTCAGCAGCAACCCCAGCCACAGCAGCAACCCCAACCCCAGCTGCAACAGCAGCAACAGCAAGCTCAACAGCCACAGCAACAGCAGCAGCAAAATAATAACACGTTACATCCTTTGGGTGGGTACAAATGTCCTTGATGTTTTAGCTTAGTCCTTCGGAAAAGGAACAATATCTTTTACCCGATAACACTTCTCAACCGACATTGTTTGTGGATTACAAAACGGTACGAGAATCACCAAGCCAACATAGAACCCGAAGCTCTTTCTTTGGTAACAACTCCAATCAATCATCATTAATAAGAACATCAATCTTCGAACAGAAATGAACCGTTCGGTCTGAGAAGCAAAAATCTGCCAGTGGAATAACTCAATTCTACTTTTGGTTTGATTTATCTCAGGATGAATACTCCTTGACCTAGGAAAACAACCTATAAAGCCATCTTTTCCGTTCATTTCCACCACAGGACCTAACTATCGGGGTCAGCTATTACTGTCCAGCCGGCAGGGAAGTTCGAATGCGAGCGAAGGAGGCGTTAACCGGGAGTCATCGCTGGATGATTCCGGCGTGGTGGACGATCACGAGGAACAGGACGTGACCGGTGACCCGGGCGAGCAGGTCAGTAGCGAGGGAAGCAAACAGGAAGAACCATCTCCATTCGGACAACTGCCTATCTTATCCTCAGGAGTGTAATCATTTTTCACACATCCATACATTGCTATTCTATACCTTCTGCACCCTTATCCGTACATTCATCGCTAACCGTTCTTTATTTACCCGTGGGGTATTTTGAGACTTTGTGTGTTAATGATGAGCATCCTCGGCACATGGTACATCATAGTCCTTTTGTTTTAAAATTGTACCAAGCTTGGGCTACCTTACCTACCACGTCCTGAACGTAGCACATTCAACCCAACGTTTAAACATACTAAATATTTCATCCGACATGCGCTCCATGAATGCTCTTTAATTGCACGGCTTCAACACGGCAGCATCACAAGCTGCACGGGCATCCGGTACACCCGATGTCCCAGTTAGCGCAACAGCAACCTCCGCCTTCCGTGGTACAGCAACCGTTACCACAGTCCCAGCTATCGTTGCCGCTGCAGCAGCGGGAAGTGACGCCCGTCACGCTCGCACTGTCCCCGAGGGAGGTTAGGATAATAAAGTGTAACGGGAATCTGGCGAAACTCAAGCAGCAGAACGTGTACGGTCTCCATCCGGAGTACTTATCTCAAATTGTTGTACTAGGTAAGTGGTAGGACGGACTATGGGGGATGAAAACCGATTTGCTACACTGATTGTGTTTCGTTGTTTTTGTTCCTTCCAACCATTCGAAAATGGAGAAGACGATCTTCCTGATAGAAATTGTGATAGCTGTGTTCAATGTTGCATCGATTACGAGGGATGGTTGCAGTTTCAAAATTGTTTATATAAGGTAAGACGTGTGAGGCTTCCTGCAACAGTTCGCTTATGAATTAATTTCACTCTTTTCCTCTTTACAGATTGTTAAAGATCCGTTGTTTGAGCTAGGTATCACACTATGTATTGTTTTAAATACAATGTTTTTAGCACTAGAACACCACGGGATGAACGCAAACGTGCGCGATGCGTTGGATATTGGCAATAAGGTTGGTTGCAATCGATCATATGGTCAACTCGCTTCAAGGAACTAATGCAATTGGGGGAATTTCTCGATTCTTTCCACCCAGGTTTTTACATCCATTTTTACTCTAGAATGTATACTGAAGGTGATGGCACTGTCGAAGGATTTTTTCCTGTGCGGTTGGAACATATTCGATCTGATCATCGTCTCGGTTAGTCTGCTCGATCTGATCTTCGAGCTGATAGAGGGACTGACGGTGTTACGAGGTTTAAGATTGGTGGGTTTCGCGACAATGCTGGCAATATTTCTCAATACTTTCTATACCCAATTTACCTCTCTTTCGTTCACATCATGCAGTTACGGGTACTGAAACTAGCACAATCATGGACCACAATGAAGGTCCTGCTAAGTATTATCATATCGACAATAGGTGCTTTAGGTAATCTTACCTTCGTGTTGGTGATTGTTATCTATATTTTTGCTGTTATCGGCATGCAGTTGTTCTCGAAGGATTACACTCCGGACAAGTTTGCACCGGACCCGGTGCCAAGGTACGCACATGGAGTTGACCAAGATGTTGGGAGTATCCTGAACTAATCCGTTCTTCCTCGTTCCAGATGGAACTTCAATGATTTTTTTCACTCGTTTATGATGATTTTTCGTATTCTTTGCGGGGAGTGGATTGAGCCCCTGTGGGATTGCATGCGAGCAGAGGAGGAGGTATGTATTGTAACTTTCCTGCGGATGAAATCGATTCCGTTCCTATGATATTATCTTACCTTTAATTAATATCTTCGGAAAACAGGAAGGAGCATCGTCGTGTTTTGCCATCTTTCTACCGGCGTTGGTGATGGGCAACTTTATGGTACTGAACTTGTTCTTGGCCTTGTTGCTCAACAGCTTCAATTCGGAGGAGTTAAAGTCGAAAAAGGAGGTAAGACCGGGCGCTTACGCAAAGCATTGTGAGGATGTTAGGACATTCGGTCATCATTTCATATACATTGTGATGGTTGGTTGATGTGTGTTGTATCATCGATCAGCAGCGCTTTCATCAATCCATCTTCATTAGGCGTATGGTTAGATGTGTGTCCTTAGATTTCATTTTGTGTGTACGTGTGCGTGTATGTGTGAGTATGTGTTTAGTGTATGTACCCTGAATGTATAGTGCATCTAGGTGCGTCATAAAATCGTTCCATACCGCCGTGTTTCCATAATCTCATTAAACATCGCATCACACAAAACAAACACAGAAAAAAAATATCACAATGCAAATAAAAAGCTGCCAATACACCAATGACACTAATAAAAGTTGCAATTTAATGTAGACTATCAGTTTTACCTTTATACAAATCCAATATGGCATGTGTCAATCAGCAGCAGAAGTTAATCAGAAATAGTAGTTAAGATAATGGTTAAATTTGAAAGTACACTTCTTGAAACATTTCCGGATCCATCGTTATTGCGATACATTAGGACATTATTGCCAATATAAAATTTACACTGCAGAAGACACATGCTTTTCTTTAAAGCATTTCCCACACGAGTAATAGAACTTAACGACACCAAATTCCACCGAGCCGCACAGTCATCTTACCGCCAACACATCAGCTCTCATCCACTCATCCGAATGAAGTACTAAATTCGATCGAACGTATACAAATTTATGTGTGTATATATATCTTTTCCCCCTCTCTTCAAAATTCAACCCCAATCATCAACTACTACTACTCGACCAACTTCTTCCCCCTTCCTGTGATGGCCCCCGGTTCAACAACCGCATATTGCAAACCAAACAAAACAAAACAATACCAAACTCTGTTTTATACATTTGCTGTGCATCTGGAACAAAAAAAAAACCACCACAACTACACACGTTTCTCTATGCAAATGCCAACCTTCCAACACGCATTTGACTACCGCCATCACACTGCCAATTGGAACATCACTCTATTCCGTGCCCACCAACTACTACTACACTCCAATCTGTCCTATCTGTCCACGATCCACGTAAACTGCCTGTGTGTTGCCTGCTGGTTGTGTTAACTGTGCAATGTGTTCCACTCACTACCTTCTGCGAACTACTAACTGCTATCTGTACTGTACTGACATCGACAACGCATCAACAAACAAACTACTTCTACTATTTCCAACCACGCGGTATTCTTCCGTACCTTACACACACATACACAACCAACCCGTACAATTTCTCGCCACTGTGTATGCGTGCACGTTTCTTCTTGCATCCACGTGCCAACCCATCCCGTACGTGTGTGTGTTTGTGAATTCAATGTGAAATAGAGTTTCGAACAGGTAAATTCTAACTTTCTTTATTGGTTCTGCAGCTGGAGAGGTACCGAAAGGATGCCTTTCATCGAGCACCAAACACCTCAAAATTGTAGAGCAGCACAGACGTTTCCGTAGTAGTAATTATAGGGGATTTAGTTACCCCGTAGTTGATCCTTCTGATTATGTAATAAAGCGAAGGATTTTGTGTACATTAGAATAACAGATACCTGGCCGCTAGTGTTAACAATAGTTTGTAAATAACGTTATGAAATGCCTAGTTTTGCACCCTTGTTGTTATGTAGGTATAGAACTCTTGTAGAAGCACGTTTAGCACCTGTAATTGTTACATAACAGTTTGAAAACATTTCCATTTGTCACACTGCAAACTTATCACTAAACTTGTTTTACTTCTTCGACCACCCTGGATCCTGCCGCTGCTTAATCCTGCCTTACCATCGTGAAGGAAGTGGGCGAAGACTCCAAATTGGCGCGCAGCTTCGAGCGCATACGATCGATCGTGCGCAAGAAGCGTAACGCCAACAAGGAGAAGAATGACAACTACGCCAACACCAAGCTGGAACAGCTGGTCAACGAGATTGTGATCAAGCAGCGCGAGGAGAAGAAGAAGCACAAACAAACGACGCTCGAGATGCAGCCGCTGCCGTCCTCGCAAACGCTTCCAGCGTCCGATCTGCAATCGGCACCGCTGCAGCAGCAGCAAAAGTACATGAGCCTGCCAAAGGAGCTGGTACCACCAGTCGACTACCGCATCCCGGGTGGACCAATCTATAGCCAAAGCTATCAGGTAGAGGATCAGCCTCAAGTTGTTGTAAGCATGCGCCTGTGATCGGTGTTTATTGGGATGCCTAGTATTCTTGCACGTTGTGCCCACCGCCCATCTAAACTGTGTTTGATTTTGTTCCACAGGAATCGCTTAATCGGCCCGTGTCTGGATCGGATTTTTGTTACGACATTCCACTGAAGGATCGTCCACTGCGGACGATCTCCGGCAGTCAGGAGACGGTGTCCCAGATGGATGATCAAGCGTTACCGCGGGACGACAACCATCAGCAGCAATCGGCACACCCGGGCGTTCCGCCAAAACAGCAGCAAATTTCCGAGGTGGAGCGCAAGATTCTACATCAAATGTCTTCCGGTTTCGGCACGCAGCAGAGTAAGGACGAACCAGGGCCAATAATGGCGGGCGAGTCCGGAGAAATGCGGAGCTTTCCACCATTACCAACTTCCGAGTTTGATCCGAACGATCGATCGATACACATCGCCGACACAGCCCAGCCGTACGACGAAGCATACCTGCAGTATCAGAAGTCACTGCTGAACCGGTCCCCCAGCTACCGCAAGTCGCTGGACAAGATTTCGTCCAAGACGTCCAGTGCCAGCTCGTCACTTGCGAACTCGCTGGCTGCCAAATGTCACTCTCCGCTCGTGCAGGAGGTACTGAACGCCGGCTCGACGTATCTAAGGAACAGCAACATCTCGCTCATACAAACGCCAACGCCCGTAGTGTCTAGACGTGAGGATAATCATTTTTTAGTAGCCGATAGAACCAGCCAGGCGCCCTCGCTCGGGCCCTCGGTCACGCAGTCACCGCTGATGGGTGGCAGTGGGGGTAGTGGAGTTGCGTCCGCCCATCAACGATCACCGAGCACGAGCAGCAGCCTGCGGAAGGCGATCGCCGCAGCAAACCGCCTATCGGATCACTCGCTCAACACGCTCTCGATCGACCACGATGAGCTGATCAATCAGATGAATCTGAAGGACGAGTTGCTAAACTGTGAGCAGAAGGAACTGTTTCAATTTCTGAACGATGAGATCGATGGCAGCAATAACTATTTTAGCGAAACGGTCGGGTTCAGCAGTGCAATTGTTGATGCGGACACGGAGAGCTTGCTGCTGAATTCGCGCAAAGACGATGTGATCTACTCGCCCGATCGAAAGATCTCGAACGGGAGTCTGAAGTCAAACTTGAGCAGTATCTCGAACTCCATCTTCCAGGCCTTGGAGTGCCGGCGTGGGGGTAGTATCAGTAGCTCTAATGTGGACAATAATAAGGCTCATGTTCACTATCCAGGCACGGCGCGTCCAACGATCGCGATCGACAATGGGAGTCTGCAGTCGCGCAGGGACAGCGAAGACAAGGAACCACTGGTGAAAACGTCCGAGTTTGACGAAATCATTCATAGTTTCGAGACGGAGCTAAAGAGCTTGAAGTCCTTGTCGCTGGGACGTAGCCAGTCGCAAACGGATCAAGGATCGCCGGAGCGTGAGCGTCGCAACTCCGATAGTTGTCCGGTAAGGCCACCAATACTCGAGGAAGTGGTAAAGCTTCGCAGGCCTAAATCCAAATCGAGCACCGTGTGCAACTATCGCGGCGAAGGCACCGGTCCAGTTACGGCGGGTGTGCATGGGTCTGGTGGTGGTGGTAATCGTAGTAGCGGAAGTAGTAATGGTAGTGGAGGCACCGATCAATCTGACGGAAGTGCACAGCAGCGCAGTGAGGCTTCAAAGAGGCGCAGCCTGGAGAAGCAGCGCAACATCACGGACGAGGAGTTCAACATGGGGTTTGAAATAAAGAAACTATGCGATCAGCTTCAGGCACCGTTTGCGCCGAGCGGAACCGTGTCCAACGAGCACAGCCCACAAAGTGCGAACGGGGTAAACTTGGGGACCGGGAACATCAGCACGATCCCGATCGTGTTTCGGCGCAAGAACGATTTTCACAGTAGCTTCGATCGTATCAAGCGCTTAAGTTTGATCGAGCGCGTGGAGGAGTCGAAAGACGAGGAGGAACATCAAGCACAACCACTACCGAAGGTATCGAGTGAGAAGCTACCGCGAAAGAATCTCTCCAAGGATCGGTTGGAAACTCTGTCGCTCAAAAGTAGCTACAGTGTGGAAAATACGAATCAGGCACTAATGGAAGGTACCCGACAGCTCGGAATCAGCATTCAGGAGTTTCAGCGAACGATCGGTCAAGAGGCGGGATCGATTCCTACCGGACCGGATGGTGCGACGGGTGAGCAGGCAGCCGAGAAGAAACCACCGTTGAAGAAAACGGTGACATATGGCGATACTTCTAGGCAGGATAGCTCGCAGCACGTAACACCCAAGCGAACGCCTTACAAATCGTACGACTCGGATGCCCCACGTGAGTGTATAGTGTGAGAGCTACGGAACAGTGGAGCCAATTCGTAATTGGGGTTTCTTTATGTCACTTCCTTCTCTTTAGTGAATCTAGCGGGAAAGCCTTGGCACTGTCTGGTTTCTTACGTGGACGACATCACCGTCGGTGGTCGTCGGAACTCGCAAGGGGTCTACGAGGATCCAATGGCTTTCCCCAGTTTCGGGCGGCGTAAGGCACCGAAAATTCCGCAAGATTGCTTTCCCCAAAAGTGCTACGAAAAGTGAGTAGTGTCCGTCGATTCTGGTCCACTACACTCTCCTTCGATGTTCGATGATCGTAGTGGTCCCGGAATGTGGTTTTGTGTGTGTGTGTCTTCTCACTTTTCGTCCGTGTGTTTGATTTCCGTTCATTTATTCAATGTGTAATTTTTTCTTCGTGAATGCTAATCGATCTTCCCAACGTTTATCACACACCAAAAACACTTATTACTTGTTCAAACATATTCAAAAACCGTGTCGTTT